>NC_133358.1:11611993-11945326 GCF_030506205.2 Paramisgurnus dabryanus | reverse complement strand
GACGCGACGTTGACAGATCCACAATTCAGTTCGGCAACGCGTGACGTCACCCATTAAAAGTAAATGAGAAGCGTTAACGCTTTCCCCCCATGTGAATGTACCGCAAGTAACCTTGAGGCCCCCTTGGTTTTAGAAAACTGGTTTAATATATGCTAGCTGAATTTCAACCTGGCCTACCTGGGCTAGTGTTAGCTTCTTTAGCTAGTCTAGCATCCTGACAAGTGCCTAAAACCCCTTCAAAATCAAGCAAAACTGACCAGCTTTAATTTATTGTCAGTGACAGGTTGGAATGAGACTCCTGTGTTTTTCCTCTTAACTGCAGAGAAGTTGTGTTGAAAGTCGACATTAAAAGGGCAATAAATCACCTCAGATCGTTTCTAACCTCAAGGAAACTCTTTTAGAGGCACCTCTCTTATGTTTGTTGTTGTCTTTTTATTGTTACGGCACTTTCACAGAAATTGGGAAAGAATCCCCCCTTGGCCGTTTTGATGATATAGAGAAAGACGCCCCCCCCCCGTATCTTAATTTCTTCAATGTGCTTGTTAGATATCACAGAAAGGATGGTTTAATATTGCGTGTTTGTGTTTTGTACTTTCCGTACTTCATCAAGGAATCTTCTTCGAAAAGAAAATGTGTTACAGCTGATTCGAAGGGTGCATTTTGACAATGAGTACTGATAAATACGAGGCGTCACATCTCACGTCTTTGAATAGAAGTGTGAGAATCTCTATTGGAGTTGTCACATTCATCTTAAAACAGCTCTGTCCTTTGTGTGTTTCCCTGCCGATGCTATCTGAAACAGAACAAATGCAGTTCGCTGTTTTATTTCAGCACGGGCTTTCATCTGTGGCGAGCCTTATCTGTGCATAGAGTGGAAAATGGGAAGTGTTGTGACATTTATCTTACTGCGTATGTCTTCTTTCTTTATCTCTGCTGTGGAGATACTGTACTGTAAGTGTTTATAACAGCAGAAAAATGGAGATGGTAATGAGATGCAGGGCCTGGAAAAGCTAAAGTGCCATCAGATGCGATGTTTAAGTAAGATTTGTAGACACGTAAACACAGGCTTACTTCTTGAACGTACATCTGTGCTGGTCAAAAACTAAAGTAGTTTTCAAAACCCTGTGGTGTATAGTATTTCAAAAAATTTAAAACAGAGCAAATAACACAACTAAAAATCAAGTGGACCTCTGGGAAAAAATATTATATCATACAAAACATATTATTTCCTTCCACCTCCTGTCTGTATTGTCCCGACGATGAAAGCTAACAAAAGAAGTCGCTAAATCTCTTTTGCATAGAAACACCATAGGCTTTTGGTACAGCTGGAAAGTGTAAGCGAAGGCCCATTTGATGCATGCCATAGTTGAGGTCAGGGATGATTCCTAAATCTTGTTGATTAAATTCAGACTGCGCTAGAAAGAGGCCGGATTACTGCAGACGTTTAGCGTAGCGAACGCTAGGCCCCATGTAGTTACTGTAGCTAAACCTCAAACTTTACTTTGAAGATCAGAAGAAAAACAGGATGATAACAAAACAAAGAATGATGGGATGGAAAAAGCAGTAGATTAAGTGGGAACATACTGTATAGATTCACACAAAGGAAAAATCTGGTTTGAGAGATATGGCACATTTATCAAGTTGTCTTCAGGTCCTGCGGCATTAGCATAGCCAACTGCATTTATCTCCATGTCATTTTAATATAGTCCAACAACTCTAAAAGCTGAGTCACCTAATGGTTTTCATGAGTTTGAGGAGACCCACCCTTTAACATTTTGCTTTTGTCTGTTTAAGTGATGCGGACGCATTGTATAACTTTATTAAAGGTTGTTAGAGACGTGTCCATGAGGCTGTGTTGAGTCACATCAGGATGTTTTCATAAAATCAGAGGAACCTGAGCTTCACGGGTGATCAATAGCGCTGCTTCACGTTGGCATTTTGATTTATTGCTAACGTCAACGAGAATGTCATAAAAGGTCTAAAAAATGAAGCGAACATACACGACCATTATGATCAACCTGTGTGTCTGTTTTAATGAAACGAAAGGAAAACAAATAGCCTGGTTAGATGTGGTCTGTTTATGCGGAGACGCTAGCAATATTGATGTGCTGCATCAGAGAGGCAGCAAACACGCTAATATATAGTGAAAATGTCATCTGTCCAATCAACTCTCAAACCATCTACTTGACTTATATTGACTGACAGCTCCAGAATGAATGAATAAATGAAATATATACTGTATCATCATGTACAACCTCTCAAATTAATGGCAGGCTAAACCACCAAACCACCACTAACCAAACCAGACCAGGGGTGGGTTTCCCTAAAGCAACTATGATCGCAAGTTCTGTCATTAGAGTTCAATGGTAACAACAACCATAGTTAGCTAACGATGCTTTTGGGAAATGCGCCCCAGGTTAGGCCACTCTGACATTTTTGATCGTTTAAACTTTTTAAAATCAAGAAATCCTGTACTTTTAAGTTATTTGCAGGACAAATTGTCTAACTTTGAGACCAGCTGAAGACCAGCTTGATCAGAATTGAAGGCTAGCTAGACCAGCACAATGTACATGATGCATTCATGCATTTAGCAGAGACTTTTATTCAAAGACGCATGGGATGTGTGCATGGTATTTGTGTTCCCTTATAATCAAACCCATGACCTTTGCATTGCTAACACAATGCTAAGCTACAGGAACATTGTTTCGTTTCCTAGGCTATTTTTATAATAGGGTAAAAAACTTTCAAGGGTTTTGTTATTAGTATGCTACTGTAGCAAGAATGCAGCTTTTCACTAAACTGTGCCTGGACTTGGATTAGCTGGTTGGTCATTTACTGCAGTTAAATGTTTCTGGGGAGAAGTTTTTGTCTATGATGATTGGCAGCTAGAGCGAGGGCACCAGATGGTTGGGCGGAAGTCCAGGGCTCAGGGGATGAGATACTATGTGTCGCCCTGAGCGCGTGTGGCCCGGTAGAAACAGAAAGGAAAGGACATGGCCTATGCCACACACTGTCATCCTTGTTACCAATCATCACAGCCACCACAGACACGTGGGGATAGGAGTGGTAAAAAAGCACAACTGTGGCTGAACTTTAACACAATAACTAAACTATGTAAATAGTAGCGTTTATCTTCATGAAGATGTTTTTACACTGTAAAAAATGGCAATTTTTTTGTCAAATCAACATATATTTTTATGTTACATTAACTTTAAAAATTAGGCTAAACAATTTCAACTTGATTTTATAAGGTATGTCAAGTTTTCGCAAGCCAAAACTTAAAATAGTAGGTTGAATTGACTTTTTAACGTTTTAACGTCATGCGGCATTTTTTAACAGTGTAGTTGACGTTTCATAATGGTAAATTATTTAATTTTAGTCTATTTTGCTTTTTGTAAAAAAAGAAAAAACATTAAGAGCCTAATGCTGCATTTACACCAACCGTGTTTCAGGCGTCAAAATCACGTCTACCGCGGCTAGTTTGCCGCTTGAACAGTTTGAATGAATTTGCGCGTGTAGAGCGAAGTAGACGTGCGGAAAAAGCAAGCATTTAACGCGCGTCAGAGGCAAACTCCGCCTCTTGTGGGAGGGGCAAGTGCTATGGGGTTGTCTCATAGACTGTAAAAAAAGATGGAAGACGCGACGTTGCCTCCCACCATTGTAATGAATTGAAGCCAAAAATGTCCGACCACGGTCGCCGCCATGTTACGTAAAAACGTCAGTTTGGAGCCAAGGCATGCGCAGAAGGAATCGTCCGTGGAGCCAGAGGCGGAGCTGCGGTATCAAACTTCCGCACAATCAACCACGCCAATCATAACGTCACGCCCCGTTTCTATTGCATCAAATTACAAGCTAAAATGAAACTTACCACAATAATGAAGACTTGAACATATATCAGCGTGATAACAACTACTTGAAAGGACAAAAACAATCTTTTGTAAACTTTTATTGGAAGTGTAAATATTTTTATTTATTTAGAGCAGAGTCCCATTCGTTTGAATGGAGAGGGCGGGGTTTATGACTTGTACTGCAGCCAGCCACCAGGGGGCGATCAAAGAGCCAGAGGTTTCACTTTTTAAGGCTTATGAGGCACACCCGGGTTGTCTGTTTGGAAGATGACCGATGTTGATTGTGCATTTATCGAGAGATTTACCAGTTTGTATTTGGTAACCTTACTATAGGGGGAAAATAAACGGCGCGAGTCGATAAACGTCACGTTACTCAAAAGTGAAATGTATATTACCCAATGTCCTCACTGACACTCTTCCAAGCGAGGTCCTTTTTATTCCTATAGAAATAAGAACTTGTGTCGTATAGCTCCGGGTGACTGCTCACAGACAATATCAAGCCTTCATGCTGAATGAGTGACTCCGAGCGGAACTGCAGCCACAGCAGCAAGCAGGCTCCTGATTGGTTAACGCGGCGCGAAATTCCGCCAAAGTTCAAATTTTCAACTCGGGCGTCAGACGCAAATTTGCGTGAAACGAAAAATGCACAAAAACCACGATTCACACGTGCCGCATGAACTAGACGTGCGAATGTGGCGGAAACGCATCATCTGCGCCGCACCAAATGCCTCATCCGCACCGCGGGACCTCCAGACGTGCGCCAAAGAGTCTTCACATTGACTTAACATTGAAATCACTCGCGCTTTACGCCTCTACCGCGGTTGATGTAAATGCAGCATAATAATAATAATCATAATCATAAAATAAATCGTTTTACTTGATAGTAATAAATATACTGTACTGTAGTTTATGTATATGATATAGGCCCTATTTAAAATAAAAATATAATTTTACAGTACAAAATGTTTTATTTGTAAACATTTTAGTTAACATAAATTATCATTATCAAATAATAATAATAATAATTTTACATCTTATACTTTTTACTAATTTATTTTTATTAATTAATTAATTTTAATTAAAGTAACAGTATTTATTGTATTAATTCTTTAGTTAATGCTAATGTAAACATTTATTAAATGTTTAAATTTGTTTAAAAGTTGTAAATGTTAACATTAGCTAATGCACAATGAACTAACATGAGCAAACAATGATAACAATGTTTTGGTTTTAATCAACATTAAACCAACAAAGAGTAATAAATGCTATAAAATATATCGCTCATTGTTAGTTCATGTTAGCTGACCCATTATTATTGAATAATGCATGCAATCTTAATGTAGAGTCTTAATTTGTATTTAATTTAAAATTGTGCAAAAACAAACAAGCAAGCAAATTGATTAATCAAATAAAAAAATGCATCAACAAATAAAAAATAAAACATTTTAATCACTTTCCTATTACTATAACTAATGAACTGAATAAACTTTAATTATCTCTAAACATTAGCAGCTGCTGGATTGGTGTCATCCTGAGTCCTTCATCCTAAAAGCTTTACTCTAACCTGCCTGTAAAAGCAGTAGGATCTGATCAAAACTGAAGGTCAGAGCTGGGCCAAGAGCAACCTGTCCCTGAGCAACCTGTCCCTGAGCGTGCTCCAATCCGGTCCTAAGACATAGGTCGCTCCCAACATCATGTTCAGTAGGCCTTTTATTGTGCTTGTTCCCTTCTCCCTATGGATGTCAAAGTGTGTGTGTGTGCATGTGGATATGTGAAACATCAGGACAGAGCAGATCCCCTTCTGTGCCATGTGGCCTTATTGCCTCTCCTCTCACCCTGATGGAGTTTTGGGTGTCTTACCGAGGGCAGACCAGCATGGCACAAAAAAATCAATAAATGAGCAGCTGCTTTGCTTCTGTGAAGCTCACTCTTTTCGCTCTATTACTTCATCCTTTAAGTCCCTTGGTGTCTTGCAGTGTCTGACCTTATACCAGAAAGGCCTGTGCATGTAAATGCATGTGCAGTATGCGAGGGACAGACAGCGCATGTGTCTTAGGGGCTTAAAAGTTTGTTTCAGCAGAGCGTTGCTGTATGAGCACTCAAACAAATGCCTCATCAGTTGAATGTATTTTAATTACATCACACATTTCCACATAAAATGATTACATTAATATAGTATCTAATCATGTTTGGTGGATGCAATCAAACAAACACAATGACATTGAAACAATGTATTTTTCCACAAACTTGGCGTTAGTACATTTAATTAATCTAAACCCTGTCCAGAAAAACACCTATTACATCTACCCAATACATACAACTGGCACACATTTATGGTCATACAACGAATGCCATGTGCGTTTCTGGGGTTTTTTTTTGTATATAAATCTTTTCCATATAACCAATTTCCTTAAGTGCTATTATTTGTATATCCTTATTGCTTCTATCTTAGTATCTTTTGTAGTCTGTTCATTTCAAACTTCGGCTCTCCACAGATGTTGTAATCCTGAAGATCCATCTTCCATCATGTAGATGAAAGGAGAGAATGAGGGATTCTGTCAGTTTGACAGTACATCACAGAGGAGGAGCCAGTGTGCCATAAAGTTGGGCCACTCAACATGGAAGTAATAAAGGAAACCATTGCTTCTTATTACGGCCTCTGCGAGATGACTGGTTCCTCTATTCTCTTTGAAAATGAGAAAAAAACAAGTGATGGATGGACCTGTGTTTTAATTCACAGAAAGAAAGAGGAAATTCAGAGAACTATAGAGAGGATCAGCGAGGTTGATTTTCTTGTTGGTTGGTTTGGAAATGCCGCTTAAATAGTCAGACTTGAAATAAACCTTCAGACTTACAGACACTTTCTGACATTTTACAATAATGCATTTTGGTGAAAGCTTTTATTTCTTGGAAGTTTTTGACATTTGCGTGTGACCAATCCCTCATAACAAATGTGGACGTCTGTGGAAAGACAAAAACTAATATTTTTTTTGGAGAACGCATATTGGGAAAATGAACATTATACTGTATGGCTTTTTTTCTACACAGTCTCACGATATGAGACTTTCGTGATATAGTCACGTAATTTTTTTCGTGATATTATCACGAATTTCCGCGTTTTTCATGATCGTATAATGAATTCCTGTTTTCATGTGATTATCACTTATTGGTTACTCAACTGCTTTTAAACCATTGTCGCTTCGGTTTAGGGTTAGATTTGGTTCTTGCATTAGAATGTCACTTTATATATTGGTTTATACTAGTGTTGTAGTTCTCGAGTCCGGTCTCGGTCTCAAGACCACTTTTTAAAGGTCTTGGTCTCGTCTTGGAATCGACCACATTTTTACTTGGTCTCATCTCGGTCTCAGACAAAGAGGACTCTGAATTTTATTTCAAGACCGGTCAAGACCACAACTGATGCACACTGCAAAAAAAAATATTTTCAAGAAAAACAAATTCTTAGTATTTTTGTCTTGTTTTCAGTTAAAATATTAAAAAATTCTTAATTTAAGATGCTTTGTCTTGATGAACAAAACAACCCAAGAAAATAAGTCTAGGTTTTAGAGCAAAAAGTGATTTTGTGCATAAAACAAGCAAAAAAAATCTGCCAATGGGGTAAGCTATTTTTTCTTGATTTTTTCTTGAATTTAGTGTTTAAGAAAAAGGTTCAAGGTTTTTTTGCTTATCCCATTGGCAGATTTTTTGCTTGTTTTATGCACAAAATCACTTAAATTTGATATTTTTGGTCTAAAAACTAGACTTATTTTCTTGAGTAGTTTTGCTCATCAAGAAAAAGCATCTTAATTTAAGAATTTTTGGATATTTTTACTGAAAACAAGACAAAAATGCAAAGAACATTTTTTCTTGAAAATCATTTTTTTGCAGTGCACATCACAAATTTATTTTTACATTAATTTTATGCAGTTTATTCAGGTCTGGCATATGATGTTGGCATTGTTTAAGTTTCTCCCAATTACAGTTTTTCTCATTTTATTACTAAAAACACCTGCATTGTTTTAAGTGGATGGCAAGCCATGGAAAGACAGTTCAGATTAAATGGTTGATTTCAGCTCTTTAGTGTTTGTTCACTTTTATTTGCTTATAGACAAAGATAAATTCCCATATATCTGCAATGCCTTTGATTATTTTATCAACTTCTCTGATGGCACACACATGCACGCACACACTCACAGACAAGAAGTGCCTAAGCATATGCATATTCCACATTTTATCGTAAGTGTTTTAATGCAGTGACTTGCAATGGTCTTGGTCTTGACTCGGTCTCGACCCTTTAAAGTCTCGGCCTTGTCTCGGTCTCGGCCTGTCTTGGTCTTGGTCATGACTTGGTCTCGGTTTAGGTGATCTTGACTACAACACTAGTTTATACAATTTTTTCTGATTTATTTTTTATTTGTCGCCTGGCGTTAGGGTTAGAGTTGGGTTTGGATGTCATTTTATGTAAATCTAACCCTAAACCGATAATCACACGAAAACAGGAATTTGTTATACGATCACGAAAAAACATGGAAATTCGTGATAATATCATGAAAAAAGAATTAAAAAATTATGTGACTTTATAACGAAATTTCGTGATACTGGGCTGATTTTTTTTACCATACCAATAGTTAACAATATCAACAATGTCTGTGCTCAGTTTTTCCAAAATGATAAAGTCACTAAAGGATTCAGGAAGAAATTTTAATGTTAATGCAAATGTTTCAAAAGATCAAATGATCTTTTTTTTATTGGGGATATATTTTGTGCATTAACATATTAACTGTATATGTCTGTTCTCTAATGCAATGCTAACAATCGTCTCAGTTTAAGTATATTTGTATTTGTTCAACGTTAGGAGAAACACCAAAGACAAAGTTCCGTCTTACCTTTATGTATTTATACAGTATGTTAGGAGAAACACCTTAAACGTAAACACAAATTTATTGGGGTGATTTCCAAGACAGGGATTAGCTTAAACCAGGACTAGGCCTTAGTTAAATTGGGATATTAAAGTAATTTTTAAAAACATATTTTATAAATAAACACTCACACTGATATATTTTAAGATATGTCAGAGCAAGTTGTCTTGGATTAAGACAACATCAACATTTAATTTAGTCTGGGACTAGGCTTAAGTCCTGTCTGGGAAACCGCCCCACTGTCTCTTTAAGCTACAAAAGAGCAACTTCTGAGCTTCGAATTTTTTTTTGCATGCAGGCTTTGAAGCGTTAAATACATCTCACATCCCTGAAGTCATTGCATATATGAAAGAGCCCACAAAATAACTGCAAAGTGCCATATGATTGACAGACACGACAATCATACTTCACAATGGCTGAGTAGTCAACTAAATAACTTATTTACAGACGCAGAGGAGCGTAAGGTTGAAATATGAACTTCACACTTTTCGCTTTGACGGGTTTGATTAAAGGAACGCTGAGAAGCTCGGCTGCATCTTAAAGGTCCTCCAAAGGTGTTCCCTTTCATCTGCATACTGATAAACAAAAGATGCAAGAGCATCTACAGACGGAGGTTAAGTGTGTGCTTCACTGCCCTTGATCTGAGACAGGCGTGAACAAGCATCTACATTTGCCAGACTGTTTATACGTGGGGGCAAGGTTCACAATTCAAGAGAGAGTTTCGAAACGTTGAAGACATTACAATAGGCATATCGAGCATGCTCCAGGATTTTATCACAGACTTCGAGTGTGCTGTTGGCTAAATTTCAATGTTTTAACTTTTAAACTACTTGTAACCTACTTGAAGTGTGTCTAGCCTGAGGTTATAGTTTTTAACTTTGTATTAAGTAGCACAGTCAAGGTCAAAATATTCTGTCTACTTGACTAAGCAGTATATGTCTAGTAATATCATTGTGGTAGAGTGTGCTGGATGGTTGCCAGGGTGTTTGGAAAGCTTTATGTAGTGCCGTGTGATTGCTAGGATGGTAAGGTTGGGCATTGCTAGGATGTAGCTATGGTGGTTCCATCCAAATAACCAAATCTAAGTTCTCCAAGATATTTCCTATACTTAGATATTGCTCAGATCCATAAATGATCTTTTTTACCCTTTTTTTTTTTGTCTGCTATAGGCACTGTTGGTCCAGTCACTGCGTTCAAGAAGAAACAAAAAGTAATAGCATACTGATCCCAACAAGATATGAGCCTCTCCCATATGAGCAATAATATTCATGCTTATCTTCCTAGAGGAAATTTTTATTCGGCATTGGTTGCTTTTTTCTATCCATAGAGTTTTCAGTTGTGTTTCATTTAAGTATCCTACAGCTGCAAAGGAGAGAATGCTCTCGGCATGTGTTACATATTCATCAAATACTTTTGCTTAAAATCTTACTTAGAGGGTTCTTTCAGTTTGTGACACTGTTGAGATCTCTTCTAAAAACCTAATGGAGACATATGTGAGATTTCTGGGTCTTATTTCTCCTGTTGAGACACAGGAGACAAAAACTTCCAATCTCCTTTCCATGTAATATCGTTTAAGTCTAGGAGAAATAATTGAGATATTACAGAGATTTCATCTGTGATTTTTCTTATGTGTTCCCACTGCAAAATCAATCAACCTATTTAGGAAAGAGAAATTCAAATGCAATAAATTAATAATTTGCAATGCCACTTTCTTTTTAGACTAGAAAATGCACGAAAAATAAGTATCCCCAATCTTCTCGTACACTCTTTTGAAGGCCCATCAAACTGACTTCCACTCATTTACTAATTAATCTTGTTATACATTTATTTATTGTCTGGTAATAAATGATACAGCAGAGCTCTGTCTTTCCTGCCAAATCGGATTCTGTCAAATTAAGCAAATCTTTGATCAGTGCCTAATTGGTGAAAAGAGTGGAAACAGGAACTCTATTCGGGCTTTGTGAATGCAACAGACATATGGGTCCCAGACTGGATCATTTATTTGAATTCTTTCCTTTATGCATGTTTAATTGGCGGAGAGGAGAATGGCTTATTAATGCCGGTGGAGTGATTAAGGACACAAGGGCCACAGCTTTCAACCTGTCAATTAAAACAGCCCAGCCATCAGGAGTCTCCTGATAATAGCAGCGACTGACAGGAATAAATGGTTCAAATCAGACCGCAACATTGGCAGACTGACATGTGCCATCGCAATCATGGGTCAGAAGAAATTACTTCTCTGACATTCTTATTTTCTCAGGCATACAGTACTGTGGTATATTGTTTCAGAATGCCTAAAAGTATAATTTTGCTAATAAAGTTTGTTTATGTTTTCAAGATATGACAACAGAGTCAGAAAACCTAAAAGTACCTAATGCATTTTACAAATTAGGCTTTTTGAAACTTCAGATTTTTTCTAAAGCACTTTTCACAATTTTGCATTGCTGCAAAGCAGCTTTACAGAAATTAAATGTAAGCCCAAAAATAAAGGCACACATAGTAGGGAAAAAAAACAAGAAGAAAAAAATACGAAAAACAGAATACATAGTATTTTTGCTAATATTAGGCGTTAGATTATTTAGCGATACTGTAAAAACAATAGTCCGCTCACCAGGATTGTAACCAGAGCAACATATTCATTGTACTACTATGCAAGTATGTGTCTTAAAATATGTATATTTTTGGTAAAAATGTATCTAAGTCGCATGAAGTTGTATAATGCAAATCATACAAAAATGTACAGTTATTGAAAAACGCATGAATAAAACTTCACCCCTAACCTCAACGTCATAAAGAAGATCATATGCACATGTACAGATGAGATCTTGAAAATTCGTAAGTTGGCTAATTTGTATGAATTCATATGAAGGTAATAATGCAAAAAATTTTGATTATCATAAAAAAACAATAACAAAACCCCACCCATAACCCCATCGTCACAGGGGCAAAGGCGAATTATACAAAAATGTACAAATGTGGTCGTACAAATTAATACGAATTAGCCAACTGGTAAAATACGTATAAATTGTCATGAAGTAGCAATGACAAATTCATACAAATTTGCTATTTCGTTAAATACGTACGAATTGGCATGATATTGTGCTGCTTTAATCGTAGCTAAGACGAGAAATGAGGTTTCAATTTTTTTGTTCAAAGTCCCTTCAAAGTAAGTCATTTAACTTATGGCGCTTTTCCATTGCACAGTAGTCCGCGGTTTAGTTTGGGTCGGGTCAGCTTAATTTTGTGAGCTTTTCCACTCTGTGTAGTACATAGTACCCAATACTTTTTTAGTGCCATCTTGGTTGGGGTTGCAAGCGACCCGAGCTGATACCAAAACGTGACGCGAAAACACTGTAAATCACTGATTGGTCTGAGAGAATCGTCACTACCAGTGTCATCGCTATAATGTAAAAGATTAGCTTCATCTGCATGCGATGAAAAACATTCACAGGTTGAGAATCATGAACACAATACCATTTTTTTTCCAGAATTACAGTTTGTGGCGGCACATTCGAAAACGCGCACGTCCGCATATATGCGTAAATGCAACTTAACTCTTTCACCGCCAGCGTTTTTAAAAAAAGTTGCCAGCCAGCGCCAGCGTTTTTCATGATTTTCACCAAAGTTTAATGCCTTCCAGAAAATGTTCTTCTTTAAATATATAAACATACAATATACCAAATGAAAGAACAGACCCTCTGCTTTCAAAAAAAAAAAAAAAAACGTTTCTTCCTACCTTCAGTGGTTCTTTTGTAATCAGCTTTTGAATATGGGTAGGTTTCTGCAAAAACACCACATTTTGAGCAAAAAGCAGAGATAATTCCATTTTTGTGACGGACTTTTCATAGAGATCCCATTCAGAGCGATCTTTAAAACAGACACGGACATGCAGCCGCTTGCCATAGGGCAATACTTCCGGTTTTAAAAAGTTGCGGTATTGCGGAAAGACGGAAAATCTCGTCATTGGCGGGGAAGCGTTTTCTCTTAATTGACGAGATATCTCGTCAATGGCGGGGAAAGAGTTAAATGATGCTCAGCGGAGCGCGTCGACTCACGGCACAGGTGTTTGTACAGAAATGTTTATGTGAGACAGAGGTAGTGATAAACGCGGACTGAGAAATAACGTTAAATGAATGTATGGGGATGTACGACGCTCTCACTAGTATGATGTCACAGCAGTAGGCAGCGCAAATATAACGACACGCCCCCTGCTGAAAAAAACAGCATACCAGCAAGACCAGCATATGTTGTGTTTTGATGCTGGTTTGCTAGTGATCACCAGCTAAACCAGCATCAGCACCAGCATCAGCACCAGCTAAACCAGCATTAGCACCAGCTAAACCAGCACCAACCCAGCATTAGCACCTGCATCCCATGCTGGTCATACCAGCAAGACCAGCATATGTTGTGTTTTGATGCTGGTTTGCTAGTGAACACCAGCTAAACCAGCATCAGCACCAGCATCAGCACCAGCTAAACCAGCATTAGCACCAGCTAAACCAGCACCAACCCAGCATTAGCACCTGCATCCCATGCTGGTCATACCAGCAAGACCAGCATATGTTGTGTTTTGGTGCTGGTATGCTGGTGACCACCAGCTAAACCAGCATAGACCAGCATAATTCCCATGCTGGTCCATGCTGGTTCGATCCTGTATTTTTTAGCAGGGTACAATCCCTCCCACTCCGAAGTGTTACCAAACTCGATGGAAAGCTAACCAAGCCAAAGTGAGGGGAGCTTACCCGACCTAAACAGGGGAGTACTATGCAATTGAAAAGCACCATTAGGTGCCATATTGGTGAGGCCCCTGGCAGATATTTCCAGTCACGCAGGAGCACATCTTCTATCTGTTCGAACCTAGAAAATATATGTAGAGTTTATCACACGCTGCATGTTAAACTATGCATGTGAACATATCAAAAACAGTGCGATTCTAAATCTGTATCTTCACACTAGCGCATACATATGAAGGTCGCATAACTTAGCATTGGCCACGGTGACCTGTCTGCCTAGCAGTACAGCCACACTTTCAAGTGCGTTCTGTTCCTTCCTGGTTTCCATGGCAACCCAGTGAGAAAGATAGTGTACTTTACAGCAGGATGCTGGCTGCACGGAGGGGTTGTTTACTGGCAGCGAGGGCTACTATATTCACCGCCGTTACGCCAGCGTGTTAACGCCCTCACTCATTGGTTCTCACATCTGCGGAGACAGAGCATGATAATTACAGTCTCCATGGCAATGCCATTATGATTTTTTTCTCCTCTCTGTTTTTGGAATTGAACATTTGTAGTTATGACTATTATCTTCAACAAGGCATCTGCCTTCATGTGCCCTCAGATGTAATTTTCACATAGGCAAGGACATCGCAAAATAACATCTGTGTCTCTAGCAATTTGCAGCCTGTTTGTATTTTTCTCATTTGTTAGTTATTTACCTATGAACTGTAGGTAATGGATCGCTGGTTGTACTGTCATAATATATGTGGTTCATAGATAAAACACATAAGGTTATATGTTTATGTTATGGTTTCAAACATCCATCTATACTGTTAGTTCATACTGTGGCTTTGAATCTGCAAACCATACATTTGTTATTTGCTACCTGAACGATAGCATTTTAAATTGTAATTGAATAAAATTGTACTTTGTCTACTATGATTTGATTGTGTGAAAGAAATCTTGTCTTATGTACATGTGTGACTGTTAGTGCTTGTCACAATATAGGTTAAGTAGTCAACCATGAGTAAGAAATAATTGACGACAGGCCGTTGACTTATTGGAAAGTAATGCACCTCCAAGGTGGTAATGTCGCGTCATGCCTTTACATCGCGGGTGTGCATTTTCAAATAATTCAAAGGACCGGAGTCAATTATTACTCTTACCACAAAAATTGCTCTGGTGCCTATTTTTAAGAAATTTAAAAGGTTAGGTGTGCGGTTTACAGAAAAATAATCAACACCCATAGAACATTTCTCAGCCAATCAGCATTCAACAGCCCCGTGGTATAAGTAAGGAGTAATTGATGACGGGCCATTGAATTATAAGAAAATAATGCACACCCAAGGTGCAATGTTACACCGTGGGTGTGCATTATTTTCAATTAATTCAAAGGACCGGAGTCAATTATTCCTCTTATATCACGGTTACCACAAACATTGCTCTGGTGCCTATTTTAAGACATTTGACAAGTTAGGTGTTCGGTTATCAGAAATTAATGCATACCCACGGAACATTTCTCAGCCAATCAGAATACAGCATTTTACAGGCCCGTGGTATCATCCATTGTTGTTATATATATATATATTGTTATAATATGTGACCCTGAACCATAAAAGTATTGCACAAAATTATAACTCTATAATTATTTTTATGCCAAAAAGTAGGCTAAATTATAAAATTAGGATATTAAGTAAAGATATATATATATATATATATATATATATATATATATATATATATAACTATCATTAGTAATATGTGATACTAAGGACTTCATTTGGACAATTTTTCTCAATATTTAGATTTTCTTGCACCCTCAGATTCCAGATTTTCAGATCTCGGCCAAATATTGTCCAATCCCAACAAACCATACATCAATGGGAAGCTTATTTATTCTGCTTTTGGTCCAGGTCACATATGATGTATTGGTACAGGTGCTCATCACTCAATTGTAGAGCCTTGCATTATCAGTGCTAAAGGCCATGGTTTTGAACCCAAGTAACACAGATCTGAAAAAAAAAACAACCGTAACCTAACCTAACCCTAACCTTCATACTGCATTTTTTACAGTTTGTCAGTTCGATCTGATTGTGTCGACTTTTGTTAAATCAGGACTTAATAGTATAAGTTTAAGCCAAAAAGTAAAAAAATCTGTTAACACATCTACTTTGCTGAAGTAACAGAGGGACTCCTGTTAGTAAATGTTTGACTATAGTGCTGTTGTTCTGTTTGGACACTACAAGAGTTGCACTTTTGAACCCAGCTCAAGGGGCAAAGGGTAAACGCAGTCATGTAGACACAAAGGAGCTGTTTGTTGATAGCACTTGAAGCTTATGTTTACTCCTCTTAGCTGTTCAGGTGTTTGGGGGGAAGTTTTCTGGTTTGGGGTCCATTTTGTAGCCGTATCCGTGGTCAAACAGTCAAGGTAGCAGCAGTCATGTTGATTTCTTTGAATCTGACTGCTTTTGATGTTGATGTGAATAGCTGCAGAAGAAATCTAAGAAAGACTTTTGAAAATGTAATCACATTACATCCACACTGATGGGTTTTAATTCCCCACCAAACAATCAACAGGCAGCAGAGTTATCAAAAACACTGCTCACCCAAGCGTCCAGGTGTGCCTTCTGCGTCTCACCTTCCTCGACCTTGGGAGGGATGTTTTACCCAAACCCCTTTCTTTTGTCTCTACAAAAAATGGACCAATTAATGGGTTCCAGGGATTGGAGGGGTTATTTTAATGGATGGGGGACAAACGGGAGGAATTGGAGAGAGGCTCAAAAAAGAGGACATTTAAAAGAAGCCACAGGGGTGTGGATTGAAAGTGGAGAGCGTCCCAGAAGGTCAGGGATAATTAGAGACACTTTAAGACTCAACTCACAGCACCCGGAGGACACACACACTCGCTCACATTGAGAAAGACACACTCGCACATACACAGATCAGAAAGCTCTTGAAGTAAATAGGTCCGTAGAGCAATGCTCGCTTTACCACACACACATACACATTTATTTTGGCAAGGACAACTAACACCTGGTGTTTTTTAAGTAAAGACGGACTGAGTTTAATTTCTAATTAGTGAAATAAGCCTATATTAAATCAGATCACCCATTCACAATGACATCTATTATTGATTTAAGTCTGGCTGTTCTGCTATAAATGAAAGATTTGGTTGGAATTCTCTTGGGATGGGGAATATGTTTGCTTTGGAGTATACATACTTAACATTGTACATGATGACTTTAATGCACCTTTAATCTGATCATTAAGTTTCCCATGGTAAATGTTTCTTGGCTTGTCCCTCCTCCCCCTCCACACAAGACTTTCACTCTTTAAATTTTATTTAGGCCGAACATGTTTTTGCCATTAGGATGCGATTGTTTGGAATAAAGCAGGAAGTAAAGGGCTCTCTCAAAACAATGGACATTTTCACATAACCATGCTGCGCACATCGAATGGTTTTTACGGAGGCAGATAATGTTCAATGACTGTCTCACATCTGACAGTCATCGGCACCAGCCGGATCTCATGAGAATTCAAACTTATTTTACGAGTTGGCTTATTCATATGAATTTATATGAAGTTAATAGTGCAAAAACGTACGATTCTCATAAAAAAACAACAACAACAACGAATCCCAACCCCTAACCTCGCACCTAACCCCAATGTCACAGGAATCAAGGCAAATCATATAAAAACTTACAAATGTGGTCGAATTAATACGAATTGGTGAGATATTGGACAGAACACATGTTGGGTTACAAGTAAACCTATGCTGGGTTGTTGTTAGTCTCGCATAGCCAGGACTGTTTTTTTTTTTTTTGTTGCTTTTTCTGGACAAAGCCCGCCCATGAGCTGTTTGACCGACATGTCAAACAACCAATCACAGTTTGTTTCGTCTAGCGTCACGTTTCGGACTCCCCACAATAACGAGCCGGGTTGCAGCAAGTCAGTTATTGAAATAACCAGCCGCAAACAAATAGCATCTAAATAAACAACATTACTCACCATAGAACATCGTTGTGCACTTTATCAACAGCCACACCAATGAGACCCTCCCGGTAAACATCTGTTTGTAGCATATCTTTTCACTTGTAAACCTACAAGCAATTCAGGAGAACCAAACATTTTGACTCCACTAACTGCCTCAAGCTAAACTCTTGGATGTCTTTTAGAGAGTCTATGGCGCAAACTTTGCATATTTTTTTAGAATTCAATGTTTAGCTGATCATGATAAATGGTCATTATTATCCACGTGAACACAACTGATTCTCTTTCTCAATGGAACATCAAAGCTTTGTTTTCCAGGGACCGAAACTAATCGCGACACTCACGTCTCGTGGAAATCCGGGTTATTTCAACCAATCAAAATGACTTCGACATTCTTACAGGGTTTCCAGAAAAGTGTACGAAAAACATCAGACGTTTAGCCAACAGTCTGTGGGCGTGACGTCTGAGGCTGAGACTAGAACCCCATTCACACAGACCTCTGGTCCCAGAAAATACCCGTAAAATTGCCAGACAAGCGTCTGTGTGAACAAAAACTCGTTCTGTTAATCTTCTGGGATCGTTGCCGGAAAGAGGACCTAGTAAGATACACGGGTAACCCTCTGTGTGAACAAGAATGCCGTAAAGGGCGTGTCGAAGTGAGGACGAGCGCGTCATCATCACAACACAAGTTATGGTTCATCTCCTTACAACGAGAGATAACGTGCATATAAACATTCAGCACGAGAAATGTTGCAAACTAGATTGAAGCAGTTATCAGGAAATGATATATGAGACGCATAAACAATGACGCACGTGCCGTAGTGAGAACGCGCGTGTCATGGCAACATGAAGTTGGTTCAACTCTTTAAAATGAGGGATTTACAACATTCACTATGAGAAATGTCAGCAAACTGGACTGAAGCAGATATCAGGTAAGTTAGCTCGTTACTTACTTCGTTGAAACGGAGATCATTCAGCAGCATAAAAGAATATCGCGTCACTTGCTCATTTGAGCCATAATAAACGAAAATACCCGCACGTCATCCCAACAAGATATATCGTCCAGCTCCTCAAAATGCAGGTTTTAAATGCATATAAACAATCACGATGAGAAATATCTGAAAACTGTATCAAAGCAGAAATCAGGGAGCTCGTCAAATATCCACTCTGAAGATGAGATCATTCACCAGCATAGAACTGTGCGTTCACGCGCTCCTTTGTAGTCTTATCATAAACAAAAATGCACGCGAGTTGTTTCTGGAGAGAGGAATAATAAATAATATGCAAACTTCAGACGCTGCGTAGAAGAGAGGGCGGGACTTTCAACAGGTCACGTGTCTTTCCGGGACCATCAGATGCCGTGTAAACTTGGCAGTGTGAATGAATAAAATATCAAGCGGTCCCGTAAAATTCCAGGATGCCTGTCCCGTGTATCTTACGGCATATCTGTGTGAAAAGGGCTTAGGTTGTTGTTTAACAAATCATGAGTTGAAACAACCCAACATTGCATTAAACCCACCATAGGTTTATTTAGTAACACAACATGTGTTCTGTCCAGTATTTATCCAGCATTGGAATTAAAAATAACCCAACAGAGTGTTCGAGGTACCAATATGTTTCTTTGAAATACCAATATGTACCCTTTAGGTACAAAGATAGACTTTTAGAAAGGTAACCACCCCAGTGAAAGCTTTTGTACAATTATTTCTGATAGTGTATGACAGTGCTAAAACAGAGATAATTTACCAAATTTTTAATATGGTAACATTAATAGAAATACAGTTGAGTAATAAAATTAATTTGAAAACATGCTTTTATTATTTTTAACTACAATTTACTGGATGTTAGGTCTTGCAGAGGAAAATCACCCTTGTAAACAATGACAGGGCAAATATTTATTGATATATATACTGATTTTCATCAAAATCCTGTAACATATCAATTTATTTCAAGTTTTTAGCTATTGCCTATGGCCATAACTGACTAGAAAGACAGCAATAACAGTTTGTGAGAGTACTGAGGTACCTTTTAACAGTCAACAGTTTCATGAATTATGAAAAAAAAACAAAGTGGGTTATAATAATTTGTCTTCTTGTAACTACAAATCTTTCTTCAGCCAAGCTGAATACAAACAGTAATGTGGCCCTGAGGTTTTTTTCTTCACATTTAATTATGAATTGTCAGAAAGTGAAACATTTTCCTGAAATCTTATTAGCGTGATTGCTTGCAGCCTGGCATGCTACAACTGTCATCACAGACCTTTTAGTTAATGAGTGTGATCTTAGTAAAAAGACTGAATGTATAACACAGCCACAGGCATTAGCACCGAAATAGGGTTCAAATGTCAGAAATGATCGCAACACCTTTGTAATCACATTCATTTTTAGATTGTTTATGTATGCGTGTGAAAATTAATTAACTGACATTAGATGATGTGAGATTGGAGATGAGCTGGTAAAAAGACGCAAGTATTGATTATAACTAGAGATGCAGCCATATATTGGCCAATAATCGGTATCGGTCGATAAAAGCAATTTTTAACGCTATCCTCAATCGGGCGATAGTTAAAAACAGTAGATAGTCATGGCCGATATATCCTGCCAATCAAAAGAGAACAGGAAAATACAATGAATTTGTGTATAGAAAATGTGTAAGAAACATCACTTGTTTAACGTTCAATATTAACTCTTTCGCCGCCATTGACGAGATATCTCATCAATCAAGAGAAAACGCTTCCCTGCCAATGACGAGATTTTCCGTCTTTCCGCAATACTGCTATTATCCACCAGGTGGCGGATAATAGCAACTTTTTAATCCCGGAAGTATTGCCCTATGGCAAGCGGCTGCATGTCCGTGTCTGTTTTAAAGATCGCTCTGAATGGGATCTCTATGAAAAGTCCGTCACAAAAATGGAATTATCTCTGCTTTTTGCTCAAAATGTGGTTTTTGCAGAAACCAACCCATATTCAAAAGCTGATTACAAAAGAACCACTGAAGGTAGGATGAAACGTTTTTTTTTTTCTTTTTTGAAAGCAGAGGGTCTGTTCTTTCATTTGGTATATTGTATGTTTATATATTTAAAGAAGAACATTTTCTGGAAGGCATTAAACTTTGTTGAAAATCATGAAAAACGTTGGCGCTGGCTGGCAACTTTAAAAAAAAAAAAACGCTGGTGGTGAAATAGTTAATGGTCATTATTTGAATGAATAACATTCAGAAAATGTAATATTCCAACGCTATCTCACGAGAATTGTACATATTTTACGAGTTGGCTAATTCATATTAATTCATACGACTACATTCGTAAGTTTTTGTACGATTTGCCTTGACCCATGTGACGTTGGGGTTAGGTGTGGGGTTAGGGGTTAGGGGTTGGGTTTCGGTGTTTTTTTTTTTCATGAGAATGAATTCATACGAATTAGCCAACTCGTAAAATATGTACGAATTCTTGTGAGAAACATCTCAATCTTCAGAAATGTATTAATGCATGTTCATATAAAACTAAACTATTGACATCGGTATCTGCAAATATCAGTCTAAATAATCAGATAACGGCAGTGTTCTATTTGAGGAGGGCTAGGGTGGTCCCTGACCTCCTATAAGCATTGAGGGGGGACTTAGCTAGGGGGGCCCTATAATCTTTGATATAATTCAAACACTTTTTATCAGTATTGGTGGAAAAATGTAATATCGGTGCATATCTATTTATAACTGCACTGACATATTGCCTTTTATTCTCTGATTCAGTGACCACACCACCATTCACAATCTTTTTTTTAAATTGTGGACACTTTCTGCCCTGTGAACATAAAGAATATAAACTCTTGTAAAATAATATAAAAACAATCTCATTTACCTACCTTTAATCCATCCCAAATGTATATGACATGCTGCCATGTATTTGGCGGCATGTTGATAACAACGAATCTCATTGGTTCTTGCATGTCATGTGACTAAACACTCATAGTCGCAAGATATGGGAGAACCAATGAGATTTAAGGTGCTGACATAACTGAACTTACTGCTCAGATTTGTAAGTTTCCATAAATTCATAAAATATTGATTACTAAAAAAAATCCAAATATAATCTTTTTTTTTAAGATAGTTAAAAATAATGAAGGCATATTTTCACAGTTTTCTAATGAACTGAATTTTCCAACTGTTAGTTTTTTTTCTGTTAGTGTTACCATATAAAAATTTTGGTAAATTATCTCTTAGTTTTAGCACTGTCATACACTCCCTGAATAAGCTGTTGCTGGGGCGGTTACCTTTCTAAAAGTACATCTTTTTACCTAAAGGGTGCATATTAGTACCTCATAGGTACATATTGAAATTTAAAAAATACATATTGGTACCTTAAACAACCCCAACATGTATTCTGTCCAATATTTACCCAGCATTGTGTTAAAAATAACCCTGCTGAATTTAGAGTGATGGTACATTAAATATTCATATTTGGCTGAAGTACTTTTTTAGATTTCAGTAGCTTTTAGTTCACAGGCATAACAATTTCTTCCTACTCTTCTTGTGTCATTTAGCGTCAACTGGGACCTATGTCCTGGCATCAGGTTGGCAGGCTAACACATTTGAGTCAAACACATCTTAAATGAAGTCAATGGATATGTGTTATTCAGCAGCCTGCCAGTCAAACGGTAACTGTGACATATCCATTAGACAAGTAATGCCGTTCCTCTCTGAATCTGATCTGATCCGGCACGAGTCGACACCCTAGACAACCCCACAATCTCATCATGTGTCCATCGGGCAAATCTGCAGGGAATGCGCCCAAGCAACTCTCCGGGTTACCAGGGAAAATTTGTTAACTGTAATCTTCCCTCATCACAAAAGTGACGTGCAGCGAGCCAATAGAATGTGACAGAGGGTCACCGTGGCAACCTGCATCCAATTTTCAAGGTGATGCAAACTTGAATCGCTTAGAAATTTGCCAAGGCTAGATACTGTATCAACTTTTCTTTAGCGCTTTATCGTGTGTAATGTTTTTGTAGCATTTAATGAGCCATGTGACATTATTAGCCGGAGACAAACATTCAGGCCAGTGCGGCCAACATAGGTGCATGGGTGATCTCATGTAATTGGCAAAATTTATTTAATCCAAGCTTAGCGTTTTGCATGCAAAAGCAACCTCACATGGCATGTAAATATCAGCTAAATGTCACATTCATTAGGCAATGCATAAATTCCTACGTTTGATACCCTCGAAGCCAAGCAGCTACACTTGCACACATTTGCAAACACAGATTGAACCCGAATGTCTCTCGAACATACAGTACAGTTGTGGGTTTCAATTAGCGTCCTCGCTCCAGAGGTTCAGCTCTGAAACACTGCTGAATGCATTACACAACCACATCGAGTTTTATATTAATGCATGTGTGGGTGTATGCGAGTTACATTTAATACGCATTAATATCTTTAATCAACATTGATCTGTAGAAGTGACATTATTATGAGATGCTGATTCTAAATAGCACCGCAATTACTGATAGACATCCCACATGAAATTGCTGTTAGAAGGTAAAATAACAGGCCTACACAAAAATTCTTAGCCTTGACAGCTAAACTAATATTGTATTTAAAAAAACTGCCTTGTATAACATTTTTGTTCAAAGCAGCTTACGGTGTATTCAAGGTATGCATTTTATCAGTGTTCAATGGCATTGAATCCACAACCTTTTTACTTCTAACGCGACCCTTGACCAAAGTAAGCATGCAGAAGAAAATGTTTTAAAAGGCATGTATATGTGGCATACCTTTGCAATGCACATTATCTATAAAGCATTTGAACTATATGAAAACATGAACTCCATGACCCTGCCCAACCTTCGATGTCACCTCATACTGATCACAACATGTCTCCACGAAACAGTTCCTGCGACACCACTCGGTTTCCTTCTCTTCCTTCCATCCATCCTTCCTTCCTCCCTCCTGCGACGACCATGGGGTGCTAGGCACCACGCCTATATTTACCTCACCTCCTCACAGCTTCTATGCTCGGCCTTGACCTTTCCCCCCAGGCGCCTGGCTTGTGCTGGGAAGGAGTGGCTGTGTTGTGGACCCCTTTCTGGGTCCTCGGAGTGCTGGCAATTAGTTAAACAGAATACTGAAGACTGCCAAAGCCATCTGTTCCAACAGGGGGACAAAGAGGGGGTCTAACACCTTTTAATGGGTCTAAAGTGTTCGCCTCCCGCAATTAGTCCAAGCACAACGTGAGGCTGAAGGTGCCATACGGGGCCCGGTGTGTGGAAGGGTGCATGAGGGGAGAGAGTTCACATGACGTTTATCATACTTCTCATGCAAAGATTAAAACGGCAAGCTCGGTTGCTTGGGGTGGTCAGTGATGCTCTGCTAACTTGGTCCTAGCAATGGTTTTACCCCACATGCTAAACCTGTAGCATATACAGTATCACTGAGTTAGATTTAAATAAGGTTCAGGGTTCCCACACCTTAGTTAACTTTAATTCAAGGACCTTTCAAGGACTTTCCAGGTCCAATACCCTCAAATTCAAGGACTAAATGTGGCTTAAAGTGAGAGCAAGGTTATATCGTGTTACCTTTAAAGATGTATTTTTACAGTTCCCTTTCGAGGGAACTTGCGCTGCGTCACTGCGGTGACACTTTGGGGACGCCTCCAGGGGTAACAAGTGTGAGGCAAGGTGACGCAGGAGCCAGGAAGTATATCGTTATCTGAAAAATGGCCAAGACGGTGTTACAGGGACGCAGGAAGTATGGCAAATGAGACGCAGTGTCTCGTTCCCTTCTCAGGGAACAATAGTTACATAAATAACCCAAGACTTTTTCACGTGTCAAACACAACTATGCAAAAATGCATTTTGGTATGAATCAACATTCACATACAGAAGATATAAGCATTTAAAGCGAACAGTTTAGCAAATGTGCTTAAAAAGTCTAGAATTTTTATGATATTATCCTACACTACACAGGGAATAATATGGATTTTTTTTTCAGAAAACTTCTTGCATAAAATAGATTCAAGCACTTTCAAGTACCTGTATGTATATTTTCAGGGATTTAGTTTCAGTAGATTTGCAGGGCCTTGGATTTTTTCCCACAAACTGGGGGAACCCTGAAGGTTATGCTTATTTAATGCTTGGAAAAGTTTTGACACATCTATTGATCGACTGATTCTTTGTTATCGCAAGTCACATGACGTCCATCCCACTGGCACTGCGACTATTGGATTGAGGAGCTACATACATAGTTATTATTGCTGATGACAGAGTAAAAGACTTGGTATTGATCAATGTTTTGTGTTGTTCTTGGTCTGTACTGGTCTATACACTTACTGGAATTTGAACATGGTTAGGACAGTACAGTATTTCTAATAAAGAGACCTTTTCATTGTTAACCACCCCTGAAGAGCAGTACTTACACTTGATTTGATTCTGGAGCAGAGGATATTGACACGATCTCTACAGCATGTTGTGGAAAAATCGATGGTACTGTGGACCTCATATGAGATGAAGGTGAAAAACTTAATAGAGTGATACATTAATGAAAAGAATGCCGAAGAGTCTGCAGCATGTTATGAACTTTGGGAAAACATTCGGGGTGCTTCTTTCCTCAACTAACCTTTTCCTGTAAACTTTATATAGAGAATGTTCGTTCGTATAGGGCCATCAGAAGGCCAATACAAAATCTGAAAAGCTAAGCAAAAGTTGCTCCTGGAATAAATGTAAAGGGCAGAGCAATGTTGATTTAGGGTTGAGGCTGTCAAATGTTTGTTAGGTACAAAAATTTTGCTTTCAAGGCTTTGGCTCGTGCTGCAATCTTTCTAAATTCCAGTTCGAGGAAAAAATGTTGGTACTCGGTTATGGTTTGGCAGCATTTTGACAAGTAGGTTTGATAATATCTAAAACAAGCTTTGCGTTAAATTCCTGTAAGGATTTTTCTCATAATGAATCCCTCAATCTTCTATTGATCTGGGCTCTGTATCAAGGCCTTTGGATGACAAGTCTGCTTGCAAATGTACACCTACTCCAGAGATACAGATTCAAAGAGGTCATTGAACCATGAGATTGGTACGAAATAAGCTATGATGAGAGATACAGTGCTTTATCAACTGTTGTTAAGATGTTTAACAAACAGGTCATAGTATATCAACAAATGTACTAAACTTTCCTACCATACACTATTTTTTTAATATAATGTTGCTATAATAGCATAAATGATAACTGTAAAATGATAAAGCTCAAAGTTCACTGCCGGGCGATTAACAGAATTCGCCTTTAACGCCTACAGCGAATGGCCGGTTTGGACTACAGCCCTCTACTTCCTGCTTTAATGACGTCACTAGAACAGTTTTTTGACTAAACTCCGCCCACAGGAATACGTCAGTCGCCAGCTAAGCTAACGACAAGCTACGTTGCTATCGAATCACAACAAACTAAACAAACTACACAATCAGAACTCGATACGTATTTCTGAAGGAGGGACTGTGAAAACAGCGCTATACAGATAAGTAAACTGTGTGAAAAATACCGTGTTTTTTACACGTAAAACATAAACACATGTTATATTGCACACTGTAAACACAATCAAGCTTCAAAAACACAGAAAGAACGGGAGCTTTAATTTGTTCGTGTCCATGGCAAGAAATGTCGTGTCATTTTATTTATTGTTTTCTAATTTTTTCCCTATTTTTAAAAAATTGTCGCTTAGTGTTTGGATGTACTTTTATTTATTGGTTTCTACATGTTTTTCTGCCGCTTTTAAAAATATTCTCGCCTGGAGTTGGGGTTAGAATTGGGATTTGGGTTAGGATGTCTAAAAATTTAACAGAAAGTGATTTTAACTCCAACCCCAAGTGACAATGTTAAAAAAATTGGAAAAGACTATTAGAAAACAATACATGAAATCAAACAAAAAAGAAAGTCATGCAATGGACACGAAAAACTATTTATAGAAATTCCTGCGAGTGTCACGAAAAAGACATTGAAATTAAAAAGGCTGAATTTCGTGCCATGGACACAAATAAATAAAAAAAATTTGCGTGGCTATAGTCCCTTTCACACATACAGTCTTTACTGGTAATTTACTGGTAATTTGCAGTTAACAGGTCATGTGTGAACAGAACCTTTCTAGTAAATCAGTGCTCCCAATTTACCAGTAAGACAGGTTGTAAGATTACCAGTAATTTACTGGTAAGCGCTATGTATGAACGAAAAATATAGGATTACCGGCATTTTGAACGGACGACGTCAGACTGCGCTAACAGATCGGGCCAATCAGAACATTTTTATACAGATGACGCATTTACCCCCGCACTGTTTACGTGTCCGCACACCTGAAGTTAACATCCACATTTCTTCACCAAAGTTGTTTAAAACAGCTTACCATCTATTTCCCAAATTGCCGACGTCCTTAGCACACCCTCTGTGAAGCCTAATGTGCAAACGCAGGTTCTGTTTGATGCCGCCTAGCACAATGTTCTTTGGTCACGATCAACTTCGCGACGTTTGCCACAGATGTGAAAACAACAAAATACGGACCGACGATATTAAGTCATAACCCGCCATTGTTTACAAATACGACACAGAGCTCCCCGGCCGCGTGCCACAGGTAACTTCCACTTTCTCTCCGAGTTTACCGGTATTTTGATACTGATGTGTGAATGATGCATTTTTCGGTTTTACTGGTAAATTCACTCTGGTAAATTCATGGTAATTTACCAGAATTACTTTATGAAAGAGGCTTAAAACAACATTCTGTGAGATCAGTCTAGAATAAATTTTGCTTGCTTTCTCGCCATACAGTGTCTTAATGCAATTTGAAATTTGCAGTTTTTAAATTGACATACAGTATATTTATTCAAACAACTTACACTACACTTTCGAGGTATACATTTTTATTAGTACGTGTGTTACGTGTGTAACGTTTTGCCTTGCTAATGCTATGTTAGCTGAGCTACAGGAATGCAATTTTTTTGGCAAGATTTTTTATTTGTCAGCTAAATGTTCAGTAAACGTTCCAAGAGAGCTGGCATGCCTCCACTGAAGTAGCATCATCATCTGTTACAACATAAGGACGTATATCCATGTGTCAATATCCATCACAAGTGTTATGATATTTCATGAAGTTCTAAACATAGGTTCGGGAGAAGCCTAACATTCAGTTCTATCAGTCAACAATCTCTCCAGCGAGAACTCTTCTGACATCCCTCCTCCTCCCCATCTCCTCTATATGTGGTTTTATTGTTTTTCTGTGCAGTTCCATTATGAGGTGGTTTGAGCTCGGTGATGGAGCCAAACCTCAGGTTTACAGGGCACATTTCACAAGACTTTTTTAAGATGTCAAATAAATCTTTGGTTTTCCCAGAGTACATATTTGAAGTTCTAGCTCAAAATAGCATATAGATAATTTATTATAGCATGTTAAAATTGCCACTTTGTAGGCGTGAGCAAAATGTGCCGTTTTGGGGTGTGTCCTTTTAAATGCAAATGAGCTGATCTCTGCACTAAATGGCGGTCAAATTTTTTTCACATGCTTGCAGAGAATGGTTTACCAAAACTAAGTTACTGGGTTGATCCTTTTCACATTTTCTTGGTTGATAGAAGCACTGGGGACCTACAGCACTTAAACATGGAAAAGTCTGTGTTTTCATTTTATGAAATGTCCTCTTTATGTCCCCTTCGAAGACACCAAACCATTTTTGTTAACCATTGACTGTTAGACTGAATGGGCAGCCAAACTCATTAACGATAGTTTTACTTCTGCATGTAAGTAGCTAGAAGATGAATCAAACAAAGTCAAGACATCCACTAAGGGAACTTTTATAATTTAAAGATTTTAAGCAATTACCAGAGCAATAAACATTTTACAGTAGATGTTAAATAAGGAATAAAGTGTTGACATGCATTCAGAACATAGAAAGTTTTTGCTGCTTGACCCTCTTGGTTTCACCATCCCTCGGTTTGCGTACGTGGTGAAAAATCTTTCGCATTGTGCAGAAAGAAATGATTTTTCTTCACAATAGGAAGGCAATAGAATAGTAGAACGAAGGAGAAAAATGGAGAAGAAAAGGTTGGCTGGCACCCCTCCGTTCTCTTTCCTCCACACCGCATATCTCGCCAAATAGCTCCTCCAAACATTGTCCTTTCACGGACTAATAATAGCTGAGTGTTCAATTCTCCAACCTCTTTGGAGGATAGAGGGAGATAGAGAAAGAGAGAGAGATAGCATTGATGACGGTCTACAGCCAAAGGGATGATAGATCTTGAGAGGGGGTAAAACAGGAAATAATTTGCCCCCATCTTAAGGAGCACATTGTGAATTGTAGAGCCAGGATTTTTTGGAGAGCTGGTGGGGGGGGGGTGGCTGGAGAAGCTGAATGCATTTCACTCTGTGTTGTTTATCAGGACACACACTGTGCCCAAATTGTGTCTTTTTTGTGTGACAGAGACAGAATGATACAGTTGTGCGGAATAACACACAATTGCTCTGTTCCAAATTCTTGTGAGCAGCCTGATGGCACTGCTTTAAAGCATTGTAGGCATGCTCTCGACATAAAGACTGTTCCAGAAATGTGGGATGACATCGAGCTCCCTTATAAGGTACAGAAACTACTTTTGGCCGAATTCTCAGGCAGTTCTAAGATGGTGGCAGTTACTCGCTTAAAAATAAAGGTGCTACAAACACAGTACTGCCACAGAATCCAGAAGATGACAACCTGATCCAGAAAGTTTTGTGACAGAGGGGAGGGTAAGATTATGATATTGCTTGACACTTAATTTTTATATGTGACCCTGGACCACAAGACCCTAAGTAGCACAAGTATATTTGTAGCAATAACCAACAAGGCATTGTTTGGATTAAAATATTTGAATGCAAAAAATCT
Source organism: Paramisgurnus dabryanus (assembly GCF_030506205.2). NCBI lineage: Eukaryota > Metazoa > Chordata > Actinopteri > Cypriniformes > Cobitidae > Paramisgurnus > Paramisgurnus dabryanus. The sequence continues at coordinate 11,915,985 of NC_133358.1, read as the reverse complement.
ATAGGATAAGTAAAGATGATGTTCCATGAAGATATTTTGCTAATTTGATTTTCAAAAAGTGATTTTCTCAATATTGTATCAAATAGTTGTATCTCGGTCAAATACTTTCCTTTTCTAACAAACTATACATCAAATCTTATTTATTCAGCTTTCAGATGATGTATAAATCTCAATCTAAAAAATTGACCCTTATGACTGGGTTCATGGTCCACATATGTTATTCAAATTAAGGACCTTTGTGTGTTTTTGTACAGTGTAAACATGCTGGGAAATATGATGTTATAAGACATTTGAAGGTGAAATGGGTGTTTGTATCAAACATGTAGAACAGATGGATCTAAGAGAGAGAGAGAAGGAGGGAGAGAGTAGTGAGACAGACTGGACCCCCTGTGTTGGCTCTTGGTGACACTGTGTGAAAGAATGCTCATGTAATAACACTTCTCACTTGTGCATTATTTCCCACTTTATTGCACTTGCAATCCAAGACAAACAGTGGGAAAGCCAAAGTAACCATAGATACATGTAATGCCCCCACTTCTCTTTCATTTACTCCAACACCTTTAAAATGTTTCTGCCAGTGAATATTTTATCATCATCTGATATTCTACAGCTCTTCAAGATCATTAAAACATACGGTAGGGTGCTATATGGGATTGAATTCAATACCCGTTTTTTTTTTTTTGTCATTTGGAATTTAACTCTTAAGAGATCCTTAAAAAACTTATTTGTTCCTAAGGCCAAAAAACGACACCTTCCCAAAACTACTCTAAATATCATATGTCAATATTTTTTCCACTTTAAATTATTTAATCTTTTAAAATTACTTCTGCTTGAAACATACATATCAAATATTAATACATTTTTGAAAAAATTAACCCTTTATATGCCAGTTTATTTACATTAACACGTTTTTTACCCGATTTTTTTTTTTTGAACCTTCATTTGATTATTGTTATAATTATTAGACCCTGCGCTTGGTCAAAGATTGGTACTGTATCAACATTGATTTTGATGCATTGCTATTTTTTGAACAAGGTCAGATTTTATGTAAAAAAAACCTCACACCTGTGATCCTGAAGCCACAAAATGACACCTTCAAAAAATTGCTCTAAAAATATCTTACGCCACCATTTTTCAACTTCAAACAATTACATTTTTTAAAACTACTTCTGCTTGAAATCTACATATCAAATATTAATTCAATGTTTTTCAATGGGTCATTTTCGGCCCTAGGATCACATGTGTCGGTTTTTGTGTAGCTTAGCTATTTTAAGCTAATAAAAAATAAATAAATGATTAACCGCTGGCAATTTTGGGCAATATTCAATCATCACAGTCAAGATGGCTTAAAAATAAAAATCATAATGGCACAAAATGTCCCTAGGATCTCTTTAGGGTTAATGTTGATTTCAATGTACTGTAATATATGGGTGCTTAAGACAGCCGATGTACTATTAAGTGATGCTTTGCCGAGGTGAACATCACGTGGCACTGTCTTTATTTGAATCTCAAAGCTGTGAAGCTATCCAAGAGATTTTCAAGAAGTTTTGGGCAAAAATTATGGAAATATTTGACTTTAATTGAAACCGTAGATTATAATTGCAGATTGGGCAAATTTCAAGATTTTTCCTTAAACTATAATTGAGGAACATCCAGAATGGATGATACAAAAAGTTTCCATTTGCTTGGCTTTTAATCTTGAAACAAGTGAGAATAAAGTGATCTTGTGTGATTTTTCTTTCTTAAGGCAATGGATTTGAAACCCTAAACCCTTTATTTAACTTGAGCATGAAACTTGTTTCTATAAACAAACAATGCCTCAAAAATACCTTAAACCTTTTTGTAAGGTTTTCTGTGAGATGAATTAATGATTACTTTTCTAAGAAATGATTTTCGCCTGGCGGATGATAATCTCAAAGAATTGTAGATAGATCCAGCAACATCTTGCAATAATAAGATGGTAAAGAATACCATAGCAACCACATTGAACACCTTAGCATCCAGTAAAGATGGAGGTGGGTGTTTATTGAAGTCAAGGCATGTGTTTTTATAAATACACAAATCCAACTTCATTAGTTCAGTAACATCAATTTTAATTATTGCATTTTGTAAATAACAGCTTTATCTTGACAGCTGCTTGTGCTAAAATGTAACTGGTAAGTGCATTTGTACCGATAAGTGTATTTTTACAGCTTACTTACCATGTTTTATCACGCAAACCAGACACATCTTAAGCACTTAAGCGAAGGGGAGATGTCTGAATGATTGACATACTAAACTACAGCCTCATGCTGTGTTTTTTTTACTTGGCATTATTCCTGTTGTAGAGGTGAAAGGTCATTCCCAAAGGGAAAGAAATAACTCTTTCACTGAGAACACATTCCAGCAGTTTATTTTAATTTTTCATTTTGGACATTTGTCCACTTCTGGTGGTTTGGTTGTGAAAATTTGTTTAGAAGAGTCACACTCAATGTGAAATAATTTTACATTTTGTAAAAAAGGAACGTACAAAGGGAGGATTTTAAAAAAGAGATGAAAGCAGGCTCTTTGGAGACTCAAGGTCGGAGGTCACACCATACCCCAAGGAGGTACACAACAAGGATGTAATAAGTTTCCCTCACCACCCCACCTTCTCCACTGCCCTTTCTGAATGTTTTGCCCTAACTAATTTTGGGGTTAGGGTTACCCATGTATGCCAAAGGTCTAGAACACTTCAGCTTAAAAGGTTGACAGGTTTTCCCACGAGGTATTGGACGCTACAAAGCAATAGTTCTTGTGCTTTAGGAGGAATTTTTCGGAGAAGATTTCTCTGCTCTTGGCATTTATCTCTAACAGCAGTCTGCTCCCCTCCAGTAAAATGCAATTCAAAAGATTACCATATTCTCATTCGGTTGAGGGAAAGTTGAATGTTTTCAAAACAATCCTTGTTTTCCAGTTTCGGGTTTCAGCGGGGGGCAGCTGAACGTGTCTGGACCATGAAGCATGAAAACGGTCCGTTGCCTATGAATAAACCCTTCGATCTGAACGTGATTGGACTCGTTCGTCTTTGTTGGTGGGAATTATTTGTGCTTAATTTAATTCAAAATGGTTTTCAGCATAATATGTGGATAAAGCTGAAAGTACCAACAGCTCGAAAGCTGAACCACAATTCTGTAGGTGTCAAGTGGTGCTGCACAGAATTTTAAGAGCAAACCGGTGACATGAGCATAAATTAAATAGCAAATTTGCACGTTTTCAGAAGAAAATGGAGACTGGTGCTTAACTTTACTGTGTGACTATTATTTAAGTGTTAGAAACAACTTATTCCTCTCCATGAAATGTAAATCTTATTCTTTCAATTGTTTCCGGGACAGGGTTTAGATTAGATAGATGGACTAGGCCTTGGTTATACTAGGACAATTAAGTACAAACTTTAACAAACAAATAAAAAACAATCCTCGTGACAAAAACAAAGGCACTGATATATGTTAAGATATGTCAGTGCAAGGTGTTTTGAAATTAAGTCAACTCAAACTTCCATTTTAGCAACCCATTCTCACTCCCCAAGACGTCAAAAACTGAAGCATGTTCCAACCCCTTCAGCGTCAGTACGAGGACACGAAGGGTGCCCCTATGCGTCACTATATCGATGAAATGGGAATTCCGTTGCTTTCATGATAATCCCTCAGTGTCGGATATAGATGAAAGGGAATCCCGGAAGGTGATGTTGTCACGTTATGCGACGTCAACGAATGCGACGATCGTCAGGATCATGCCGCTTCTTGACTGTAACTACAAAAGTTTTGTTTCAAATTTTTTACCATTGTCGCTTGGGGTTGGGGTTAGAACGACTTTCTGTTACATAAAATTACATCCAAACCCAACCCTAACCCCAGCAACAATGGTTTAAAAATCAGAAGACAAAAAGTATAAACCAAACCCCAACTCTAACCATAACCCCAAGCGACAATGGTTTAAAAAAAAAGGGAAAAAAATGAGTAGTTACCGTCCAGAAGCGGCATGATCATGGCGATCATCGCATACGTTGATTTCGCATAACGTGATGGAATCAGCTTCCAGGATTCCCTTTCGTCAATATCAGATGCTGAGGGATTATAATGAAAGCAACGGAGTTCCCATTTTGTCGATACAGTGACGCATACGGGCACCCTGTGCGTCTTCATACTGACTGGGGAGAATGTGTTGATTTTAGTCTGGGACCAGGATAAGCCCTGTTGGGGAAACTGCCACTTCATCATTTAAGTCTAATCAAATGTAAATAATGCTTCTCCATGAGCAACATAATTTGATCTTCTGCTTGTAGCTGTTAATACTTTTCCTCAAAACCTTTCTGTGAGTATGAGCAATAGTCATGCTTGCTTTACTAATTAAGATCATAACCACAGATGAGTTGCCAAAACACCTCACTTTTCAACTTTGCCAGCAGGCCATGTTTCTCATTACATTTCATGTCATTCTTTAAGATGACATACCCGTTAAGAAAAAGGATTTGTTTCGCTTTTGTTAGCAGTTCTGCAGGTTTTACCTGAAGATATTTGCTATTTAGCATTCTACCATTAGCTATACATGGAGAATACATCCCACATATTTTATTATAACAAACTAGTATCTCTATCTCTGCTTTCTAAACAGGAAAATATTTTGAGTAACAAACTATACAGAAGTTATTCATTTTCGATGAAAATTTGTGGGAACATGACCAAAAGGAAATGTTGGTAATGTAATGCATATACATGTCCAGGGATGCAATGTGAGTGAAGATGATGGCGTTCACATGATGCTGAGCAGAACTTAATGGGATTTTCAATTATGGATTATCACAAAAAAGCTCTGTGATAGACAAAATGTTATGAAACATTCACATTTTGTGCAAATAAAATATTCTTTAGAAATCTTAATGCATTTACTACACTTGCAACACAGAGTTTCGTTTTCTCCTGCAAAAATCTGCAGGACCAATCAGCGAACAGATGGGGGTGGCTAAGAACGTTGACGTTGAGGTCGTGCATCAGTTTGAGTTGTAGTTCAGTAATGGCAGCGGAGAAAGACGTGAGAAAAGCTATTCGGTCCGTTGTTGCAAAACTTCCGAATATACAGAAGTTAAAGCCAGAGCAAGAAACAGGTTTGCTAAGTTTTGTTTGTCTGATTATTCTTACTTGTTGTTTCCGGCCGGTTTCGGTGAATGATATATGTCACGACCACACGTAAGCGATTGGCTATGGCAAATCCTGAGTGACTCTGGGCAGATCCAATAGTTTTAAACTTCAACAGAGGACCCTCCTTAATGGAAGTAACGCTTTGCAATGGAGCGGGGCCAGACTCTCTGTACAAATTAAATGAATGTACGAGAGTCTGGTTGGACCAGGCTAGGGTATTACTGATGTCTTTTATGTCGTAGAATAAGACATTAAAATATTCCGAGCTTGTGTTAACCTAATTTTTTAGGAGAACCGGAGGGGCTAAAATGCTAACTAAGTTCCGGGGTTTGACTATAAAAATATACCATCCCTGCAGATCTCTATTATAATTGATTTTACTTTAATATATGAATCTGTATTTGTCTGAGGTCACTTTGGTTATATCGCTCAAACAGTGACTGATAATCCTGATAATCGAAAGTATAATATTTCTGCAGATATATAGTACAATTATTGTTGCTTATATTTAACATGTTGACACGTTTTAGGGGCGTTTCCAGGACAGGCTTAAGTCTAGTCCAAAACTAATATGCTTGTTTGAGCTGCTTAAAGGTACAGCAGAAGATTTTCTTTTTCCGGGTGGATCATCAAGAGTATTGGTCATCCCAGTTATCAATCATTCTGGTGATATGTTTACATAAAGCCGTTGTACGTGCTCATCCCATCCCTAGGTTCGCTTTCTGCGCATGCGCACTTTCAGGTGTATATGTGTGGTGGGCTACGGTTTCAGCCATTCATTGAAGCTCACGTTCTCACCGTATTTTTTCAAAATGTCTGAGGGTCGCAAGAGAAAATGGTGTTTACGAATTGTATGACAAGAAGAAACAAGACCAAAGTGTTTTTGGGAGAATGTTTCACACAGGTTGGGCTTCCCACTGATGCCTCAGTCCCAATGTTTCTACTCGACAGGTAAAGTTTGTCATGCTATTTGGAGAAATCCATTTAAAATCACTGCTAGTAAAAGTTGATGTAAGCTATGATTAGCGATGCTAGCCCTGGCACAAGTCACGAACCACGCAGACACGGTAAACATCTCAATGTATGAGCCATGCCCGGCAGCAACTAGCGAAGAGAAGAACTAGGTTTGTGCATGCTTTCTCGTGCACACATTAATAGGCGTTCCCTCTCGGGAGGAGGTAGAATTTTGCGCAAGTGCATTTTTTTTATTATTTTGACAAATTCGGGAAAATCTTCCACTATACCTTTAACTGAAAACAGCCTGCACTCAAGTCTTAAAATGTTTGATTCCTACAGCTTTGTCTCAAGATGCATACCAGTAATGTGTGTTTGTAAAAACTATAAATAATGTCCTAATAAACTGTCCTAATTTAACTAAGGCCTAGTCCTGGATTACTCCAAACCCTGTCCATGAAACCGCCCCACCATGTATAAACAAACTATATTATTTTATCAATTGCAGTACTTATCTGGACTAGATTGATGGAAGGTGTAAAAACCTGTATTTACAGGCACAACACACTGCACCAGATATCTTCATTCCTGTCTTCTACTTATGGATTGGTTCCATCAGCTAGCTGTGAACATGTTTCATCAAGGTCCTGTACTTTAGGTTCTCCTTCAGGTCAAGTGTTATACCGCTTCTGTTCATTTCACCATTCAATCTTCACGCCACAAGCACTTCAAACGTACCTGGTCGACGTCCTGTGGTTTGACCAGTCTTCTGATCTTTTCACTTGTAGTGATTTATTGCACTCCACTAGGTGCAAAACACAAAGGTCAGGAAATCTATGATATTTATATATATTTTAATTATCCAAATCATATGACTCATCAGGGTTGTGATCTTATTTTAGTGTAAGGGCGGACAAACAAAACCACAATGTTGACTATCTGACGTTAACTCAAAGTTTGTGACCAGTGGTCTGACCTAACTGTGTGGGGTATTCGACCTACATGTGATAAAAGCATGTGATGTCACAACACTGGCTAACACTTGCATTCCCAGCATGCTATATCAGTGCCCTATCTGGCCTTGGATCCCCTCACTATCTGATTGTATAGCACCAAAATAACCGTTGCTGGGTAAACCGAGCAACCAAGAGCAGCGGTGTACTTTAATCGTCTTGTTTCCTACTGAGTCAACAGATTGTGTGATATGCTGTTAAACACACAGTTATTTGTTTAATATTAACTAATGCACTTTAAACAGCCCCTCATATGTACACAGATGATCCTCATAGCATTTCTGGATATATTCTTGTTTCTTAACTACCTTTTTATGAGCAAGTGTAAGATGAGGGGCTTTTGAAAATCTTCACATTTAACAGCTTGCAAATGATGTGTTTTACCACATGCAAATTTGGTTTAAACGGTTGCAAAGCATAAAGAGGTTTATTGAATTTGCAATAGCATGGTACAAATGATCTTCAGTGTAATATATAGTTGTGGACAAAAATATTAGCCCCCTTGGTAAATATGAGCTAAGAAAGCTGTGAAAATAAATCCACAATGTTTTTCATTTTGAACTTTAATTAAAAAAAATCACAAAAATATGATGTTTTATTAAAGTGTGCGGGGTTACATTATGATTGAATGTTTTTCTCTAATACACAATGGACACAATTATTGGCCCCCCTAGACATTTTTATGAGTAAAATATCTCTGAAGTATCTTTCCATTGATATTAACATTTTCTTAGCACACCGAGGTAACTAAAACATGAATCTTGGGGTCAGAAAGCTTAAAAATAAAGAAAAGAAAAGAAAAATAGCACCTCCATCAACACAAGTTGTTTGGGACACAGTTTAAGAAATCCTCTGTTCTCATGCAAAAACAAACTCCAGCATATTAATTTGTTGTACTGGAACTTTATATATTAAATTTTTTTTTTTTTTTTTGCAGTAAGAACACAAGATAGATTAGGTGCACACAGGGATTAAGTAGTGCTCCATATCTACAAATTTTTAATGTTGTGAAGCTACTTTTATACCAGAGGTCCTGGACATCTTATTCAGATACATGGCTTCATGGATTATATCAAATACCAACAGATAAAAAGTCAAAACCTGACTTGCTCTGCTAGAAATCTTATAATGGGTCGTAGTTAAATCTTTCCCAGCTTTCTTTGCAAATATTTACCAAAGGGGTTAATTATTTTGTCTTCAATTGTACACTGTTGAGATTTATAACACTGTTAAATAAGGCATTGACGCACCTTGAGAAACACTATTTGTAAAGGATCATAGTAAAGCAATGAATTCAGACTCATTATTTACAAGTGTTTAAAGTGTTCAAAACATAAAAAAGCCTATCCCTTAACTCTATTGTGAAACAAATTTTATACACACTAGCAGTTAACATAATGTGATTCACAACACACTGAATTCCTGTCCTGAGTTGGCATTAATGGCTATATAAAATTTAATGGGACACTTACATTTTATATCGTTATTAACAGAGGGAATACATTATTATATGAGTATCATACAAGACTACAACTATTTACATACAGCATTTATGTACAACAAGCTATCTAATAGCCCACCATGGCACCCGAAAACCAATCTATGGGCCTACAGTATATCAATAGTTATAGATCTTATTTAATCCGAGGATCGTAAAACTAATGGATAGACTCACATATAAAGCACATAATGTTTTTATTTTTTTGCAGGGAATTTAAACATATTTCACAATAATTTGACAGTACTGCAAAGGAAATGTAACAAAAATATAAAGTCATTCTGTAATATCTGCCTATAAACTCTTAAACATTTATCAAATTTAATGGGTGTAATATACCTTAAAGGCAGGGTGCATGAATTTTTAAAAACACTTGTAGCCAATCAGCAGTAAGCGGCGTATCTACTAACCACCATCATTGCCTGGGTTGCGTATGTATGGGGAGGGTCTATCAAAAGAAGTTCCAGATTCTGTTGTGGTAGGAGCGTGTTTGTTTAGGTGATTTCAAATATCAACACTAGGTTTCAGAGATCATGCACCCCACCTTTAAAAAGTGTTTGATTATATATTTGTAATCTTTTACATTCAGACTCTTTTTACTCTTATTCAGGCTTGAATTAGTAATGCCAGCATTTGGGATGATGATTGTGAATATGACAGCCACGTGAAGGCTTACCTCATGAATATTCATTTAATGTAGTGACATTGCTTGGTGGTCTTCATGGAGCATGCAGACATGTGACCTAATTAATATTCATGCAAAAAACCTTGACAGCCTTTTTACCAATTGTTAGGTCTGCTGGCTGTATAGCCTTACCTTATTAATATTGATTACTATTTAGTTATATTCTTTGCAGATCTGGTTAGTTGTTTAGCCAAGCAGACAAACGTTTGCAATATACAATTAATACTAAAGCAGCATTATGTGTTGCTATTATCATATTATTATAAATATAAAAAATATTATTATGTGCTCACATCTTCTGTCTGTGTGATTTCAGCCCATTTTTTGAGATGTGAAAAGTAATAGCAATTTAACATGACTTTTGCACCACATCATTTGAATTATTACATTTGCTAAATACTAATTTGGTAAACACATGCACAAAAAGCATGCAACAATGTATTGGGAACAAACTGTAGCTTTTTATTTGGTTTCCTCATCTACTTAAATACTGCCAGTGTTCAAAACATTGCTGGGTGTGCAACCATCTGCGTCTCATCCCTAAGTTTTGTTGCTGAGTTTGCACTTGGTACCGAATGACATCATTATGGCATACCTCTCTTCATAACTCATAACAGTGTACAAAGTAATTTTTGACTATAAATACTGTCATGGGACAAAGAGTTTCTTTGTCTCGTAGATAGACATGAACCATATAAGTGAATTAAATAGTGTAGCTTCACAGCATTACACTAAATGAGACACCAGCAGCAAAACAAGCTTGTGCATGTCAGGTCCAATATGTGCGTCTTGACAGCATGTCCTCAGGCCTTGTGTTAATGTTTTAAAACTGAGTGATGAATTAGACCAGGGAAATATGATGACAGAATAGTGTTGTGGTTAAAACTGCCAAATGAACAGAGTTTGACGCCTCAGTTGCTCAACTCTTATCACTGTTTACATATTATTTACTCAAACATGGTGACTTAACCGGCCACTACATGACAGCATTCCAGCAACAAGCAATTTGTCATTTAATTTTTCTTGACTATCAAAAGAAAAAAAGGTAAATATTCATGAGGACTGAGGGTTTCATCCAATGAGATTTCAGTGTGGTTGGGGCTTTTATATTATCATAATTCTTCCCGCTTCGGAATTTTTTAACCATAAACCAAGCACACATATATATTACACCAAATACACAAAATAACTTTGCTTTTTAGCAATGAAATAGGTGCTCTTTAAGGCAATAACAGGTCAGCGTTATGAGGCAAATCATCTTCCGTGCACACGTGTCTGTATTGAGCACTGCTGAAAAAAACGAGTTTATAGCACTATACATACATCAGGATTTGTCGATAATCTATGCTAGTAGTAGGTGGCCGTTTAAGATGTCGACTACGACCCTGAGAATTACCCACCTTATAGTTATGAATACCCATAGGATCAGGCTTTACAATTGAATGCGATCTTTGCTGTCTGCTATAGTAAAAGACTGAGATGTGATTGTATTCCCTCCACGTGTCTTATAATCAGCAGTCTCAACACTAAAAAGACGATTCTGAGCTGGCAGAGGAGGCACCAATCAGCAAAAAACATTGCGTTTCTTGCATAATTCGACCTGTTTCAGATGCCAAAATTTGCTGATGAGGCTTGTATGCAAAATAACAATAACAAGAAGATGTGCAGAGACATTTTCCGACACGTTTTTGAAGTCTGCAACCTATTGTACTTGAAGAATTCCTGACAGCCCAGAACTTCCCTCAGCTGTTTTTAACATCACATTTACACCATGTCAGCAACTGATGACAAGCCTTATGTCCTGATGAGGGTGAAAGAGTTTAGTAAAATCACACCTCTCCTGACAATAAGGCATTTCTCTTTCCATATCTAGCTATATTTCACACCTAATTGCTTATATACAAATGCTGGTTTGTTAAACCCTTATTTTTGACCCATAATGGGTAAATATTGGACAGAACACACTGCTGGGTTAAAATTGACCCAATGATGTGTTGTTTGTAATCCAAATGCTGAGTTATTATACGCCATGGTTACATAACAAGTAAAAACAACCCAACATTGGGTCATTTTTAACCCAGCATGTGTTCTTTCCAATTTTTACTCAATATATACATCAGTGGCGGCCGTTGACTTCTTTTTTCGAGGGCGCACAATGTGAAGTTCGTCACAACATGTATGTAGCCCATCATGTGTGTGGTTCGTAATTTAAAAATATGTGTTCTGTGCGTCAAGAGATCCTGTGTGCATCACGTGTCTTGTCAAAATAAGTGCCTGCTGCAGACGCGTCTGAAGGGTTTATGATAACAGAGACGCCCGCGTTTGCCAGATACTCGCATAATCTCATGCATAATCAGAGTTTAATGTTAAGGGAGTGTCTTTCGTGTATTTTGTGAACGTGAGCGTCTCTTTTAGCATAAACGGTTTTGACGCATGTGCAGCAGGCACTTATTTTGACAAAACACGTGATGCATATTGTTCACATGATGCAACAAACACATATTTTGAACACACATGACACTCCGAACACTTTTTTTGAATTTGCGCGCTCGGAAGAGCAGTCACGAGCCGCCACTCCAGCACATTCCCTTTGAACTGCGTATAAATAGCACTCCTTTTGAAAAGTCATGCAATACATATGCCAAAGTCCAATTGTGCCTTCCCGTTCACTTAATACCACGCATCTTTTCGTGTAATTTTATATATTGGTTTCTCGATTTTTTTTCTTTTTTAACATTGTCACTTTTTATTGGGGTTAAAACAACTTTCGGTAACTTTTCATACACCCTTACCCAAACCCCAATTTTAACTTCAACTCCAAGCGACCATAGTTTAAAAATAGAAAAAAAATGTATGAAGAAATCTATACATAAAATGACATCCTAACCCGAATCTCAAATCTAACACCAACCACAAGCGACAACGTTTTAAAAAATAGATTAAAAAAAATAAGAAACCAATACAAAGGACACGAAAAAATGCTTGGTATTAAATAAAAAAAGGGAAGAACTGGCGTATCATATGGAAGCAAAACTGGACATTGGCGTATGGAATGCACGAGTTTTCGAAAGGGATGCTATTTATATGCAACTCATAAGAATTGGTTTCTGCAATAGTCATTCACAGCTATTTCCTTCCATAAGAATTCTGTGAAACAGAGAAATGTTTAAGAAATGGAAACGAGAATTGAAAACAATATTGCAAAATCTGCATTTCACTTTCTATATAAATGAATCCTGACATGAACTCGTGGCATTTTGTGTTGAGAAACACTTCCTCATGACCTCATCTGTAAGGAAGTTAATCTTCTGCTCATGTCGCACATTACATCTGTTTGGACTTTATGGCCTGTGGCTGTAAAGCGTCTCGCTCGTCTCTGTTTCCTCCACACTCATTCATCAGCTTTTGTTCTCCGTTCAGTTCCCTTATTCTTTCTTTGGGCCTGTTTGTCCATTTGAACCAGCTGAGCTCTTGTGTTTAGCCAAAGGTGAAGATTCAGATACATACACCAGCCGATGCCATAAAGAAACTATTTAAGTTCAGATGCACCTGGCAGCTTAAAATCATGACTCACATACTGTAGTCAGACTCAAAATGATTTGTGATGGGTCATACGTCTTTTATTCACATCCTGTAGGGCAATAAATCACCATAGCAGCGTGTTTATACACGTGATAAGCTTTTTTCTGTATCCATGGGGTTTTCCAAATGTCTAAAAAAAAATAATAGTCTTTGTCCACTCGATTTATTATTTTGACATAATTAGTGCAGGAATGTTGTAAGCTACATGTCATTTATGTAGGTTACTTCATAATATGCCTAAAGCTATTTTTAATGTCATGCATAAATCGAGTTCCTGACAGATAACACTGAGAAACAGTAGGTGTCTTGTAAAATCACACTTTGAATCTCTGTGAAATTCATACACTCAAAAAAAATTTTTTGGGGTTGTTTTTACCCATAGTTGCATCAAATATGGACAAACCCAACAGTTGGGTTAATTTTAACCCGTATCTGACCTAACTATGAATGTACAGTTTTTGAACATTTGAAATATTACTATTATAAACTACACTGTTTCACGAGTTTCCCCCTTTATTTAATCTGATTGCAAATGTATGCACAATTTTCATGTTTTCCTGGAAGATGGGTCTTGATTCGGAGTCTGTCCCGAACTCCGAATTTGGGGTATATGGCCCAAACCCAGAGAACTCCCCCATCCCTGAAGTGGGATAAAAACTGATTAGAACGAGATGTTGGGGTGAAGGGGGGGATGTTAGAAAACGGTCTCAGGATGGAGGTAGGTAGAATGCATGTATGGCCCTTTCCCAAATGGCAAACTCCGAACCTGTGAACTTCGTAACGGTACGTTCACACGGGGCGTAAGCGTTAACGCTTCCCATTCACTTTTAATGGGTGATGTCATGCGTTGCCGGACTGAATTGTGAATCCGTCGGCTCTGCGTCAGTGCCGTTGCTTGCAGAAAAAGTTGAACATTTCTCAACTTTTCAAGCAGCAACATGTGCATCAGCCAATCAGATAGCCTTATGCAAATAACCTAGACAGACTCACTCAAGCGTTAACACTTTTGTCCCAGGTGAATGTACCATTAGAGTCCACACTATGAAAACATCATGTAGTGCAGATCTTAGGGACCCTGATACCAGGGCGAACCGGAGTTGTATTTTAGAGTCAATGGTGCACAGAGGGTGCTGATGAGCACACTTAAGACCGTTAAAATGACAGATGGGACACCCTATATAGACTCGTAGACTAAGCGAGCATGCGCAGTGTAATGCAGGGTTCACACCAGACGCGGTAGATGCGGCAAGTGTGAGTGATTTACACGTTAAGTCAATTCAAAGACGCGATTAGGCATCCTGTGACTGGGAAATGCAAGAGTTGAAAAATCTGAACTTCGGCGGAATTCCGCGCCGCATTAACCAATCAGGACCTTGCTGAAGTAGTGACGTGATAACAGGAAGCGAGCGGCGTGGTGGGGTCTCAGCGGAGTCTCAGAAGCCCCTCCCATGACGCGAATTTCCGCGTGAATGTCTGGAATGACTAGATTTCACGCGCGAATGAAGCGAGTGAACTCAATGTTCAAGCGTCCAACTACGTACGAATAGGGTATTTTTGCCGCCTCTACTGCAGCTGGTGGGAATGCACCATTAGGCCACGAGACTGAAAGTCCACATGAAGTGCGCCATTTGGGACAGGGCCTATATGTAGTGTTTAGGCTAGTTAGCTAAACGAGTTGCACCTGTGCTGAATTGGTTAATTATCTGATTGTGCTCCTTAGGAAAAAAATGCATCATGAAGTCAATTTCAAATATTTAACTTATGTAACGTAGGCTGCTTTTCACAAAGCGAGAGAGAGATGAATCCATGTGCAAGGAGGTTTATTAAAATGTAAATCCACGTAGGCAAGCAAACAAATCCAATATAGGGCAATCCAAGTAGCGTAATCCACATATACAGGCAAGAGGTCAAGGCAGGCAGCAAACAATCAAATCCAATATAACAGGCAACAGGTCAAAAACAGGAACAGATAAAACAGAATCAGGATACAAGAAACAAGACAGAGAACGCTTGGTAATGCAGTGTTACACGTACAATACTTCGCAGGGACATGATCTGACTTTACCGCTTTTATAGTGAACAGACAGGAAGTGAAATGTAAAGCATGACAAGACAAGATATCAAAATAAACGCCTAAACAGAACAGGATATCAAAATAAAAGTTCAAAACACAAGACAAAACAGAACACGAGACAAAACCCTTACAACTTATGATAGGTTAACATAACAAGTTCAAATTTTTTAAGCTAATTTGTTAAGTTAAAGTAACATAAAATATTTGAAATCAATCATTTTTACAGCATAGGCGCCAATTATTTTTTAAGTATTAAAATCGTATTTAAAAAAATAATATTGATGCCACTAGTGGCGCAGAAATCATTTACAGAGTCTTGAACACCCTTGCACTGAATATGCATTTGTCTTTCCTGTTTACTTTTTGAAATGAAACATCTAACTTTCATTCATCATTTTGTTTACGTGCCAATATGCTATGTGTTTTCCAGCAATGATAGGGAGCTCAGCTGGCAGGCAGAGGGGAAGAAACCCAGATACAGTCATCACACGGTCCAGTTTGATTCGGTAGGGCTCATTATGTACCACAAGAGGCTCCATCAGAAACCCACAGAAGTGTCGCACTAACCTTACAACCTAATTTTTATTCACAATCCCGCTTGACTCCTCTCACATTTAAAAGTGCAGGTACAAAGGCAACATGTTTTGTTTATGTCGGTTGCATTAGATTACAGACACATTAAGATCCTCATGAAGCATTTATGAAAGATTACAGCAATGCATTAATAAAGATTTGTCTCTTGACAGACTTCCATCCAAAGGTAATTGTGAGAAGAAAGTAGGCTACAAAAAAGGACATACAATGGTAGGTTAACACTGACACTCAAAATATTGTTTACACATGCTAAATGAATCCAAAGGCCTGTAGAGGAGGGAAATATCTGAACAAACTCATAAACATTATGAGTTTACAATCTGTTTATGAAAAAGTTAATATTGTGTGTAATTTGGAGGATATTTTTAAGACTGCAAGTGTTTTTAATAGCTTATCTAACAGCTTCTATTAAATTCAAACTGTATGCAATTATCTTTCATGCTGTGAATTTCATTGGCTGCATCTTAATTTGCATACTGCTGTGCACTAGTATGTTATAAGACACTACATACTTCTGAGACAGTGTGTGCTAGAATTGCAACATCATTAACCAGAGGCAATGCAAAGATTCATGCTTTGAAAATGCATTGCTTTAGAAAAACATGACCAGCTTTCCTACCGCGAGTAAGCTATGACTGGTCTTAATTCAAAGGCAGCCAAGTCAAAGTGGCTCCCGTGGATCAATCAAGAGTCTGTATTTACTAACACTTCTTAAGAACCGCAGGTGTGTTTTCATCCAGGTAATCTCTGCATCAACAGGCACGCGACCGCCTGCGGAGAAGAAACAGAAGCCAGCCCACCTGAGAGACATCCTCTCGTTTTTGTCGGCCAAATTAAGCAGCGACTGCCAAAATAACTGCTCCGGACAAGTTCCTTACCGTGCCGGGATGATGCCCCACCTGTTTCCTTAGACTCATGAATGTTTCAGAAGATTGCTAATATGCGTGACCAACAAATAACCGCCTCCCCAGCAAAATGACATTATCAAAAGACGCGGGCCGTTGCCGTAATTACCAGACACCGAACGCAGAGTCAAATGAGACGAGACAAGCTGTTTCGCTTCTCACGAGAAGAAGAAACACATTTTCTCTTTTGTCATCTTGCTCTCTTTATAGGAGAACGAGGGAGTGGGGTAGATCGTCTTTTTGCAGTTTTCTGCCTCAGATGAAAGACTCAAAGCCTCACGTTATCACAAGCACACACGTTCGGTTTGGCAGTCTACCGTTTCAGGCATATGGGGGTAAATATTTCTCGCTTGGCTCTTGGCAGTGCTACTTCTTTCTACATCCCCCTCCCTCTGTTTTAGCCTTTCAGTAGTTCCTTTCTTTCTTGGAGACTATCCTGTTTTTTTTCCTTTAAGTATTTGGGATCTAGTCATCTTTTCTTCACTGTTTCTTCAAGTAAATATTGCTAACAAGGACACAGTATGGTGACTATTCTTAAGTTAGAAATTTAAATTTCAATATAGTTTCAATATAGTTTCTATTTAAATCACTGTGCAAGGTATAGTAACTGTAAATTACTGTTAATTTGTAGTAATTGTTTTCCAAATATCCTTAATTTAGAGAATGGGGTAGTCCTGGTATTTAAAGTTGGACCGTTCACATAATCTTTGCTAGGTGTGGGTTGGGTGGTGTTTGGTGGTGGGATGGACCCCTATTTATAACTGCCTCTTCTTGGGAGTCCATTTTTCACAATAGCATTACAGTAGTAGCTGCACTCTAAAAATGACTGGGTTATTTTTTAACCCATAATGGGTAAATATTGGACACAGCACATTTTTAATATTTACTCATCATGGGTCAAAAATAACCCAGTCATTTTTAGAGTGTGCTGCATTAAAATTTTGTGTGTTGTGTATGGTGTAATTTATTGTGTTTTAAAAATGTAGCTGAGCAATTGGGTATTATTCTCAATTTGTAAATTACTACCTCCAACACTGTTTCAGATGTAGTAACAAATGCAATGTGTGAAATTGTGATATTGTGAAAATAAACTGAACTGAACTATTACATCTATATGAGACCCCAGTGTTAAAGTCACATAACACACACTGTTTCTGCTAATCTCATGTTAATCTTGAGTACCCTTTAGAGTAGTATTGTATCCTTCTTATCTCTGAAGAGTCTTTAGCCTATCAGATTTATTAAAAAAAATCAACTGTACCACTACTTTTGCTAAAAGTCAAGCTCCTAGAGACGTACTGCTGGCGGAGCAAGTCATGAACAAACAACACAAAAAACATTAAGCCGCTATCTCTGGATAACTTAACATTCACATTTGGATTATATGCACTTACGCACCGATTGCCAACAAAACAAAGACAGTTTTGATGCAGGTTGTTTTATCACTTTGTGGCTGTTGTTTTAAAAAATGTCTTTCATTTTATGGCTCCTGTGCAGGTTGTCAATTCAGCAGGAAAGTTTGCCATTCTCCATCTGTTTACAGATGCGAGGTGAGCGCACGTGAACGCGCTGATGACGTATGGTGTCTTCGTGAACAGGGTGCGCAATGGCATGCAAAACACGTTCACAGAAGAGGAGCAAAAACTGCATTCACCCAATATTGCATTCTGTCTGAGCTCAATGATTTTTTCAACAGTTTTTGGTCCTATGCCTTTTGTAAAAATACATTTAGACAACTTAACATAGTGATCGCTATCAGGATGTGAGGAGACTTTCAACCAGCATAACTAAAAATGTTTTTGGATCAAATTATGTCAACTTATGTTATGAACTGACTTGCATAATTAAGTTTTTTAAACTTGCTGCACTTTTTACTTCCAGTGTACTTCCTACACTGCTTACGCAACAAATCAAAGTCATTTCAATGAAGTAATGTCACTCCGCAGCCATATTTGCAATGCCAGGTCTTATTAAGAACAAGACCTGTCGATTCTACGCAAAGTCACTCTCCCAGAGAATTCAATTGATGATTAGCTCTTTATACTTGGACGTGGGACTAGAGCGGCCATTCAGACTTTTGCGATTCGACACAGAAATACTCTGACATATGTCCAAATGGTTCTTTGAACCTTTGCCCATGTTTTGCCTGGGAATCTAACTTTTTACCTGTGTTTCTAAGTCAGAATGCATGAAATATCATTAGACCCCCCCATTTAAATTCTTGTATTTTTGGACCTCTGGTGTGCCTACTTTATCTGCATTATTTCTAGACTAGAAATGGTCTTGGTCAAGCACCCATTTTGAGCATTTCACCATTGACTTGTGTGCTGTCCATTTGTTTGTTATTGTTAACATATTTTCTTTTCTTACAATTTCTTTTTAGTTCAAGTAGGCTAAACAATGAGAAACGTTATATTAGTAGCGAAAACTTAGATGAATGAGATTCGATTCAGTAGAGATTTTGGTTCTTTAAACAGAAAATAAGTTTTTACAAAACAACTTTTTTTGATTGTTTGTGTGGTGTTTTAAGATTTTCATGCAACTCTTCATGCAAATGACAAAAGAAATGCACCTTTTGCTTCTTCTATGAACTTCTTTACTTTCTCCAGCTCTTTTTGTTTTGTTTTTGGTATTTCAACCAAAAAATTGCGCCCATTTCTCCAGGTTTCACAGATGAATTCTCATGCACGTTCTTTCATGCAAATACAGCCTTGGGTCAACACGGCCTTCCGGCGCAGAACTTCTTAGAAAGGCATGCTAGAATTCCACACATCCGACAGCCATTCCTTCAATTCCTTCCTGTCATTCAACACAGCAGACATTTCCTTTCATTTCGTGTTTGGATTTTATTAGTTCACACATTGGAGATGATCCCTGACCTAGCAGATGTCCTCTGTGCCTTTAATCAAAAAGAAATTTTCCCACATGGTTTCACTGATTCCTTAAAGAGTCTCAGGAATTATCTGCTTGAATTTATTTTTTGGTTGGGCAGATAATAATGGAGATGTGGGCCAAAATGAGTTATCCGACTTGCATATATTAATTACAGATTGATGCTTGGTGAAAGAGCTTCAATGTAATGACTTCCCAAGGGCTCCTTATGGAAATTCTGCAGTCCTTATGAAAACAACATTAGATGTTGGATCCTTTGGGTACTACACACCATAATACCGTATAAGCATCCTTGGTAAACAAGCCTCTGAATATTCACGCTTGGTCAAGAGAGTTTGCTAAACAAACAATGGATTAGGAGCTAGACTGGGTTGCTTGATTTATTTATGAGGGTGTTGTGGCAGACGTGATGGAATGTGCATAAGCTTAAGATATTTTTGTGTTTTAACACTTCAGGTTTGTGATTGTAATCGCGAGGCATGTTGTCAGTTCTCTCATTTGACTAGAAATCTTTGTGAGGAACAGACCATGAGAAGATTATAGAGATCCCGCATGCTGTCAACTGAGGAATAATCAGATAAGAGGTGAAAGTGAACAAAGTTGTAATCAGGTAAATGCCAACAGAATGAAATCATAGAAAAAAGTTTGAGTAAAGAATGTGAGTGTTAATTTTCATTTTTGGGTGAACAATCCCTTTAATCTTCAAAGGAAGATATTTGGAAGATTGTTTTTGCTGCTGCATCATTTGTGACCCGTGCTGAAAAAATTGAGTCAGAATGAGAACATTCTCAAAAATTAGTTATTTATAGTTTGACATTCTCTATTAAAAAACTTCAAAACGATGCATGATTTGTTGAATCTGACTAAACAGGACAGAACTACACCTGTTTGAAGTTGACAGAGTCAGCAAAGTTACTTTTGAGAAATATTCAAAATTACCACACAATTACCACATCCATACCTTAAAGGTATAGCGGAAGATTTTCCCGAATTATTTAAAAGAACCGCCCCTCGATATTTTTAAAAAAATGCTCCCGAGAGGGAACGCCTGTTAAACGCGTGCACGAGACAGAGAGAGAGCGTGCAGGAGCTCAGTTCTTCTCTTCGCTCTGTTTACAAGTTTCTGTCGGCATGTTTACCGTGTCTGTGCTGTTCGTGACTTGTGCCAGGGCTAGCATCGCAAATCATAGCTTACATCAACTTTTACCAGCAGTGATTTTAAATGGATTTCTCCAAATAGCATGACAAAATGTACCTTTCCAGTAGAAACTTCGCGTGGGAAGCCCAACCTGTCCTTTTAGCTCACGCCAGCGTGTGAAATAGTCTCCCATAAACATCTGGTCTTGTTTCTTTATTTATAGTCCTTTCTCTTCTTGTCATACAATTCGTAGACACTTTTTCTCTTGCGACCCTCAGACATTTTGAAAAATCACAGTGAGAACGCGACCTTCAATGAATGGTTGAAACCGTAGCACAACACACATACACGTGAAAGTGCGCATGTGCAGAAAGCGAACGTAGAGGCGAGCACGTGCGACGGATATACGTCAACATATAATCTGAATGATTGACATCTGGGATGACCAATAACAGTGGTGATCCACCCGGAAAACGAAAATCTTCCGCTATACCTTTAAAATCACTAGTAAAACTAATAGATTTGGCACACATAAATTCAAAAACAATATCAATATATGTTCAACTTTTTTTCTTTTGTTTTTTGATTGACATCAAATATTTTTCTAGATTATATTTGCGTGAATTCATGTCAAAACAGATATTTTTTAAAACTATTAATCTGTCTATGTGTGCATATATCAGGGTCAGACACTTGTACGTCTGTATGCACACCCTTCAGATGTGTCATGCAGCGCGAAGAAGATCGTTTTCGAGTCTTGTCGCTCTTAGGGTGCTTTTACACCTGCCTCGTTTAGTTCGGTTGAATCGTACCAGAGTTCGATTGCTCACTGGGTGCGTTTCGTTTGGGGAGGTGAGAATGCAGCAATCGAACTCTGGTGTGCACCAAAAGCGGACCAAACAAGCAGACCGAGACCTCCTTCAAGAGGTGTTCTCAGTACACTTTCAAACGAACTCTAGAGTGGTTTGTTTGGGGTCAGAACACGATCCGAGATCGAACCCACCTAACTGCAAAAGTACTGCGCATTTTGGACTAAACCAGCTGCCGTAGTTAGCTGCGCAGTGAATTATCTGATGAAGAAGTGTTTGTTGATAGTTTCTATTACCAATATAAGCACAATGACAGATCACAGACATACTTGGAGTACCGAGGAGGTGCGGGCGGAGCCTCAGAAATGTAATGTCTCTACCGTTTGCAGTGCATTAAAACGTTGTTTTTAAGCCACATCTGTGATTCATTCTGGAAATGAACAGTTTGTCTAGAGCGATGTATACAAACTACGTACAACAACCACGGACATAATTACAGCTCGCAGTTGTATGTCCACGGTGTCTGCTGTATTTTCCTCCTTTTTGTTTACTTCCGGGGTTCCGTTGGAATTTTGCGCACATTGATCTAACCAATAGAGAAGCAATTTAATCGCACGTTAATAAAATTAGTGCTGTAAAAATGAATTTGCATTAACGGGTTATTAATGCGTTAATTTTGACCGCCCTATTTTTTACAATCTTATAAATAACTTTCTAAGAGATACTTGTCAGGCTCTATGTTTCCATAAAGATCCTTTAACATTTACAAAACTTTTCTGTGGCACAAAAGCTTCTTTGTAGTGAAGAAACGTTTTACAGACCATAGACGGTTTCAGCAGTAACAACATAAACATGTGGCTTTTGTGGTCAACATGTAACTTCTGTTAAATTCCGCTAAGAAAAAATAACAACAAACAAACGCCCAAACCACACCTATGAATAATGAACCTACTTCAGACCAACACCTTATTGATTTGCGCCTGGCACAAGAGTTATTTCTCCCGCCGGGAAAATAGCAACAGTGCCCAAGATCCACCCACAAAGTCACTTGCGCTTTGCGATTCGCACTTGCGTTTCAGAACGTTAAAATAGGGCCCAATATATCTCTTGCTATTGAACTTTGAGCTTTATAGCTTTGCAGCATTATTTATGCTCGAACAGCAACCTTACACACCAACTAAAGTTTGAAAAATGTTATTACGAAAAAAAAACAAGAGATGCATGCTAGTTATGGCTTAAGATATCACATTTAAAGACACAGACATGGGAATGGGGGTTCATTATAGGCTTTGCACTTACATTTGCATTTATTTACTCTACAACACTGCTTACAGGAAACAGCATCTACTATCAGCAGGTAGCAAAGACTACAAGTGTATATAACAACATCACATGCAGAGAGCATGAATTTCACTCCTATGGTTTGGAAACTAAGAGAAACCATTAAATTCAGAGTAAGCTGTGACATAACTGATCCAAGAGCAAATTCCTGGCTTGATTAAATGCAGCAATACATTGACCTTAAACCTGGCAATGGCTGCCTTTTTGTGGCTTTGAAAGAAAGAATGGCATAAATCAATATTTATACTCCAAAAAGACGCCACAAAAACAGAAAGAAATGCCAAAATTTGAGAAAGACATGGCTTTGCCTAGTCCGACTTTGATTACACGAGTGAAACTCGTGATTTGCGGGAGCCGAGTGGATGCAGATGTTTCACGAAAGGAGTTGGGTGGAATTATCTGTCTATTGTATAATCTGATGAACGAGTAGGGATCTAATCAATACAAACTGTACGTCTCCATCAGTCTACAGCCAGCGTTAGCACTTGCTAGCACGAGGATCATTTTGTCTTGATTGTGATCAGGGTTGGACTCACAGCCGGTCTGGAATTCAGCTCTCCAATTAAACATCCTAAATGTGCTCACTTCACTGTCTCATTCTATCAATATCTCCAATCAATGCCTGTGACAGCGCTAATTATTTGAGAGCGATTTTATCACGCCGGTTAGGGAGATAAATCAGTCGAGAAGATAAAAATATTCCCTGTTAGTGACTGTTTTAGTGGTATAATTAAGAGTGACATGTGCATAAATAATTTCTCCTGTTTAGTGCGAAATGAAGCTAGAAATCTTTATTCACTTCTTAAGGTTTGACAGGAATTGAAATGCATTACGGCTGTTATGTCCATACATTTCATTGTTTAAAGCTATAGCCCACACAAAAATTAACGTTCTGTCCATCCATCCATCCACTCACTCTAAATGTCTGTCTAAATCTATTGAATCACATCTGTTTCATTAAAGCGGACCATTTTAAACGCCCAACAAATCAGAGCTGCATTTCTAATGAAAACCTTCTCATTTATGCTGCCTGCCAGGGTCAGAGAGAAAAATAAAAGGCGATGGTGGGCAGACAGAAAATATGCACAAATTAAGTCAAGCTTTTCAATCACATGTAGTCATGCAATTCCACCCACGTCATGTTCAAACTCATTAAGATACATTTATTGTCGCCTGCATCCTATCGCACTTGGCAAAAAACTGCGTTTTGTTTACTTGGAATCATTGCTTTGGGTTCTTTTTAAACTTCCGAACATGTTCACTTATGTATTATTTTAAAAATGCACGAGATATCCCCCCCCCCTATGCTTTAATTGCATTTACACCTGATATTTATAACAGTTTTTATGATTTTGCGAGAACGATGACAATAATAACCCTCTGAGTAGTGATTCAACTTTGATGTTCCTCCAGAGGTGGCTAGGTTTTTTAGCATACATGACATTTGGGAATATTTGTGGATGCCGCATACACTAAGCCTTTGTTGTATAGGCATTGGCTTGTTAGCCTTGTTTATGGCTGTAGTTATGTAAATAGCAGTGTTCTCATGTTTATGGTCTGGTTTTTCAGGAGTTTGGTATGCGTGACCACACACAGCCCAAGGTAGTGAGATACGATCTGTATTCACAGCAAAAAATCAAAGAATGTTATTAGCAAATAATAGTTTTCAGTACTTTCTGTATGTGTTTACTGCATATTTCAGCATACATCTAAGAAGGCATAATTTGGGAAAGAGGGAATTAATTTTTCTTTTTTTTTATGTTTATCCTATATAGAAGGTTTCATCGAATGCATGTGCGTTGTCGCAGTTTCCGGCCTGAATATAAAAGTGCTCTCGGCATGTATTATACATTCAACAAATATTTTCTTTCAAAACTGCTTAATTATCAGTTTCAGGCCATTCGGAAATACCAGTTTGTTGGCAGAATCCATTAAACATCACAGATTAAACACCAAAACGAAGAATGTAGAATGTGAATCAGCAATTCAAACTTCCCTTGTGGGTACTTGATTCTGAATACATCCAGAAGGCGCAGTCACATGCATCACGGTGCCCCCTAATTTGGGTTTTAGTTTCTTCATTTTTACTTTTTAAATTCTAAACTTAATTTTTTGCAATGTTTCTTGTTGCATATTTAGTGATTTGCAACTGTTTACTATGCCTTGTCCAAAGAAGTGGATTTTTTTGTTAGAAGTGAAGGTTTCTGGCAAAAAGCTTGCATGTACTTAGAGGGTTTTGCAGTGAAAGACCATTAAATTTGTTAACCACCAATACATTGACTAAAGTGACATTAAAAATAACACATTTCAATTACTGACTAATAACCTTTTCATTGCCATTAACTCTTTCCCCGCCATTGACGAGATATCTCGTCAATTAAGAGAAAACGCTTCCCCGCCAATGACGAGATTTTCCGTCTTTCCGCAATACCGCTATTATCCACCAGGTGGCGCCCTTCCGCAACTTTTTAAAACCGGAAGTATTGCTCTATGGCAAGCTGCTGCATGTCCGTGTCTGTTTTAAAGATCGCTCTGAATGGGATCTCTATGAAAAGTCCGTCATAAAAATGGAATTATATCTGCTTTTTGCTCAAAATATGGTGTTTTTGCAAAAACCTACCCATATTCAAAAGCTGATTACAAAAGAACCACTAAAGGTAGGATGAAACGGTTTTTTTTGTTTGAAAGCAGAGGGTCTGTTCTTTCATTTGGTATATTGTATGTTTATTTATTTAAAGAACAACATTTTCTGGAAGGCATTAAACTTTGGTGAAAATCATGAAAAACGCTGGCGCTGGCTGGCAACTTTTTTTTAAAACGCTGGCGGTGAAAGAGTTAAAGTAAAATGCCTGAACCTAACCATAAGAGCCTGATTAAAAAATGCTAAACTTCCGTTCTGTATTTATTTATCGGTCTGGCTAGTGGCTAAACTGGTCACTGAAACAAATGCCTTGTAGAAAAAAGTTTTGGTTTGCTAAAGATGAGGGGAGGTTTGCGAAGAGGTTTGGCAGCCAGGCAAGTATTCAAAGATCTGTAGCTAAAATTGTATACATTAATTTTTCACAGTAACATTAGCTCAGTGTAATAGTTGATACGCATTAGATATGATATATACTGTAAACAAAGGTAATTTACATGTCATGTATTTCCCTTGTTATCAGAAATAAACTACCGTAAAAGGACTCTGTTGTCAAGGACTCTGTTTAGTTATGTTGTTGCTGCTGAAACAGTCTATAATGTAAAGAAAAATCTGTGAAAATATAACCTTGATATCTTTAATACTGACTGAGGTCATGTCAAAATTGAAATCAATGTAAAATCAAAGAGTGGGAACAAACTGTGATGCTCCATAATTTGATTAAGAGATTTTAGCCAGGACATGGTCCCATATACAATCCTTTTACTTCCATGAAGAAATCAGGCAGCGTAAAATATATTGTATAATGATATTTTACTGACTCATGGACTACATCAATTTATACTGTAAAACAGTCACTTAGTAGTGATTAATGAATATAAGTGCTCTGGCGTGATCAAATGTTTAATGAAACTTTCATGCTACCTATTTAGTAGTTTATGATAAAGCCATAATATAATTGTGCATACAGCAGTAATCATCAAAACCTGATATTAAACTTAACACCTGTTTTCTAATCAGCCATTATTATGTCTTCAGAATTTACTGTTTTCATCATCACCATTATAGAGAAGCTGGGTGGAACGCTAACATGAGCTGAGTCATAATGTGCATATCACGTATGGTGGCTGCCATAGAAACTCTTCATGGTTAGATGGGCATCAATGGCTTGGGCTCACTTTCACCCTTGCGTATCTATGTGTCCACTATAGTCACTAATTACAGGGACTAAACATGGTCTGCAAAATGAGACACCAATGGAAAATTCAATTTTGTTGTTTATGAAACAATGTTTAATATACTGTAGATTGAGTACAGACATTAGGTTTAGTCCAGGTTTATTATGCAAGCTGTGTAACTGCTTCCTTTACACCCAATAATACAGGTGCTGGCTTTATTTCACTAATTCCATTCAAAAAGTGAACCGTGTATATATTCTCTTCTGCATTGTTGGGTCTGACATATTGCATCTTCCTCTTCACAATACCCCATAGATTTTCGATGGAGTTAAGGGTCAAGCGAGTTTGCTGGCCAATGAAGAACAGAGATTCAATTGTTAAACCAGGTACTGGTAGCTTTGGCAATGTGTGCAGGTGCCAAGTCCTGTTAGGAAATTAAATCTGCATCTCCATAAAGTTGGTCAGCAAAAGAAAACATGAAGTGCTCTAAAACTTCCTGGTATACAGCTGTGTTGCCCTTGGACCTCAGAAAACACCAGCAGATGACATGGCATCCCACACCATCACTGACTGTGGAAACTTTACACTGGACCTCAAGCAACATGGATTGTGTGCCTACCCTCTCTTCCTCCAGACTCTGGGACCCTGATTTCCAAGGGAAATGAAAAATTTACTTTCATCAGAGAACATAACTTTGGACCACTCAGCAGCAGTCCAGTCCTTTTTGTCTTCTGACGCTTTTGACGCTGTCTGTTGTTCAACAGTGGCTTGACACAAGGAATGCGACAGCTGAAACTCATGTCTTGCATACGTTTATCCGTCTGACTCCAGCTTGAGTCCACTCTTTGTGAATCTCCCCCACATTTTTGAATGGGTTTTGTTTGAAAATCCTTTCCAGGGTGCGGTTATCCCTATTGCTTGTACACTTTTTTCTACCACATCTTTTCCTTCCCTTCGCCTCTCTGGGCACAGAGCTCTGTGAACAGCTAGCCTCTTTTGCACTGACCTTTTGTGTTTTGCCCTCCTTGTGCAAGGTGTCAATGGTCATCTTTTGGACAACTGTCAAGTCAGCAGTCTTCCCCATGATTGTGTAGCCTACAGAAATAGATTGAAAGACCATTTAAAGGCCTTTGCAGGTGTTTTGAGGTAATTAGCTGATCAGGGTGTGGCACCAGGTGTCTTCAATATTGAACCTTTTCACAATATTCTGAGAAACTGAATTTGGGATTTTCCTAAGTTGTCAGTTATAATCATCAAAATTAAAAGAAATAAACATTTGACATGTATAAGACTATGTGTAGTGAATGAATATAATATACAAGTTTCACTTTTTGAATGGAATTAGAGAAATAAATCACCCCCATCTAAACTGAGATAATTATATCGACCGAATGCTCATTGTCACTTATCAAATGTTTTAGTTTCAAATCTGCTTAATCATGGTTTCAGGTTATTCAGAAATACCAGTTTGTTGGCAGAATCCATTGAACACCACATAGATTTTTCAGAAAACTTCTCATATTGCACCGAAAAAGAATGTGAAACGACCATTAATCACATTCAAACTTAGTTTCCTTTGTGGGTACTTGAATTTGAATACAACCAGAATCTGGCAGTCACATGCATCACAGCACCCCCTAATTTGGGTTTCAGATTCTTAATTTTTACTTTTTGAATTCTGAATTTCCTTTATCGTTTTCAATGTTTCTAGTTGCATCGTTAGTGATTTTGCAACTATCTTTTCCAAAGAACTGGAGGAGTGAAGGGTTTCTGACAAAAAGCTTGCAGGCACTTAGTGGGTTTTGCAGCGAAAGACAGTAAAATGTGAAAATAAGGCATACTGACTAATAACCTTTTTATTCCCATTAATGTAAAATTACTTAACCTAAACATGAGAGCCTGATAAAAAAAACTATGTAAGATGTACTTAAAGGGTTTTGTATCTAAACCACTGATCTATATAAATGACTGGATTGCGCATAGAACGCTTGACGTAACTGCGTGAGGTGAAGCCAGCGCACTGAGCGCAGAGTTCGAGCCGCCATCTTGGTATACCCAACCGGCAGAGACCGTCATTGACTTCCATTCAAAATCATGATCAAAATGTACCCCCTTTACAGCGTATCAGTTACACAAAGTTAATTTTTAGGATATGTGTACGTTAATTATTTGTTAATTCTGGTGTTATTTGCAATGTTTATGTTTTAATCGGGCAGGATAATGGATTTATAAAAAAAACGTTAAGGTGAGTGTGTCTGTTGCATTTGTTAATGACACGGTTATAAATAAAGTTTTTTTGACATTCAGCTACACTGTGACGGTCAGCGTTATTTCTCTAAAGTTTAGGTAACTTGTAAGTTTAGATAACATAATTACAAAACTAGCAAATTATTGCATGCACATACGGTACAAAGCATGATTATTTATTTAGATTTCAAGAGCACGTTTATTGTCATTAATACTAAATATGCTGCGGTCTGTCTGCTGATCTGATACTGTAATAAAGATGAATGTATAATAACTGATTAAAACGCAAAATGTATAACTTTCAGTAAATAACTATTTTGCTTAGGACGTTTGTGTTGTAATAATGTACAGGGTATCTTCACATATAAAAACGAAGACGAGTAAAGTGATGTTTTATCATTAAAATCTGATAACGTCCATTGATTTAATCGGATATAATAGAACGTTTGGGTATACCAACATGGCGGCGCGGTGGCTTCACAAGTGTGACGTCATGCGCAATCCAGTCATTTATATAGATCAGTGATCTAAACTCAGAAGCATCATGATTTATATATGGGTATTTTATTTATAAAACAAGAATAATTGCAGCTGAACTTGGCAGTCAGTGTTTACTACATAGACCTATATGATACAAAGTTAAAAATTTAACTGAATTTGGTGTTAGCAGATGTTGCTACACTAGCACAATACTCTAATAAGCAGAAATAACAAATAAACATTTCACTTAAAATTCTCTTTTCATTACTTTCTGGTTATCTTGGTCATAAAACAAGTTCAACAACACATTTCACCAAGTTTTTTTGCCAACAGAAGTAATTTTAACTATGTAATATTGTTCTTGGCTACTGTACAGTTTATGCCACAAATTGTAAAGAGATTAAATCTTGAAATAACTTGGTCAATTTAGTTCATATATTATAATGAAAAATTCCAAAGACTTAAATTGAAAGTGAGGACGGAGACTATAAGGACCAGAATCAGGATTACACAATCTAGTTTTATACTTCTAACATTTAAAATGTTTTTAAATTGTTTATCGACCCTAAATTGAAGACATCTGTTACGCACTTCGATTCACGTTTCTACTGCAAACATGTCATCCTATTTGGGTGTCATTCAATCCACACAGTCCCATTTTAAAATCTCATTGACTTTTATCTCCTCATGGCCTGTCTTTTATTATCCATGCCTGGAAATATCAGATCATAGGAGCGCTCTGTTACGGAAGACCCTTTATTGTGGTTGTGACTGTGGGCTGACCAGCCCTGCATTCTTTCTTTCTCTCTCTCTTTCTATCGCTCCATCATGCCAAAGTTCTGGATAGAAACAGCATCACAACAACCCTCCAACCACATACGGGGCGTTGTGGTCTTACAGACTGTATGCTCCTCGGAGCAATCTGTTTCCAATGATCCACATTTATCAGATGTCTTTAAAGTGTTGTGAGTTTAGATTTCTCATGCGCCTCGAATTTTCTCCTTTCTGAAAACAATCTGCTACTCTTAGAGTCTCTTCCACATCCTTTCTGAGAAAGATACTGTCAATTATCTGGTTTGTTTCCACCTTCCCCACAGCCTGGTTGGATTTAATGAAGTCTCATGAAATCCAGACTTTGCCTCTATATCTTATTCGTCTGTGTTATATTTGTTTCAGAGTGGATGAAAGGCAAGACTGGATTGTGTATTTCAGCAGGCTGTATTGGTTGTAGGATTATTAAAGGATATTAAACTCCTGTCATCATTTGTGAGCCTGGACCACAAAACCAGTCATAAGTAGCACAAGTATATACAGTATGTAGCAATAGCCAACAATACATTGTATGGGTCAACCTTATAGACTCCAGACTTTCAGCTTACAATAGTTCGGCCAAATATTGTCCTATACATTATCTGAAAGCTTATTAATTCAGCTTTCAGATGATATATAAATCTCAATTTCAAAAAATTGACCTTTATGACTGGTTTTGTGACCATGGTTACATTTATTCGCAGTAATTTCATTCCAAATGTGCCAAATCTTTGTTTTAATGAATACAAATTGAAACAAATAGTATTGAAAAAAAAATATATATTGACTTTGCGTATACACTGAAATTGAATGTGACCAAGGCTGGCTAGTTATTAAAACAACAAAACCTATAAAACCACATCATATGACTCATGCTCCATATTTCAAAGCTTAAATATTTTCTAAAGTCTAATGTGTTCTCATCCATTAACAACTTTTTACTGTTATGGTGCATTATTTCTTTAAGGGTTTTTTTAACCACTGATCTTACATCTATTGTATAAGAACAGCATGGGTATCCTGTCCAACAGCTTTGAGGTTTATAGAAGAAAAACTTGAGGGTAAAGACATGAAATTATATTTCTGTCTTATCTATTGCTTTAATTCATCCGGGAAGTACGAGGATTTGGATAGATGTTAACTCTTATTGTAAATCTGTCTGTCTTCGCTCATTGAGGTGTCTGTGGTGATGATTCGTGCAGATAATTCTTGAAAGGGAATGTAGGATGTCTTTGTAGAGCTAAACGCCTGTTTGACTTCTTAGTATGTTTTTTTGAAGTCCTGTTGTTTTTCTTTCAGATTTGTCAGCTGGCAGCTGCGTCTCATCCTTTGTTTATCACTCGAGCGGTGCTCTTTTAAATAATTCCTGTTCCTCCCTGCATCACATGTTGCATGTTAGCATGAAGAAGTGTCACTTAGATCATTTCTCATTTTAGCACGCTGCTTGTCACCGGTTGGAACTTCCTTAGAAAGAGCACACAGCAGGTATTTTCATTGTGAGTGAAACAGAGAGAGAGAGTTTGTATTTGATTGTGTTATATAATTTTGTCAAACTATTTTAATTAATGCATTGAAGTTGCATATATTAATATGAAGAGCTCAGATGAAACACAACCTCTAAACCATTAAACACAACCTCTGTCAAAAATGAGATAACGATATTGACTGAATGCTCTCAGCACGTATTATACGCTCATCAAATTTTTTTTGCTTCAAACCCACTTGATCCCATCCTCAGGCCATTTCGAAATTCCGGTTTGTTGGAAGAATCTGTAAAAACCATGCAGATTTTTAAGCAAAGTCCTCGGAATAAGCACAGGAAATACAGATAGTATGCACAACAGCTCATGTACATCAAGGTGCATTTTTTACCTGTTTAAAGGAGGTTTACTGATATATTAGGATATTGACCAAATGTTTTAACATTTTACCTTTATGCAGAAAGGAGAATGAAGAGATTCTGGAGACTTAACTTTAAAAGTTAAGATTCATGAGAAAAAGAATAAAATTATCCTGTCACAAATGTTACAATAAAAATTCCTTAAAGATAAATAAAACAAAGCAATAAGACACTTAATTCTAAATAAGGAAAAGTCATGTCACTCTCAGGTTAAATACGATGTACCACAGGGATCAGTTCTAGGCCCTATCCTTTTCTCGTTATATATGTTACATCTACAAGACATTATCAGGAAACATAACATAAGTTTGATCTGTGATTGTACCTTATGTATTTTACTTTCACAGTGATAAAATCTCAGTAACAACAGCAATATAAAAAAAGACAGCAACGCTGAATAACATTAAGCCATCCATCCATTTCCCAAAAACACTAATCTTCTGCAGGGTAGTGGGGGGCTGGAGCCCAAATAACATTTATAATCTTTATTTTAATTAATAATAATATTTTCTTATTTTATTACATGCATTTAGTTAATAAAAATATTTTTTATCAAGCAATGAATTTAATTAGTATAATAAAGCTGTTTACTGTTGCCAAGTAACTGCAGGCTACATAGCAGTCTGTCACATTAAAACAGATTTTGCAGTGTGTACTTTACAATGCTTTAACACAGTGAATCAGATGTTTAAGCTCATATACTCAAGCTGAAGAATACAAATTATGTTAATAGTATATGTAAGAAAATTTGGTTTCATGATTTCTGCAGCAAAAAGCTTGATTCAAATTTTGAAATAAAATTTGTGGAAAAACTAAAAATTACTTGAATTGGCAAGTCAGGTTCTCACACTTGACTTATCAATCATTCTGTGATCTGCGGTAAATCTTTTATAGCTCCTGTATACTAACATTATATGCTCTTACTTTAAAGTAGAAATAGCATCACACGATTTGATAACATCACGTGAAATTCTGATGAAATTCACTGCAATTCACTGGAGTTTGCGTTAAATTCTGTGATTGCATTATCGCAAATCCTAAAGGAGCTGTAATAAATTTATATCTGATAATTCTAGGTCTTGGTATCTTAGCAAATCTGAGCAAGGTTTAAGACGTTGAGATCTCTTTTGTGTCTTTAGAGGAGACATGCAAGATTATTGTCTTATTTTCTAAAGCAGAGAACTTAAAGTTTCCATCTGTCCTGTATCTAATCTCATTGCTGACTAGGGCGAAACAAATGAGACAATCGAGACCTCATTTGTGAATTTCCTTTCCTACAGGGATGCATAATTCACTGTCTTCAGTTGTGTTAGATGCATGAAATTTAACGAGACATGAAAGAACGCTTAGGTTACTCACGTAACCCCGGTTCCCTGAAATAACGGGAACGAAGCATTGCGTCAGTTAGCTGACGCTATGGGGGAAACTCCTGTTTACTCCGTGACTGAAGCCTATTGGTTAACGTCTGTACAAATTACAGACCAATGACGTTTGAACCCGCGCGCGGGAGGAACGCGTCCCTATATAAGCGCGGTTCAATCGTCAGCAGCTCATTATTATTCGACTGAAGCGCGCAGCCGAATAACACTCGCTGCGTAGACGTTTGTAGCACGGCAAGAGACGCAATGCTTCGTTCCCGTTATTTCAGGGAACCGGGGTTACGTGAGTAACCTAAGCGTTCCCTTTCAATACGGTTCACTTCGCATTGCGTCAGTTAGCTGACGCTATGGGGGAACGTAATCCCATCACGCCGTGCATACACAACGTACTGAAGTGCCTTACCGGAGAGACACTGCGTGTGGCCCTATACCCGGCATATTCACAGCTTTAAAAGCAAATGTGTAAGCACCATATAAATTGTTGACGCGCACACGGTGGGGTTTTAAACGCACCGGGGGCACATAACATAGCACAAGACGGCGAGGTACGCGCCGCGGCTGTGCGAGATAAGTAAATTCAGAGTCACGTTGGTGAGCTCGCTGAGCGCACCGTGGTGTACACATAAAACGCATGAGCGTGCATGATTGAGCCGAGAGAACCTGCGCTCGTAGGGCAGGGACGTCTAAGCTGTACAATCTGACAACGTAGACGGCGAAGACCAGCCGGCCGCGTAGCAGATATTAAATATAGATATAGATACCCCTGTAGACCAAGTTCATGAAGAAGCCAAACTCGCACAGAGTGGGCTCTATATAGGACATAGCTCATAGAGGGGCGTGAGCCAGTGCGATGGTTTCAACGATCCATCTAAATAACCACTGTTAGCAACAGACATACGTAGTGAGTGATCTGCGAAGCTCACGAACGGCCGATCTGACTATAATATGCGGCAGAACGGTTCGTAGCGTGGGATTATACAGATACCACAATAGTGTGAACCCCGGTGCACCCTCGAGCGCATCGGGATGCATATAGGTAGTATTATAGTGCACAGATCGGTGAGCTTTCCAAGCGCGCCGTAAATGTGTATTGACTATAAATTGCACGGGCACAGGTGAACACTTGAATACATCGTGAATGCATATAGATGAATCAGAGTGTTATAATGCACAGGCCGGCAAGATTCTCGAGCGCGCCGTCATGTGTTCTGATAATAAATTGTGCGCACACGGGTGAACTCTTCAGTGCACCGTGAATGCGTATAGATAAATCAGTGCACACAACGCGCCGTGAATGTGTACAGATATGATTGATGAACGTAACGGTGGGCACCCAACGCACCGTGAACGTACACAGATGAACAACAATGTATGTGTCACAAAGCATAACACAGCTGTGTATACAGGTGAGCTTTCCCAAGCGCATCTTATTGTATACCAAAATGTTATAGCGTGTACATGTGAGCTTCTCTAAGCGCACGGTGGACGCATATAATTAAAACCCATATCGTGCATACAGGTGAGCTAATGGGCGCACCTTTAATGCAACAAACCTCAGTAGTGCGCGAAGCAGGGATGTCGAAGCTGTAAACTGACAACGTGGACGGCGGGGACCAGCCGGCCGTGTCACAATTGTCAAATGAGAAACCTCTAAGACCATGCCCATGCTCTAAGACAAGTGAGCATAATTGTCACGGGAGGTGATAACGTCAACGATCCATAAATAGCCTGTATTGACAGGTGCTCTAGTGAGTGATCTGTGACGCAGATAAACAGCTGATCGTCTGATGTACGTCAGACGTATGTGTCATACAGGACCTTGGACAGTTCCAGAGCGCTGTGCCTCGGGCACCGTCCGCATCTGAGAAATGACAGGCTTATGAATAAAGTGAATGGCCAGCCGTAAAAGCATGGTTCGCTGTTACCGCCGCCGTCCGCATCTGAGAGATGACAGGCTTGTGAATTAAATGAATGGTCGGTCGTAAAAGCGTGGTTCGCTGTTATCACGGCCACATAGATATAGGTAGGGGAGAGAGCCGCCGTGCCTCTGTAGTGAGGAGAAAAGTGTTCCCCCGGCGATTCGCGGGGGGTTTTGACTTTCAAATGTCACTAGACAGAATGGATCAGACTTTGCATAAGGACGCCTCGTGAAAGGGGTCCTAGCAGCTTGTGTCAATGTGTCATAAGGCACGTAATGTAGGTCGTGTCCCACGGATGCCATCTCCGCACGCCCATCGTAATGGGTTAATATTGGTAGTTTAAGCATGAGATGCGTATCACTCTGATTGAACATAGCTTATAAAGCGATGCAATGAGTTTATAAAGGAGATGACTCGTCAGCTTGTTCAGGGGGCGAGATCTCAGTCTGGTTCGGTAAATAATGAAACCACCGTAGATTGCCCGACCGCATTATCACAATAACACGGTCGAGAGTGCTGCAGTGCTAAATCATCCTCATAATGTACCGTATTCACAGTACAAGGTGATTTATATGAGACAAACGGCGTTCCACGCGCCGAAGGCTGATTGCCGTCGTAAAGCGTGTTCAACCCACAGCAAATGCTGGGCTAGCTCGTAATGACAGCACTTCATGCAGCCGTGTGTAACTTAAGCAAGCTTCCCGGCCGTCAGCTCGGGGCGGGACCTTTGCTTAGTCAAACTGAAGTGGACTTATGAACAGAATGCCACGATATTCAGCTTTCTGAGGCTCGTTAGAGGGGTACGTGTGCCCGTCTTAAACGAGATGCCGCGCGCGTCTGACTGTGCGCGCGCTTTAAGCTTTGAAACTTATTGTGGCGGGTAGCAAGCTCACTTGAGGTTGATATTACCCTTAATATCTCCGAGTATTGGAGCGGAGGTGTGAGCGTCTTCGGATCCGCTAATATAAATCAGCTATATGGCCGAAAAACGTCATAAACCGCTTGGCTGTAAGCCTTTGAGTGGCCGTCCGGAGAGGGCGCGATTCAAACGCTTGGAGCCATGCAAAAGTCTGAGGCTGTCCTTCCTCTAGGAAGAGAGAATAACAGCCGTAAGACCGTGCTCGTTTGCGCCATCAGCATCGTAGCGGAGAAACTGAGGTGGGCTGCGAGCGAATTTGGCAGAAAGGTGTTAGAGACCAACACAGTCTCACACCCATGGCGTCAATATTTGACGACACTTGACCATGCGTCAATATGTTGACGCGGAGGGTATACCTTTCGCGTCACTTTTTGACGAACTGGGGACTTCAATACTATTAGGTACGCGAAATTAAACAGTTGTCGCCTGACATTGGGGTTAGGGATAGGTTTGGGTAGGGATGTCATTATGTAAATCTAACCCTAAACCGACGCGAAAATGGTAGAAAATGGTAAGAAAATAGGAAAGAGAATTTCGCGTACCTGATAGCATTGAAGTCCCCAGTTCGTCAAAAAGTGACGCGCAGGGTATACCCTCCGCGTCAACATATTGACGCATGGTCAAGTGTCGTCAAATATTGACGCCATGGGGTGAGACTGGGTTGACACCGTACAGTCGTGGGGTGTCAATACACAGTATATGGCCAAACCGGGGTTTTTTTCGGCTAGCGTCGATAGAATTATGGACAGCGGACCGTGTGTGCGTATTACTGATTGCTTGTCAGTAAGGCGATAAAGTGTTTAGAGACACCGTACAACCGTGGGTGTCAATACACAGTATAGTAAGCACGGAAATTACTCTTTTTAGAGGAATTAAATACCGTTCGCCACTATAGTGAGGTCGCATAGCCGACAGTATTACACAGTATGTTTGGATAAACAGCACACAGAAAACATTACAGGGCAGTCCAGCCGAGGCGCGACATAACCCCTTTTCTCCCAGACAGTTTCGTTCTCTGTTGATGCAGCTGTGCTGCGGAGACCAGAGCTCAGCCGTTCAGGTGCACAAGCCTCAGTAGTGACGGTGACCGAACGGCTCACGGAGCAGAGCAGTATGTCTAGGTGGTTTAATGTCAGACTGAACCCATCGCAGAGAGGAAGTCTGCCGTGAGGCCCGCGGTTTTGCCGTTTATTAAAAGGGCAGAAAAACCGGGTATATATATAAGAATGTACCAATATTCAGCGCACTGATATAGGACGGGACTGAATAAAGGGAGGTATTCGGGCCTCAGTATATTATAAACAAATTCGTTCTGCCTCTGATTCCGTCTAAACCAGAGAGAAATTACCAGGCAGACGAAAAATGAGCTATCTGAAGTGAGATCGGCTCAGGCCAGTAAAGCTCTATAATAAGTGTTTTAGCGCTCCAATAGAGGCGTGTCCGCCTTATCGAGCAGACGAATGAGATCGTGCCGCTCCAGGAGGGGAGGGGCATGAAGCTCTCTTATAATGAGTGTTCTTGGTGCTCCAATAGCGGCGAATCGGCCCTATTGAGCAGACGAATGAGATCGCGCCGCTCCAGAGGGGAGGGGCATGAAGCTCTGTAATCGTTGAACACTGGACAGCTGCATTTAGAGGCAGCGAGCCGTAATACCGCGTGCTAGCTAAGCCGTTAAGAGACCTCACCACTGTGGGGAAAGGAGCGAGGGACTCCGCGAGCGTGGAGCACGAGTGGCTGTGCTATGACAGAGACAGGGGCAGACCGCCCGTGTTTGCTTGTCGTATGCATCTATCCAGGTCTACGGTTCCCCGCTTGTTCATCTCAACAAGAGAGGAACGGCAGAGGGGAGCAGCAACACAGACAGAACAGCCATGCGTCGTGACGGTATCACCCGATGCACTCGGGGGATTAATATATGTGCCAGAGATCTCGCCACTGAATTTGAGAGGAGCGAAGGGACTCTGTAAGCATGAACGGTTGCGGTGTGACAGAACACAGGGGGGGTTAGTCCGTGTGTGCTTGTCTATGCATCCATCTAGTCTCATGGCTCGCCGTGTGTTCATCCCGGCGAGAGAGGAACAGCAGGGGGAGCACGAAACATGGATAAGACAACCAAAGCATAAGCGCGGTCCCGGCGTGGGAGGTGCCAGACCGGTAACGCGCTCGGAGGAAATTCATAGCAGAGAGGCTCACCGAGCCGCTGTGCTTGACGCTATTACAACAGCGCCTGCTCTTTTAGCTTATAGCTTTATATTAAAAATATTGATCTTACCGGGCGGCCGCAGGGGAGACCTCGTCAGGCGTGTCCGCTGCACAGGGCTCGTACCACGGCAAGCGAAGGCTATCTTCGGTTCTCGGCCGGAAAGCGGCAGGGGAAGACGCTAGGCCTGGACTCTGCTATCTTCGGTTCTCAGCCGGAAAACGGCAAGGGAAGACGCTAGGCCTGGACTCCGCTGCAGGGCTTTTGTCAACGGCGAGGTAAGGCTTCTTCTTTTCTTCGGAGCAGCGAGAGGTTCGCGCTGAAGGAGAAAATAATGAGCTGCTGACGATTGAACCGCGCTTATATAGGGACGCGTTCCTCCCGCGCGCGGGTTCAAACGTCATTGGTCTGTAATTTGTACAGACGTTAACCAATAGGCTTCAGTCACGGAGTAAACAGGAGTTTCCCCCATAGCGTCAGCTAACTGACGCAATGCGAAGTGAACCGTATTGAAAGGGAACTAAGCAAACGTTTCCTCCTTGGCCATCCAGCATTACTGCATTAATGCTCCTGAACCATAAACACGAGCCAGCACACCAGCTCCTTTATTTTTAGCATGAGGAGACTTGCTTGCATCCATGCTGAGCAGAGCCGGACTCTGGACTCCCGTGCAGCGCTGATCCCAAGTCAGTAGAAAGTGATAAGGAACGCTGGCTAAGATGGGAAGCAGCCCTGCTGACAGATGACGGGTGCAACAGGCTGTTTCTCTGACATTCACTGCGACTGCACAAGCATCACTGCCACTGGCAGATAGGGAAGGGAAAATAAGGCAGTAACAATGGTGAACAAGAGAATGAAGTAAACACAACATACAGTATGACTACTGCAGAATTTCACTTGCAGTCTCTGTGTCTGGTGGGGATGTCATGCAAGTAAATTGTTTAGATAGCCATTCGTCAAAACCTCTGCTTTGGATTTCTTATGACATACACACCTGGTTGTGTTTCTGGGATGTCAGTCCTGTGGTTCTGCCCTGATGAATGAACCACAACAAGTTCTGTGTGGAATACCGAAGAGTTTAGTTAGCTTTCCAACCTGAAGAGTTAGCCAGCTAAAGATTAGAGTTATTAGATGTGAAACCTTTTTTTTAATTCAAGTTATAAAGTGTCATTAATTTTCCTCTTTCACATTACAAAGTGCTGCACAATAATGAGCAGCAAAACTTTTGTGTTAAATGGTTTCATGCTGTTAACAAAAAAAAAAATGATTGAAAAACTCTCCGGGTGAGTGGTTTTTATGCCGTTTTAAATGAAAATCTGATATGAAATTGTTCATTTAATCCCACATGTTTATTCTAATGTGAAATTACTTTTATTTATTTTCGTACTAAATGTAAGTGGTTAGCGTGTAGGCTGCGAGTTTGACCAAAATAAACCCTTAATCTCATGTGAAATAAATGTTGCAAAAACCTAAAGAAGTGTCTCATTGTACATGCATACACACATATATTCTTTCACAAACCTCACTGGCTGTAACCTTTACCCGAGTCCTCTGTCATCATCTTTCGTTTAGTTACCCATCCCCAAACCCACCCGACCCCCTGCTCTCCCACGCCCATCCAATCACGGCCGTCCTTATCTGGCTTCTCTTGTAGGGCTTATCTCTCTCTCCTCTGTCCTGATGGCAATCTCGTCCACGTTGGCTCTGTTTGCGTCTCCTCGCCCTCTGTGTCGACTCCTTCTCCCTGATAAACTTGGATGTTTTATTCAGCAGGCCAGAGGAAACGCTGGCCTTCCTGATAGAAGTCCATCTAGCTAATGATTAGCTTGTAGCAGATGTCTTGCCTCACAGAAGTGATTTTGCAGCACCTCCTTGAGCTTACATTTTGATTGGTCTGTGCCGGGTTACAAGGATCTTGAACTCAAATAAACAACGTTTGGTGAATGCCTCAAAAGTGTAACAGGAGTCATGATGTGTGCTTGTTAGGATGCCTTTACATTAACACATGTAGCAGCGACTTCTATTCAAAGCAACTGAACCCACGACCTTAGCACTGCTCTTAGTTACAAACGTACAGCATGTATG
Source organism: Paramisgurnus dabryanus (assembly GCF_030506205.2). Lineage (NCBI taxonomy): Eukaryota > Metazoa > Chordata > Actinopteri > Cypriniformes > Cobitidae > Paramisgurnus > Paramisgurnus dabryanus. Next base: position 11,875,589 of record NC_133358.1, on the reverse strand, counting down.
TATTCAAATAAGAAAATACCAAAATCGTGTTGGTATCTATGCTTAACTTTCAGCAGCTCAACTATAAACTTTACAGTATTTGCAAGTTTGCATATCAGGTGTTTTATTGGCTGAAGGTTTTGGCCAATAAATTAGGCCCCTGAAATGGGGAATCTCATTTGGCCTGACAGTTTTCCCATAATTCACCAGAGACCGCAGACAGTCAGGTAGCTACAGAAGGTAGCTAGCGGGGACTGGTTGCCAGTTTCCTCTCTCTTTCACTCTCTCATTCCTTCTGTGATCTAATGTGGGAGTCGTAAGATGTCAGAATGACTTAGTGTTTACCTGGAAAGGCATTGCTGTACAGCATCAGAATGGGCGACAGCAGATGGTGAGCGGTGTTGTCTAATGGCATCAATGAGAAAGGACATCCCTCTACCATACGACAGTGATACTCTCTTCAAAACTCACACATACCTAAATTAAATATGCATCACATACTTATCACGGCTATGCACTATTTGTAATTAAATCAAGAGTGCTTCTTAATTCAACTCAAGATTTGTAAGGAACCCAATTTAGCATGCTGCAATAAGAGGGTAATAAAAAACTGGTTTCCCTTTGAAGAAAGTAATTTTGTCTTACTCAATTTTCAGATTGTTTAAAATGAAATTCACTTAATTTGTTAAGTTATTTTTCTGAAGATGTAATAGACCCTTTCACTGTTTGTACACAATGATGACCTAGCAACGTATGTGCACGCATTTTGGCAACGGAAGTATGGTAAGAGTATAAAGTGGGCGCTGCAGACGCGAGCATTTTTTAATATGTCCTCGCTCCAATCAACACGTTTAATCGTCTGCAGCCACGGTTCTACTGAAACGGCTGTGATGCTGGAAAACCGTTTTGATAAACTTTCTGAGTTGTTAACACGTTAGAACCACTGGGGAACAACGCCACTTCTGTTGGCAAAATGCGCACGCAACTATTTGATCACGTGGGCTGTAAGAGGGTCTAGTGCAGGGGTAGGCAATGTCGGTACTAGAGTGCCGATGTCCTGCCAATTTTAGCTTGAGCTCTAATCAAGCACACTTGAACAACTAATCAAGGTCTAAAGAGTCACCTGAAACCTACAGGTAGGCGAGGTTTTATCAGGGTTGGAGCTAAAATCTGCAGGACATCGGCACACCAGCACCGACGGTGCCTACCTTTGGTCCGTTGTAATGTTTCCCCTGCCATCTCCCCTCACTCACCTGACTACATCACCCATCATCATTTGCAGACTCTATTTATATTCACCATTGTCTTTATTCATTGCGGTTCTCGTCTTTGTTTTATGTGTATTACATCATGATCTACAGAATCTATGAATTAAAGTTATATATTTAATGTTACCTCCTTGTCCTTCCTACACATACTGTGACAGTAATATCATGCTTTTCATTGCTCTAGTGTCTCAGATATTTCAAATATTAAAGCACAGGTAAACAAGTACACACTACACTCAAAAAATGCTGGGTTATTTTCAACCCAGCGTTGGGTGAAAAAGTGATGAACCAAAGGGCAGTGGGCTATAATTTAACTCATGCTGGGTTGTTTTAACCCATTGTTGGGTCAAATATAAACATTTACTGGGTTAAGTTAATCCATTGGCTAGGCTTGACACTTTAAGCCCAATGCTGTGTTGAAAATAACCCAGCGTTTTTTAGAGTGTATAGTCTCTCAGTGATTGTGGGTGCTGTTCACTGACTGATGCCTCTGTGTAGTTCCTCCTGAACAATTGCTCCCATTACCATTGGAACATATGGAACACGATGACCAATGTTGCGTGTAGAGAGACATGTGTGTGATTAATCAAGGGGGTTTTACCCTCTACGGCCCCTCAGGAGCGTTTGTACACGGCCAACTGGAGACGCCTTAATGCACAACTCTAATAAAACACTGTCTTTACTAGAAGCAGACTTGGTAGTGTCGTAGTCCCCTAATAAACGTGAAGGACACCTGATGGCCAGGTGTTTTGTGCAGATATGGGCCTTCATGGTCCTGTTTTTATATAGTCAGAATCCACCCAACCGTATCCTCAAGTTTATGAACTCCAAAAGGACTGGGTCTACTTGTATCCATATGCTGTGTTTATTAAAGGCACATTAAAGGCATGGGTCAAAACCAGGTAACACGGCAAACCAGGCAAAAAATCTAAACACAGGTACAATGGAAAACATCCAGAATTGCATAACAATAGAAACAACAACACTTCACAAAATACAGAAGAAAGTCCATCATATTTATAGGCCACATCCCAAATGATACAGTTCATGTGTACTGGCGATCTCATGGACATAGAATGGCCTCAAATGCACAAGTCCACAGGAACGTAGGGCAGGGTTTCCCAAACTTACCCTGAAGGGTCAGAGCACTACAGAGTTTAGGTCCAACCCTAATCAAACTTAACCACCTGTGATTTTCTAGTGATCATGAAGACCTTGATTAGCTTGCTCAGGTGTGTTTAATCAGGGTTGGAGCTAAACTCTGCAGGGTAAGTTTGGGGAACCCTGCCGTAAGGTGTCTAATGTGCCTTTTTAGGTTTCAAAAGGGTGCTCATGTGCTTCCCCTTTAAATCGATATGCGCCATTGATGCAAGCTTCGCAGCAGACTTCTTCCCGACAATCAAATCTGTGTTACGTCATGAAAGGTCAGACTTGTATGAAGACCTTGAGTATTTAAGGTGCCATTTGGGACAGGGCTTTTGTGTTTGAGAAGTAGTGAAAGGAAGTAACATCAGCGGAAGATATATTTCGGGAGATGGTACACTCAGCTGGCGAGGAAGGGGCGGATATGACACACACTTAGGGTGCCTCACAGCTCCAATATGAGCTCCAAAATGGAAGATGATTCAGTCTGAAAATGTAAAGTGGTGAGCCTAGTAAAAGGTCATCCAAACTGACAAGTCTCTCTCCCTCCCTCTCTCTCTCTCTATGGGACATTACAGTCATTTCACTGGACAGAGATATTCAGTCAGACCGTCAGTTCTCTTTCAATGCCCTCAGTAGTTGTAACGATACACCATTCGTCAAACTTTTATGACCCCCTCCCCCACCCGTTGACAGGTCGTTTTTATGACCCTTTGACAGGGGGGCGGGACCATCAATCAAAATCTGTACAAGTTGTCAACTTTAGACAGAAAGTATTTAATGGTTTTATTGCCGGTCATTTAGAGTGATTGTTTTTCCTGAGTGTGTTTTATGTTAAGCGTATGGTGTCATGTTTAATGACGGCTCGTGTTTCGACATTTACTGTTTATTGACATTTGATGTCAGCCCTCAACCATCCTCCCACCTTTGCTCGCCCCGTGCGCTTCTCAATACTGACTTTCACACCGCGGGTGTGTTGTTGAATCTAAAGTTTTGCAACAGCATAAGTTTATTTAAAGGCAATCACTAATCATATATATATATATATATTAGATGTACCAGGCTACGCTTAAAGCCGATGTTTTCTATCGAGCTATAGTTTCTGATCAGACACAAAGTCTGAACTAAATAAAATTTTAAACGGTTCACGAAGTCCGGGAATCTTTTCATGACCTGGTCTACAGTTTCACGCGTATTAAAGATCCGGCGGTGTCTGACAAAGCGTCGGGTGATTGTTCATATCTGTCATTTAAAATAAAGTTAATAAATGTAATTCTGTCCACTATGGCAAAATAGGAATTTATTTTAGATTTAGGGGAATCTTTAACCATGTCTCTGATTAAAACTTTTGATTGTAACATCACAAGTTATTTAATTAAATATTCTGTATACGGGTATAGTTTAAGCAATGACCTGAGCCATTACCTTCGGAGCCGTCAATACTACATTCTTTAGACGATAGTCTAAATAAATAAATTTTTAAACGGTTCAGGAATTCCGTGAATCTTTTCATAACCTGCACTATAGTTTCACGCGTATTAAAGATCCGGCGGTGCCTGACAAAGCGCCGGGTGAGTGTTCATATCTGCCATTTTAAAATAATGTTAATAAATGTAATTCTGTCCACTATGGCAAAATAGGATTTTATTTTAGATTTAGGGGAGTCTTTAACCAAGTCTCTGACTAAGACATGTGTATACGTGCACAGATGGTGACAGAGAAACTTACATATGACGTTAATAAACTTTTAAATGTTTTTAAGACGTATTCACACCATTTTGGGGTTTTATTTTTAATTAAAGGCTTCTTAAAACATGTGTGAATATGTGTATATTATACAAAGAGTCTTATATTGTCTGCTCTGACAAAAATAAAGTATTTTTTAGGTTTAGGGGAATTGACTGCGTGTGTCTTATAAATACAACTTGATAATACGTTTGTTTTGTAAAGAGACTTCTTTAAAGTCACGCAAGAATAAAATATTTTAGTTGTAACTGGTTAAACTTAAAGCCGATATTTTCTATCGAACTAGTCTATTTTCTGTTCAGACACAAAGTTTTCTGATGCTGATATTATGTCAGGGTGTGTTTGTGTGGGGGTCGTGTGATGTAATCTTTGAAAGTTTATGACCGAACCTTTATTGGGGAGCGACAAGAGATCTCCCGGAATCAGTTTGGATGGAGCAGAGCTGTTATACTCAAGTCTATTGGTATGTATGTGTTTCGCTGTGTTCGTGCCAGTATTTTGTATGATTTATTTAAAAACTAAAAATTCGATCTCTGGTATTGCAGCGAAATTGTCTAAACTGGTATTAACTATTCCTGGTAAATCGCGGAGAAGAGTGGCCTGAACAAAAAAGTCAGACCGAGACTAGAACCTCCCGCAGCGTAACACGGAAATCTTGGAACAAAAGAGACGCCGACTGGCTCGTGTTGTCCGGTGTGTTTTTATTTAATCCTGTTACAATAGATTTAAACAAACTGGTTTGGTTTAATATTTTCTAATAACATGTGTTATCTGTTTTAAAGGTTTGGATATCAGAGGCAAAGCGAACGTTGTGTGTACTATTGCAAAATATATAGCGGATCTCCACGGTACGTTTATCTTGCATAAGAAAATTGTTTTATTTAGATATTTGTCCTAATAACTTTGTTTTTATCTGTTTACAGGTTAGGATACAGACCACAACGCTTTGGACGTATCTTTAAAAAAGATTAAAATCAGAGACTTTTTGGATTTGTCTGGGGACATTTTAAACATTTTGTGGCAAATTGGATTTAAAACATTTCGGATACTGGATACCTAGTTTGATTTGTCCACAGAGCTTGTTTAAGACGTTTTCACCGCATTTTAGGGTTTATTTTTAATCAAAGGCTTCTTAAAACATGTGTGAAAATGTGTATATTATACAATGAGTCTTATATTGTCTGCTCTGACATAAATAAATTTTTATATTAGATTTTAGATCAATTGACTGTGTGTGTTTTATGTCAAGCGTATGCTGTTATGTTTAATGACGGCTCGTGTGACAGCTTGTGTTTAGGCATTTGATGTCAGATATCACCCTTCCTCCCTCCTTTCGCACAAGACCTGCATTCTTTCACAGGGGTGCGTGTTGTAAAGCGATTAAAGATTTCTAAAACTCAATGTTGGTAAAACAATCCCCCATTACGGTGTCAAAAAAGTAAAATGTTTATTTTAGATTTAGACAAATCATGAACAATGCTACGATTAAAACATTTGTTTGTAACATCACAAGTTATTTAATGAAATATTCCGTATACGTGTATAGTTTAAGCAATGGTCTGAGCCATAACCTTCGGAGCCGGCAATACTATAATCTTTAGACGAAAGTCTAAACTAAATAAAATTTTAAACGATTCATGAGTTCCGTGAATCTTTTCATGACCTGCTCTATAGATTCACACGTATTAAAGATCCGACGGTGCCTGACAAAGCGCCGGGTGAGTGTTCATATATGCCGTTTTAAAATAACCTTAATAAATGTAATTCTGTCCACTATGACAAAATAGGATTTTATTTTAGATTTAGGGGAGTCTTTAACCAAGTCTCTGACTAAGACATGTGTATACGTGCACAGATGGTGACAGAGAAACTTACATATGACGTTAATAAACTTTTAAATGTTTTTAAGACGTATTCACCCCATTTTGGGGTTTTATTTTTAATTAAAGGCTTCTTAAAACATGTGTTAATATGTGTATATTATACAAAGAGTCTTATAGTGTCTGCTCTGACAAAAATAAATTATTATTTTAGATTTTAGGACAAATGACTGCGTCTATCTTATAAATACAACTTGATATATACGTTTGTTTTGTCAATAGACTTCTTTAAAGTCACGCAAGAATAAAATATTTTAGTTTTAACTGGTTAAACTTAAATGTACTATTATCTATTTAACTATAAGCTATATTTTCTGAGCAGATATTTTTCTGTTTCTGATGCTGGTCTTATAACAGTGTGTGGGAGATGATGGCTGTTCACAGCAGGTGGCGGGTTGTAAACTAGGGTCTTTTTAAAACTGTAGTGGTAAAAAATGTAATAGCACATTGACAAAAATAAAGCATTTGGTTGTAACAAATTATTTAATGAAATATTCAGTATGTGTATAGCGATGAACGGTGTCAAAATCACCGGGGTCCCAACAATACTATAGTCTTTAGACTAAAGGGTATTTATTTTAATATAAATAAAATCTTAATCTTTTCGTGCACAATATTCTGATCACGCCATTAGATTGTGTACCAGCGTTTACAATAGAGAACATACGCGGATGAGTGTTCATATACACCGTTAAGAAACTTTTTTTTAAACGATTAAAGACATTTTCAAATCATCTTATGGGGTTTGTTTTAAATTAATGACATCTTAAAACCAACAGGGAATATGTGTTTATTACACAATAAAATGTAATTCTGGCCGCTCTGACAAAATAAGGGTTTAATTTTAGATTTAGTGAATTCTTTAATCAAGGCTCTGATTAAAACACATGAATGCGCGAACCACAGTTGCCAGAGAACGTACGCTGAGGCGCTCTTATGGCGTTAAGAACCTTTTTATTGTTTAAGACATTTTGACCCCATTTCCTGGTTTTGTGTCCGCTGTGGATCCCAACCTCTATGTGTTTATTATACAACAAATGCAATTCTGTCAGCATTTCTAATTTAGAACGCCTTTGATTTAAACATGAGGGTTTTAAAATGAAACGTCCATGTGACTTTTATGACAAAAGCTATTCGATCTTAATTTTTTGTTTTAACATCCAAAAGTTTTATACACAGTCCATAATTAAACAACTAGGTGTGTATGAGTAAGATTATATCTAATGTCACACGAGCAGCACCAAATCACGCATGTGTCTGTGTGTGTGTGTGTGCAACCAGGCTGTTTATGTGTGGGCGTGTTTATGAGCCTGTGTCTTTGCAAGGTGTGTGTGCGTGTGTGTGTGTGTGTGTGTGTGTGTGTGTGTGTGTGTGTTTGCATGGGGGTCTATGATGTCTCTGTTTGTTACTAAAGTTTTGATATTAAGTCTGTGTCCTCATTGACAATAAGTAAGGGTTTTTAGATGTAGGCTTTATTACACAGATACTGATTAAATCATGTTATGCATTATTTGCGATTTAAAGAAACTTAAAAGGTTTAAGACATTTTATCTCACATTGTGGTGTTGTTTTTTAATTAATGTAACCTTAAAACCCTCTGTTATCCATTTAGGGAACAATAAAATGTTAGCAAATATTATTTATCAAAGTTGACGATGTTATAAGCCAGGATGTCACTAACGTGACAACAAACATTTATTTAAAGACAAAACATTTTAACAAAATTGCCATGGCTTACAGAGACACACTAGACTTAATAATAAAAATAAAAATATACTATTCGAACATCCTAACCTGGTATTAGGTTAGATTAGGTTTTAAGGTCAATCAGCGTCTTTAGCTTTACAACTTACAGCACAAAACCCCCAATGACAGGATTTTTATGAAGTGGAGCAGACCCTTGGTATGCCTGTGGGGTTAGGTACAACTAAGGTCAACATCTATCAGTGCATAATAAGCAAACATGAAATTATATTTTAACTATGGTTTGTTAATGATGTTGCTAGGTTCGCGTATTTTTTCTGAAACAAACTTTTCTTTTCAAACTTAGTTAGGATACACACGTTTGTCGCCTCAAACACCTGATCAAAGTTTTTCTTCGCTAGCGACAACTAATGTCTGAGATTTTGTAAATTCATCAGATGTTTCTTACTTGTGTATTTTCTTAAACAAACTTTTTCTTTTCAATCTTAGACAGTCTTCATACGTTTGTCTTTCGATAAGTTGTTCATAGTTTTTCTTCGCTAGTGTCAACTCATGTATGAGATTTGTAAATTTCATCATATGTTCTTACATGTGTATTTTCTGAAACAAATTTATGCTTTTCAAACTCAGGTAGTCATCATACTTTTGTCTCTACATACATTTGTTCAAAGTTTCTTGTAGCTAGTGTCAACTGATGTCTGAGATTTTGTAAATTCAACAGATGGTCTTACGTGTGTATTTCTTAAACAAACATGTTGCTGTTCAAACTTAGGCAGTGTTCATACGTTTGTCTTTTCATAAGTTGTTCATAGTTTTTATTTGTTAGCGTCAACTAATGACAGAGATTTTGTAAACTCATCAGATTCAAACAAAACTCATTCATTTCTGTAGTTTATGTAACACCTTGTCAAACTCTTAAAGGTAGTACTATCTGTTTAAAACAACAATGCAAAGTATTTTAGATTTACTTGATAAATCTTTTACATCAAAACAAACTAGGATAGCAATATGTTTGAATCTGTAACAGGTGATACCACCAATAGCGTGATGTACATAACAAAGTCTGTAAAATAATAAAGATTGATTAGGTTTTTATTTAGTAAACCTTTTAACACAAAGTGTAGAGTCTTTTGTATGTAACAACAAAGATGCGATGAAACAACGCAAAACAAGAGAGGATGCGTTTGTTAAAACACATATAAATTAAGATGCATACATCTACAAATGGGGCAATGTCTTTAATCTATTGGTCCCGAATTTAGAGGCTATACGGCCAAACTATTTCAAACATTGCCCCATTTGTAGATGTATGCATCTTAATTTATATGTGTTTTAACAAACGCATCCTCTCTTGTTTTGCGTTGTTTCATCGCATCTTTGTTGTTACATACAAAAGACTCTACACTTTGTGTTAAAAGGTTTACTAAATAAAAACCTAATCAATCTTTATTATTTTACAGACTTTGTTATGTACATCACGCTATTGGTGGTATCACCTGTTACAGATTCAAACATATTGCTATCCTAGTTTGTTTTGATGTAAAAGATTTATCAAGTAAATCTAAAATACTTTGCATTGTTGTTTTAAACAGATAGTACTACCTTTAAGAGTTTGACAAGGTGTTACATAAACTACAGAAATGAATGAGTTTTGTTTGAATCTGATGAGTTTACAAAATCTCTGTCATTAGTTGACGCTAACAAATAAAAACTATGAACAACTTATGAAAAGACAAACGTATGAACACTGCCTAAGTTTGAACAGCAACATGTTTGTTTAAGAAATACACACGTAAGACCATCTGTTGAATTTACAAAATCTCAGACATCAGTTGACACTAGCTACAAGAAACTTTGAACAAATGTATGTAGAGACAAAAGTATGATGACTACCTGAGTTTGAAAAGCATAAATTTGTTTCAGAAAATACACATGTAAGAACATATGATGAAATTTACAAATCTCATACATGAGTTGACACTAGCGAAGAAAAACTATGAACAACTTATCGAAAGACAAACGTATGAAGACTGTCTAAGATTGAAAAGAAAAAGTTTGTTTAAGAAAATACACAAGTAAGAAACATCTGATGAATTTACAAAATCTCAGACATTAGTTGTCGCTAGCGAAGAAAAACTTTGATCAGGTGTTTGAGGCGACAAACGTGTGTATCCTAACTAAGTTTGAAAAGAAAAGTTTGTTTCAGAAAAAATACGCGAACCTAGCAACATCATTAACAAACCATAGTTAAAATATAATTTCATGTTTGCTTATTATGCACTGATAGATGTTGACCTTAGTTGTACCTAACCCCACAGGCATACCAAGGGTCTGCTCCACTTCATAAAAATCCTGTCATTGGGGGTTTTGTGCTGTAAGTTGTAAAGCTAAAGACGCTGATTGACCTTAAAACCTAATCTAACCTAATACCAGGTTAGGATGTTCGAATAGTATATTTTTATTTTTATTATTAAGTCTAGTGTGTCTCTGTAAGCCATGGCAATTTTGTTAAAATGTTTTGTCTTTAAATAAATGTTTGTTGTCACGTTAGTGACATCCTGGCTTATAACATCGTCAACTTTGATAAATAATATTTGCTAACATTTTATTGTTCCCTAAATGGATAACAGAGGGTTTTAAGGTTACATTAATTAAAAAACAACACCACAATGTGAGATAAAATGTCTTAAACCTTTTAAGTTTCTTTAAATCGCAAATAATGCATAACATGATTTAATCAGTATCTGTGTAATAAAGCCTACATCTAAAAACCCTTACTTATTGTCAATGAGGACACAGACTTAATATCAAAACTTTAGTAACAAACAGAGACATCATAGACCCCCATGCAAACACACACACACACACACACACACACACACGCACACACACCTTGCAAAGACACAGGCTCATAAACACGCCCACACATAAACAGCCTGGTTGCACACACACACACACAGACACATGCGTGATTTGGTGCTGCTCGTGTGACATTAGATATAATCTTACTCATACACACCTAGTTGTTTAATTATGGACTGTGTATAAAACTTTTGGATGTTAAAACAAAAAATTAAGATCGAATAGCTTTTGTCATAAAAGTCACATGGACGTTTCATTTTAAAACCCTCATGTTTAAATCAAAGGCGTTCTAAATTAGAAATGCTGACAGAATTGCATTTGTTGTATAATAAACACATAGAGGTTGGGATCCACAGCGGACACAAAACCAGGAAATGGGGTCAAAATGTCTTAAACAATAAAAAGGTTCTTAACGCCATAAGAGCGCCTCAGCGTACGTTCTCTGGCAACTGTGGTTCGCGCATTCATGTGTTTTAATCAGAGCCTTGATTAAAGAATTCACTAAATCTAAAATTAAACCCTTATTTTGTCAGAGCGGCCAGAATTACATTTTATTGTGTAATAAACACATATTCCCTGTTGGTTTTAAGATGTCATTAATTTAAAACAAACCCCATAAGATGATTTGAAAATGTCTTTAATCGTTTAAAAAAAAGTTTCTTAACGGTGTATATGAACACTCATCCGCGTATGTTCTCTATTGTAAACGCTGGTACACAATCTAATGGCGTGATCAGAATATTGTGCACGAAAAGATTAAGATTTTATTTATATTAAAATAAATACCCTTTAGTCTAAAGACTATAGTATTGTTGGGACCCCGGTGATTTTGACACCGTTCATCGCTATACACATACTGAATATTTCATTAAATAATTTGTTACAACCAAATGCTTTATTTTTGTCAATGTGCTATTACATTTTTTACCACTACAGTTTTAAAAAGACCCTAGTTTACAACCCGCCACCTGCTGTGAACAGCCATCATCTCCCACACACTGTTATAAGACCAGCATCAGAAACAGAAAAATATCTGCTCAGAAAATATAGCTTATAGTTAAATAGATAATAGTACATTTAAGTTTAACCAGTTAAAACTAAAATATTTTATTCTTGCGTGACTTTAAAGAAGTCTATTGACAAAACAAACGTATATATCAAGTTGTATTTATAAGATAGACGCAGTCATTTGTCCTAAAATCTAAAATAATAATTTATTTTTGTCAGAGCAGACACTATAAGACTCTTTGTATAATATACACATATTAACACATGTTTTAAGAAGCCTTTAATTAAAAATAAAACCCCAAAATGGGGTGAATACGTCTTAAAAACATTTAAAAGTTTATTAACGTCATATGTAAGTTTCTCTGTCACCATCTGTGCACGTATACACATGTCTTAGTCAGAGACTTGGTTAAAGACTCCCCTAAATCTAAAATAAAATCCTATTTTGTCATAGTGGACAGAATTACATTTATTAAGGTTATTTTAAAACGGCATATATGAACACTCACCCGGCGCTTTGTCAGGCACCGTCGGATCTTTAATACGTGTGAATCTATAGAGCAGGTCATGAAAAGATTCACGGAACTCATGAATCGTTTAAAATTTTATTTAGTTTAGACTTTCGTCTAAAGATTATAGTATTGCCGGCTCCGAAGGTTATGGCTCAGACCATTGCTTAAACTATACACGTATACGGAATATTTCATTAAATAACTTGTGATGTTATAAACAAATGTTTTAATCGTAGCATTGTTCATGATTTGTCTAAATCTAAAATAAACATTTTACTTTTTTGACACCGTAATGGGGGATTGTTTTACCAACATTGAGTTTTAGAAATCTTTAATCGCTTTACAACACGCACCCCTGTGAAAGAATGCAGGTCTTGTGCGAAAGGAGGGAGGAAGGGTGATATCTGACATCAAATGCCTAAACACAAGCTGTCACACGAGCCGTCATTAAACATAACAGCATACGCTTGACATAAAACACACACAGTCAATTGATCTAAAATCTAATATAAAAATTTATTTATGTCAGAGCAGACAATATAAGACTCATTGTATAATATACACATTTTCACACATGTTTTAAGAAGCCTTTGATTAAAAATAAACCCTAAAATGCGGTGAAAACGTCTTAAACAAGCTCTGTGGACAAATCAAACTAGGTATCCAGTATCCGAAATGTTTTAAATCCAATTTGCCACAAAATGTTTAAAATGTCCCCAGACAAATCCAAAAAGTCTCTGATTTTAATCTTTTTTAAAGATACGTCCAAAGCGTTGTGGTCTGTATCCTAACCTGTAAACAGATAAAAACAAAGTTATTAGGACAAATATCTAAATAAAACAATTTTCTTATGCAAGATAAACGTACCGTGGAGATCCGCTATATATTTTGCAATAGTACACACAACGTTCGCTTTGCCTCTGATATCCAAACCTTTAAAACAGATAACACATGTTATTAGAAAATATTAAACCAAACCAGTTTGTTTAAATCTATTGTAACAGGATTAAATAAAAACACACCGGACAACACGAGCCAGTCGGCGTCTCTTTTGTTCCAAGATTTCCGTGTTACGCTGCGGGAGGTTCTAGTCTCGGTCTGACTTTTTTGTTCAGGCCACTCTTCTCCGCGATTTACCAGGAATAGTTAATACCAGTTTAGACAATTTCGCTGCAATACCAGAGATCGAATTTTTAGTTTTTAAATAAATCATACAAAATACTGGCACGAACACAGCGAAACACATACATACCAATAGACTTGAGTATAACAGCTCTGCTCCATCCAAACTGATTCCGGGAGATCTCTTGTCGCTCCCCAATAAAGGTTCGGTCATAAACTTTCAAAGATTACATCACACGACCCCCACACAAACACACCCTGACATAATATCAGCATCAGAAAACTTTGTGTCTGAACAGAAAATAGACTAGTTCGATAGAAAATATCGGCTTTAAGTTTAACCAGTTACAACTAAAATATTTTATTCTTGCGTGACTTTAAAGAAGTCTCTTTACAAAACAAACGTATTATCAAGTTGTATTTATAAGACACACGCAGTCAATTCCCCTAAACCTAAAAAATACTTTATTTTTGTCAGAGCAGACAATATAAGACTCTTTGTATAATATACACATATTCACACATGTTTTAAGAAGCCTTTAATTAAAAATAAAACCCCAAAATGGTGTGAATACGTCTTAAAAACATTTAAAAGTTTATTAACGTCATATGTAAGTTTCTCTGTCACCATCTGTGCACGTATACACATGTCTTAGTCAGAGACTTGGTTAAAGACTCCCCTAAATCTAAAATAAAATCCTATTTTGCCATAGTGGACAGAATTACATTTATTAACATTATTTTAAAATGGCAGATATGAACACTCACCCGGCGCTTTGTCAGGCACCGCCGGATCTTTAATACGCGTGAAACTATAGTGCAGGTTATGAAAAGATTCACGGAATTCCTGAACCGTTTAAAAATTTATTTATTTAGACTATCGTCTAAAGAATGTAGTATTGACGGCTCCGAAGGTAATGGCTCAGGTCATTGCTTAAACTATACCCGTATACAGAATATTTAATTAAATAACTTGTGATGTTACAATCAAAAGTTTTAATCAGAGACATGGTTAAAGATTCCCCTAAATCTAAAATAAATTCCTATTTTGCCATAGTGGACAGAATTACATTTATTAACTTTATTTTAAATGACAGATATGAACAATCACCCGACGCTTTGTCAGACACCGCCGGATCTTTAATACGCGTGAAACTGTAGACCAGGTCATGAAAAGATTCCCGGACTTCGTGAACCGTTTAAAATTTTATTTAGTTCAGACTTTGTGTCTGATCAGAAACTATAGCTCGATAGAAAACATCGGCTTTAAGCGTAGCCTGGTACATCTAATATATATATATATATATGATTAGTGATTGCCTTTAAATAAACTTATGCTGTTGCAAAACTTTAGATTCAACAACACACCCGCGGTGTGAAAGTCAGTATTGAGAAGCGCACGGGGCGAGCAAAGGTGGGAGGATGGTTGAGGGCTGACATCAAATGTCAATAAACAGTAAATGTCGAAACACGAGCCGTCATTAAACATGACACCATACGCTTAACATAAAACACACTCAGGAAAAACAATCACTCTAAATGACCGGCAATAAAACCATTAAATACTTTCTGTCTAAAGTTGACAACTTGTACAGATTTTGATTGATGGTCCCGCCCCCCTGTCAAAGGGTCATAAAAACGACCTGTCAACGGGTGGGGGAGGGGGTCATAAAAGTTTGACGAATGGTGTATCGTTACAACTACTGCCCTCTTAGGCTTAATGCACAATGGCTCTCCACAGATTCTACCACTGAAGCCCACCCTACAATACAATCACTCACCCCACTCGCCTTAAAAGTCCCATTTGTGATGCCCATGAGCTCAGGACACCAACTGGATGCGCTGACATTTACTGTGAGCTAGAGGGCAAGAAAATCAACACACATTCACATTTGGTGTGACTCCTGTGGACGGCTGAATAACTGATTGGATACACAGCAGTCCACACAATGTGATTGGCTGCAAAGCAGTAACAGCAGGACTTTTCTTCACCCATAGCTATATTATACTGGACTTCATGAAAAGCTGTTAGCCGGCTAGCCGCAATGTTGTAGCTAATTATACATTTTTGTTTGTACATTTGCGTGATCAGTGGCAGTACAAATGGGAGTACTAGCATCATTTGTTTTAGACAATTAGTCAAATTATTATAATAAATTATTAATAGAGGGTAGTTTCTACAAGTTAATACAGATTCGACTTGGACATGCAATTTACATTACATCAAAATGGGTCAATAATTGGAAGTCAGTTAATGACTTACTCTCACAATGACATGTGTGAATGTTATTTGAGTTTGCAGGCAAGAATCTGGGTTCTCTCTGGCATAGAGAAAGAGACCATCACCCCAGACTCGACATGAAAGCTTGGCCTGGTTTCAAAGTTTCTACACAGCAAAGCTTGCAAAACACCTGAGAGATAACGCTACAGGGGGATTAGCCACCATTTCATTTTTCCCTCTCTTCCTTCTCTCTCATTTCCTTTTCATGTGGCAGACTTGCAACAGAATGCGACCGTGCCGTTTCTTCTCGGCTGCGGAGGCCCACTTTCCGATACCATTCATCCCTTAGAGTCTGGATTTGTTTATTTAATCCAATATTTATGCAGTGTGTATTAGGGCAAATGCAAAACAGCTTGCCGTTGTATCAAACTGACACGCTGGACCAGATAAACATAAAACGCACAAACGAAGAGAAAGCGGCAAAATGCTGTACCAAAATTTACCTTTTCTGCAAGAAAAAGGTACGATAACCTAACTTCACCTTCACATGGATTATAACCATTGGATAGAAAAACACTTTTAGTTCCCAAAATACTTTTGCTTATTTGTGTGCTTTGTGACTATAAAGAACAGCACAAATCAAATGCAGGAATGGATTACATGAAATGCAACCAAATAAAATATTCGCAGACAGTTGCTTATTTATTTTTTAACCCTGCATACAGGTGGCTCGATTCACAGTTTAATCTCTACGTAGCATTGCTTATTTTGGCTGTGAAATCAGACTAATGACAGTCTTAAGATCTTATCTCCACACTGGAAAACATATGCAGAGTCTAATCGCCTTCTAATGTCCTCTCTCGTCACCAAGCAAAGAAAAATCTGAACTTAATCTTTTAGGCAAACAAAGCAAGCGCTCTGTTCAGCACAAGCTCTGCCCGTTTCTCAGAAGAGCGGAGCCCAGGCTTGGCTCTCCTCCACCGGGGTGTTATCAGGGTGCCTCTGGCTCCCTGGTGTCCAGATGAAGTGTGCAGTACCCATCTGTTTTTCACTGACTGCATGATGAAGCATAACCACACGCATGCATACAGAGTCAGGGGAGGTCTGGTTTAGGGAGGAGAGGGGGTGGTGGTGATGAACCCCTGCTACTGGCGTTATCGGAACACGAGGGAGCAGGCCGTGGCATCACATGTACCATTTGAAGATGGCACATTTGGGCATGGGGCTGGCAGACGTTAGGCGTGACCCAACAGCCTGTCATTTTAGAGTTCGCTCAGCTGCGAGTGACAATGCTCAGTGCTGTGTGGGCAGTTTGGATGCG
Organism: Paramisgurnus dabryanus; assembly: GCF_030506205.2. NCBI lineage: Eukaryota > Metazoa > Chordata > Actinopteri > Cypriniformes > Cobitidae > Paramisgurnus > Paramisgurnus dabryanus. The sequence continues at coordinate 11,858,823 of NC_133358.1, read as the reverse complement.
ATTGGTCGGAATGAATCATTTTGTTTTTTTTTAAGCGTCATTGCTTGAGTCAAATTGATTTATTTATGAATTTCGTATAGTCATTCCTTATTTTAGCCTTTAAACGTTACATATTCATAAATAATAAATGTTAATGCAACAATTCTTTATTCTTGTCAATGTTGATTTGTGTTTGTTGCTTGCTCATGAGACTTCATTTGGGTTTTGTATCATTTAAGTGTCAACTTTGTCTCTTCTTTATTATTATAAAACATGCAAATGAGACACTTGTCAAAAATAGTGGGAGTACAAAGCTTTTTTTTTAAATATTTATTATTATATTTAATGTACATAAATCTTTACTTGAAATAAACATTTGGTTCTTTTTTGTATCTTGCAATCTATGTGAGTTTGTGACATTGAGCTCTCTTCTGATACACTTCCGAATTAATTTTTCACTCTTGATTCCCCTTTTTTACATTGATTTTTATTATTGTATATTGTTTATTCTTATAATGTGTCAGGATCCTATTCTTTCTACCTGCCTGTTTTCCCTTTGTTTTCCATGTCCTCTCCCCATGGACTCCCAGCATCCCTCACTCTCCCGCACCTGCTCCTCGTCTCCAATCATTGTCACCTGCCAGCCATTACCCTCATCAGCTCCTCTATTTAAGTTCTTATGTATTTCCCAGTTCTTTGTCCGGTATAGTAAATTGTGTGGTGTGGGTCGGGTCATTGTAAATAAAGTGCATCGCAGTAGCATTCGCAGTAGCATTCGCAGTAGCATTCGCAGTAGCATTCGCAGTAGCATTCGCAGTGGCATTCGCAGTGGCATTCGCAGTGGCATTCGCAGTGACATTTGCATTATTCGCAGTGGCATTCGCAGTGGCATTATCATTGGCAGTCGCATTCGCAGTGGCAATTGCAATCGCATCACATCGCAATCATATATTGTATACTTTTTTATATGTATGTCTACAATCTCAGAAACAAAGGTACAAAAGCTGTCCCTGGGGCTGTACCCTTTTTTTAAAGTAGGGGAGAGCAGGGGCGAAATGTCATTTTTCAGAAAAACTTAATTTTAAAAGATAATGTTATAGACTGCGATATATTGTTACTTATCATGGTTCAAAAAACCTTTCTGAATCTACACGCTGAAAATGGTGAGTAAATAACGCGATAATTGTCAGCTCTGTCAAGGGTTTGTGTGTTAAAGATGCTGTCATAGTTTGGAATGCAAATGTTATCAGGGCTGGCAGAAAATGCTTTGTTACTTTCTTCCCACGTTACTTTTGCTCCCTTACACATTTGTGCCTAAAGGGTGCTTGTTAGTACTTCAAAGGTAAATATTACTTCAAAGATGCATACTGATACCTCAAAGATACATATCTGCACCTAAATGGTAGACATTTTGACCTTTTTAAAGGATACTGCCCGACTTTTGTACCTTTATTTCTGACAGCGTAGTGTTTGTGTCATTGATTGTTTCTTATGGCCTTCTCCCCTGTCTTTTTAGAGGAATGGACAAAATAAGTACAGATGACAAAGATCTTGCATCTGAATTTAATCACATTGTTGTCTAGGAAGAATGTTAAACGTTCAAAAGATCTCATATGTAATTTCCCCAATTTCTTTTTCATGCATTTTCTTCATGCACTGTATCAATACCCTTAAGTTTAGAATTAAATCGAGTGCAAGTACTGCTCTTCAGATGTGGTTAACAATGAAAAGGTCCTTTATTATTAATCCTGTACCACCCTAACCATTTTCAGTTTAAGCCAAAGTGAACTAATGACTGACTGCAAGTAACTCTCACGCACCTGATCAATACAATCTCTCTTTCTCAGACAGGAATGGGCTCTTTGTGTTCAGATACATTCCTGTAGGCAGAGACCCAGCTGCAGTCATATGTCAATCAAAATGTCAGCTCAGAAGGGGAATGGGAAAGGATTTTCTCCCGTTTTCCCTTGATTGCTCCTCTTTTGTCTGGTAAACCTGTTCCACATTATTTACACATTCTTTCTTTAAGGTAAGAGGACATCTATCCATATATCTGTCTTTTTAACCATTCATCACATAGCAACCATCGTTATCAATTCCCTTGTAAAGGGACGTTTAATGGTTAAAGGGACATTTAATGGTAACTATAAGTATAAAAAATATAATTTTATATTAAAGAGAATAGCGGAGTTCACACCACAGCTACAACGTTAAAGATACAATGAACGATATCGTTGGGATCACTTCCTAATCGCTTTTTTCCTTTTCTGAAAAACAATAAATAATTGACGGCCAGTCAAGTGCACGCACATTTCAAATGACAGATGCACGGTGGAGAAGCTCATTGCTGAGGTCTACAACATAAAATTACCTCAGGTTTCCAGCGCTGATGCAGTTGCTTTGAAATTCACTACGTAATGCTTTTATCCTACTACACTGACCAAGCCAAAACGTAAGATATTATATTACACAAACTACTGGATTCACTGTTTAGAGTTACGTGAAACGCAGTGTTGAAGACATCTGCTGGTTACCCGCTGTGTAAATGCAACATGTACAGCATATTTACAGATTCAGTGACGTATACATTTTATTTACAGGTATTAGTAAATGCCATTGAAGGTATTTGATTTGCGTGAGCCCATTAACATAAAGGTATCGCAATCGTTCGGTGGTGTGGGCACTAATATAGTTATCATTATAGTTAACATAGTTGGGTGATTCTCGCAGAATTAGACTTATGAGGTGTCATGAAACATTTTGAAAAAAAAGCAAATGCTATCAAAATAAGAAGCATACAGTTACGAACATCTCTTCATGTACTATTTTGCACATGATTTCAAATGACATCATACAAACCAATTTTGTTGGTTTTTCCACGTTTAAGGGGAATTTTTTCATTACCGCAACATGTCCATGACTGGATTTGGGTTCTTTGACATGGAAATATTTATAATTAAAAAATCTAAAAAATAAAAAGCTTCAGTGCATGTTATACTATAAACATTTACAGTAAAGAAACATGTGGTATTTGGTGATCATTGGTAAATGTAGAGACAATAATAAGGAATATAAATGCGTCCAAGACCAATTTTCTCATCCTCCGCAACAATTTTCAATCATTGTTTATGGAACTAACATTTAAAAAAAATTGTTGGAAGGGACATAATTCACTTTGACACTCAAAATTGCTACCAGGTAAGCAGTTCTTATTTTTTCTCCCCAGGTAAAAGTTACAACTTTGTTTGTCATAGTACCTAGACAACTTTTTAGTTCTCGTCACCAAAACATTAGTTGTAAATGCATAAATTTAATGCAATGTCAAGTTGCGGTAATGATAATTTTTTGATAATGATAATCTAAAAAAATGTTAAAAATTCTATAGAAAATATTTTTAAATCCTCTAAAAGTTCAGACCTTAATCTTATGTGCAAAAAAATTGGCTTCAAGGGCTTTTTAAAAATTCTGATGCTGGACACCTTCTAATTCTGGATTTCGTGAGAATCACCCAGTTATCTTTATAATGTGATTGGCCCTTAACTTTCCAGCAATCACTCTGAATACCTTAGCAACACCCTAGCAACCATTTAGAACACAAGTAACCACCTCAAATTCTTAGCAACCGTCCAGAACGCACAAGTAGCACCCTAGAATCAAATTACTGTAACACCAAAGCAACTACTTCTAACCATTTAGTACAGTATAAGAAACCTATAGATAATAGTTTTTAAATGACACAAAGCTTATATAACCTTCAAGCTTTAAATCTCTTTGTATAACTATTAAACCCTGAAGTAATCTTCTGTATTGTTTGAATGTTCAGGCAAAGCTTTGCTAAACCAACATTCGAAGTTTGTTTTGACTAAATGTTCTTTTCTACTTAATTATTCTTATCTCCCTGTTAATCTCTACCCAGATTTCACGAACTGCTGTTGCAGGGGCCTGAAACACGTTTTCACATGTTCATACAAATGTTTTTAAAAACACGTCAAAGCTCCTTTTTCAGTAAACACACAGCCCTGCAGTTTTCCAGCTTGCCAAGAGAAAAAAAAACCTTCCAGCCCACAAACAAACAGTAGAAACGCATAAACAAACGAACACAGTTCCGGCACGCGGACGGTAGAATAATCCACGGCGAGCTTAATGAGTCGACTGAAGGCATGTATTTATCATCAAAGCATATTGTAATTAGCACGATAGCTGAACTTGTTTAGCGCTGGAACATTACAGTAATCTTTATCTGGTATCTATTGTGCCTGTGTCGTACGCGATACCCTCCTGCTTCATAATCACAGGGTGCAGGCAATTATGAAAAAAAACCTAATGAGAATATTAATTAAAATTTCTCATTAGCTAAACTCGTTGAATTTGGCGAACCGGTTTAATGACATAGAAGAGCCGCTCTCCTCGCCTTCCACACGCGTGTAATTCCAGAAAGCAAAAGGTCTTGGACCTCAAGCAAATGTTCAGAGAAAATGCAGAGAGAGGAGTGTGGCGCGCAGATGGAAGAATGTATAATTGCTAACAGCAAAGATATTTACATTGTTAATTTGTAACCCAGAAATTCAAAGCCATCGTGCCTTGAAAATGATGCCTCTTTTATCCGCTCTCTCCTTTGATGGTGGGATGCGGTTTTGAGGTCTTCTGGGATTGCCGAAGCTCTCTCTGTTTCTTTTTTATTCTGACATGGTAAATAATATGGTATTTTTGTTATTTTCTTGTTGATTTGTTGCTGTAATTAAAGTGAATTTCAATCCGTGCAGTGTTTATTGAGTTAGTGACCCAGATTTCAAACTTCGCAGAAGTTACACAAATGTGTATATAGGCCCATATTTTGTTTATAAGCTCTTTCCATCATATACAGTAGCGTTACCATAACATTGCTTTCTAGTGGGTTGCATCCCCTGGGATGACACAACCCAGCATCAACCACGGATAGGCAAAGATAAACCCGGTAGTTGGGCTTGTCAAAGTTTTCACCATACATGGGTTGAAACAACCCAACATTTTCAAAGTGGAAAAGGTAAAAAAAATTTTTTTGAGAAAACCGTGAACTTAATACATGTATAGTAAAAAAAATCTTATCAAAGATATAGAAAAAGGCATCAGCACAAAAAGGTACAAGAATTTACAAAAGTTCCTAGTACCTAAGTGTAGTACCTAAAAGGTGCATATTGATACCCCAAAGGTACATATTAGTGCCAAAACGGTACATAATAGGACCTTTCTAAAAGTAACTGTCCCAGTGACAACTTTTGTACTTTTTCAGCGTACACTCCAAAAAATGCTGGGTTATGTTCAACTCAGGCCTGTTCCAAAAGGCGCACTGGTGGGCTTTCGGTCTCATAGCCTTAAATTGCGCATGCACGCTTAGTCTACGAGCCCATAGGGCGTCCTATCTGTCATTTTTACACTCCAAAGTGTGCTCATCAGTGCCCCCTTTGCACCCTTGATTCGATCTTTGGCAGAGCCCGCACTGCAGCAGGCTTCATGCATTTTACCAACCCAGAAGTCCTTGCGAAAGAGCAATCAGACCAATCAGACGACAAAAGGGAGGAGTTCACACTGATTGGCAACTTTTCTTCCTATTTCTGGCATGACGCTCAAGTCTGTCCCAAAATATGACTCTGGGGCACCCTTGTGGACTTGTGCCAAGGGTCCCTAAGGTCTGCACTACATGATGTCATCAAAGTTTGGACTTGTGTGGAGAAAGTCCTCAAGTCCGCAATGTGCCATTTGGGACAGGGCCTCATTGTTAGGTCAAAAAGGGACAAACCTAACTGTAATTTACCCTATGCTGGGATGTTTCAACCCAGTATGTTAGGTTGTTTTAACCAATTTTTGGGTCAAATATATTTAAAAAAATTGTTTAATTTAAACCAACTGCTGGGTTTCTCTAGCCTGGGTTTCCCCACGCTGCCTTGCGTACAAATGTATTCACCCTGCAAGTCTAGCATGGAAACTATGGGCCAATTTTGCCCCTCAAATAGGAGACCAATCACAGAAAGGGGAGGGGGCAGCAAGATGATGACGACGTCTATGCGACATACTGAAGCAGTTTTGTTTATCCAACACGGCAGTAGATGCGAAGTAACTTTTTGATGCAGCCTTAGATAGTGTTCAAAGTAGTTTTGAATGCAAGTATATTAAAAAAGCCCAACTTTTGGCGTTAAACAATTTCATATCCAAGAAGGATGTTTGGATATGGCAAGACAGGATAGCCACGGAGTTTAATAGGACCACCCTGATAGGCATCGTTGTAGACGAAGTACAATTAACTTATAAATGGTAAGTGGTATTCATTAATATCAAATTGTCATTATGCCTGTACTGTGGTTGTCACAGTGCTACTAAGTTGTGTTGCTTTTCGATATCAATATACAGCTACGGATATATGGCTCTGGGCATTCGTAAACCACACCTCAAATACGAGAAAATGAGCATAGGGTTCCCAGACCACATCTCATTCTCTATAAGACTGGTCTGGTGTTAGCCAGTCTAGGGTATCAAATATTGAAAATAACCCAACATTTCTAGAGAGTTAACAATTAATAAAAAATCACATTTTATACAAGTTACCAGCAGGTTATTACGCCATCGTCTTTGTCTCTCCTCCCTAATGAAGAAAAGACAGCAAGGCCTCCCCAGTGCTCTCAACAGGGGCGGGTCTAGAGAATTTTTCATGGGGGGGCCGGACTGGGGCACAGACTTAGAGAGGGGTGGCACATTTAAATACATATAAACAGTGAATTAGTGTAACTTGCCCTACATTGAAGGTAATAATACTGTATACTGTATCCTGATACATTTAGTACATTTAAACCTGCTGATGTGTTTTTGTTTTAACCTCCCTCTGGTCTCTGCATGTAATACACATACCTTGGTTTGCAGAAAAGTCAGTGGACTACTGCTGCGTCTTCCTCTCTTCCCTCTCCTCATGCCTTTCTGCTTCTATCTCTCTTTTTTTCTTCAAAATGAAGAAATTCTGAATTTTTTGAGACCTTTTCATTGGTCCTATTGCCTGTATCTGACTGTCTGTCTGTCCCTAAAGAAATAATAATGCATTTTTCTCAGTTACTTTGTCAAGTCATAAACTAATTTATTTCCTAAAGTTGAATGTTGTCCGCATATCATCTTAATAAAGATATTACATTTGGTAGGGATGTTAACCGATCAACGTTAACCGGTCAAAGTTGTCGGTTGTCGGTTAAAAAAAGGGATCTGTAAATTAGGCTATTATAGACAGTGGACTAAACCCTACTACAGTTAGTCATCTCTTTCTTTCCAAGATCTTTTTGTGTGAAGTGAACAAATCCCTCACACTCAGTTTTTCATAACTGGTCTGTTTGTACTTTATAAACCAATAAAAAAACATTTGGCGCGAGGTCACTGCTTTTGGTTTCGCATGTTCACAAGGTTTGCGAAAAGTAAATGCTACAGGCTATTTTTTGATAAATTCCTTTATTCGAATAGTAAATAAAATACAGTAATACAATAATTAAAATTAAAGTCTCTCCTGGTTGTGTTCCAAATTATTAACATTTATGTCTTTTAGGCTAACAGTAAAGTGCAGAGTAAGTTTTGTTTCTGTAAATCCTCAGCCATGATTTTTACCACTTTATTAAGTTTTGCTTTGTAGAAAGCATTTCTTTGAAGTGAATTTCGTTTTGTATAAATTGTATCTTAATTTTAATAAATGTTTAATCAACCAAATGCATGTATTTATTAAATAAAAAGCAAATATAGCAGAGTATATAATTACCGGTCCGTGCATGAAGGCGCCGGCACTGCGAGTTCACTTGCATTGCATTGTTAATTAGAACGCACCTCATCATAAATAAATAAAACTCAGCGTAGGCCTATATGCCTCATACAAGCATTAAATATCTTTGCTGCATTTGTTCTAGAACAAAAACAGTGCGAGACCTGCTTTGGCCGGTGCTTTTACACATTCTGAAGGTGCCCGTTTAATCCATTGGTTTTATCGTGTTGCAGTCTATTAGGCAACATTCCGCATAAGATGGGTTTAGATTTGGAAATACATTACATCAGTGGTAACAGAAAAGGTGATGATGATCATCCTATGTCTTTAATATTACTACCCCAAACTAAAGCGTCTCTTCTGAGCTGTCATTTTATTAAATGAGCCGCGGCAATTTTCAAATGAGCTTCACAAACGCCTTTATTTTCAAGTTCAACGCGATCACCTAGTACCTAAACTATTTCGAAACTAAGCACGGCGCCGTTTGCGGGACTCATGTTTCGCGCTGTAGGGGATTTAAAAAGTATTGTGAGGTCTGTGTGTGTGTGAGCCGGAGGCAGAGCGCAGAGAGATGCGAGTTGCGAAATTGCAGGCGCGGCTCGAAATGGCTGTTTATTTTAAATAGCATAGCATATTTTAAACTAATAGGCCTATCAGTTAGAGGCTCGGTGGCCGGTCAAGAAAATGTTTCGTTTTCGCCATCCCTAACATTTGGTTGTATTAAATGGCATATTGCACAGAGCCCCATGTGAGTTAATGTATAGAAAAAAATAATGTTTATGTTGTTTTCTTTAAATATGCTTCTGAGGCTGTGGTCTGTTGCATGAAGCTATTTGAACAACAAACTCTTAATTTTCAAAATTCAGAGTAAGTTTGGAGTCGACAAATCCAGATAAATCCAAACTGGTTTAGATCAGGATCAGATGTTGGACAATGCTTGGTTTAAACTTTGTGTTTTATCTAGAGTTTGCAAAGCCTGTGCACCTGAAAGTGAAACCTGCTTCATGCAACAGAAAATGTACTTAACAAAAGGAAAACAGTTAATAGCAATGAAAGTTTAGAGGCTGAGGAAATTCTAGACGTTTATTCATAGTCGTATGACATGTTAATGTTTTTGCATGCGCCGAATCAACGCAAAGCTCTCTCCGTGTGTCGACTATTGAGGGCACTTGTCGTCTTAAATAAACCCATGCACACACAGACGGCGCAGCTTAAACAGTCACTCCACATAAAAACGTTACGTTGTTTTTCATTGATCTATTCCATACAATATGATATACAATAGCGCAACTCTCCCTAAAGTTTACACATCAATATTTGAAGGATATAGGGAGGATTACGTCTGATTGGAACGGGACCGGACACATTCAACCTGTCTTTGCATACAGCTACTCACTTAGTGCCTTTTTAGTGTTAAATTGCTTAAAAGCACTTGAAGGTTTACATTTTAAAATACGTGTAAATTATAAACTATCCCTGTTTAATCCGCGATCGAATCGCATGCGGGTTGAAACGTGGGTTCTGATCCGTATGGATAAACTGCGATCTAACACACCACTATTTATTACAAACGCAAAGGCAAACGTGACTTTATATATTCTTTTAATGTACCGTTAGGTTGTCTTCAACTTTAGTAATGAGCATTCTCGACAGTAACAGAGAGGAGCTAGCTCTAACTTACTAATCGCAGGTTTCCACATTTAAGGAAACATATCAAAACTCAGCTCACTCACCTATGACTTTGTTGTCCTTTTTCACTATCTGCATAAAACTCCTTTCTCCGTCCTCTGTGTTTTTCCATGTTTTTCCTTGCTTTTTATTGGTGCCACCACCGTTCGTTACTATAAGTGTGCGCCTACTAATTGACTCCGATAACAACATGTCACGGTAGAGTGGTTCCTCGGGTCTAGACAATTTTTCATAGGCGGAGCCTCCACAAAAATTTATATTTTAATATTTTAAGCTAATAAAAAAAATGTAATATAAATAAATCAAAGCCCTGTAAAATATGAAGTTTTATTTTAAGAAAAGCAAAACCACTAGTACATAATTAATACTGACGAGACTGATGGTGTGGGAGGGGGGGCACTTGGGGTGGCCAATCAAATTGTGGGGGTGGCCCGTGCCCCCCCTGGCCCCCCCCTGGCCCCGCCCCTGGCTCTCAACTGTTTCCTCTCTATCCCGGTGTGATGTTCAATTCTACCAGGTTTATATAGAAATCAACAGCACTACAGTGCTAAATGTGATAGTTTCTCTCCACTAGTGGGATCAAGCAGATTTGGTGTAATCAGCCCATCCTAGTCTGACGTTCTTGTGGAGTTACACTAGAGAACCGGGCCAGCTGTTCTGATTCGCAGTCTTATTTATTAGTGAGACTTGATCAGTATTGAAATTTATTCTGCTGCCACAGCTGCTCTTCCTCTAGTCACTTCAGGAAAGAGTCCCAGAGCGGGAAAGCAGCTTTCCTTTCTCTCCTTTTCCTCCAACTCCTCCTTCTGCTATCCCTCGCCTGTCTCTCTCCTCCTCTTGGCTCTAGTTATCTCCTCCTCTTCATTTTCTCTCCTCCGCCTTCACTTTCTTTCGCTGCTAGGCAAGCTCTCTAGTGCACTGACTAATATGATGTGAAAGGAAACTTTGGATTCTTTCTCTCAAATTACCTGTAGGATATCTCAGTTGTTTCGACATAGAACAAAATGAGTTGCAGCAGATTTTTGTGCGAACTAGCCCTTTAAATGAAGCATAACTGAGGATATCATTAAATGTGATGAGAAAAGCATCTTCTGAGCTATATATTTTCCTCTATATTATATTCCTCATCTTTCTTTCTCTCAAGTACTTTTCCAATCATAAATCTTGTATCCTATTCGCTCGTATTTCTTGCCCTCTGTCGCTTTCTATGCCAAGACCTCCATTTCTGAGTTCACACCTTTCACACTTCCATGTTTCACAGTCCTCGTAGACTTCCGCTCATCATCCCAAACTCCCTCCTCGCTTCTCTTACTTACTATGCTTTTCTCACTCTTTGTTCCTCGTTTTCCTTTTGTCTCTATACTCTCCTCAACCCATATTCCTCTCTAATTCTTCCGCTTGCACATGCGACTGAACCTCATGCTTTTCAAAGAGAACATCAATGAGACTGATGCAATCCTTACTGTTCCTACTCGCGCAGCGTGTCAAAATTCAACCTCTTGGGAACTTAATGAAACAATGAGGATGCCGACACAATCGCTGTTACACAGCAACATCAAAGGCGCCTGTAACAGCGTTTGACATTGAATCTTCTAGATTGTTAAACAAGAGGACCTTCCCCTCCATCATGTATTCAGAAGAATCCTCCTGATTCAAAATAAAGCACGTTTAGATGCAGGCATATGGTGCGCAGGTGTACATCGCAGGAAGCGCGAGATGGATGGCTGCCAAATCGCGAGACTTCGAGAGACTAAATAGCGTCAAAATAAGCTGCAGTCTCATCAACGCTGGCACTGAGGCCGCTAACCATGTTTGGCTTTTCTTTGTCACAACATCCTTTCATCCATTGTAAGTGGCAACAAAAGACCCAATTCTGTTGTCATCTCCATGCAAGAAGAAACCATGAATGAAAACGATCCACTTTTGAGATGGAAAAAACCTTCATACTGTGTTTTGGCTCTTGAGTATGTCTGACAAATAATTACATCAACCCACCATCATGGTGTAACAGACGGTTTTGGTGAGTATAAAAACGTCTGTCTTTCTTTTTCCTTATTATGGTGGAGACAAAGCCTGAAGACTCAGAGCAGCCCCTCAGTGGTCAGGCTGTTTCGGATCCAAATGTTTCTGTGGCTTCAGCTGAGAAAACACTACAAGATGGCCAAAATAAGCAGCAGCTTCCAGCTTTTCAGCACCGCTGGCTGGAATTGACAGTCAGAGACCCTGTCCATGGAAAATGTTGGGAAAAGTGTGATAGAGAAAGAAAGAAAAGATCTTAATGTGCCACTCTCTACCCCCGAGTGTTTCCTCTCTGTCTTACTGCTTTTCTTCAAGATATGCGCACGCACAAAGGGATTAAGTGTCTCGAGGCCTGCCAAGAACATGTCTGGTTCATATTTCAACTCAAAATCTGGCTGTTTGGGGAGTGACTACAGTTATTAAAAGAAAACACTACTACTAACATTTAGATTAGCATGACAATAGTTAAACTGTTTTCAAAATAGTGTCGCTTTTCTAGTAAAAATTAAAATACTTGCTGTGATGTAGCATAACCAAACATGTGAGCTCCTGTGTGAGCTAAAGAAATAACCAAAGCATTTCTCTCACACACATGTAGCTGAAAATTTTAAATTAATTTTGGCTTTGAATGTTTTATTAAAAATAATAGTTAGAAATATATGATTCTAGCATGATCTCATTTGAATTTATATGTATTTTTCAAGTTGGTTAATCTATTTGTATGAAGTGAATCGTATAAAAGTTTTTGCTGGGCATAGATTAATCTAGATTATTCTCATAAAAAATAAAAGTAATGTGTGTAACTATTATGTATATATAAATACACACACATGCATGTATGTATATATTTAAGAAACATTTACATGTGTATATATATTTGTTTATATTTTTATATATTCTATATAAATAAAAACGATATATAAATAAAACATTTCTTAAATATATATATATTTAAGAAATGTTTTATTTATATATCGTGTTTATATATATATATATATATATATATATATATATGTGTGTGTGTGTGTGTGTGTGTGTGTGTGTGTGTGTGTATATATATATATATATATATATATGTTTAAGATAAAACAAATAAAATCCCGTTCCTAACCCCAGTGTCACACGAGTGAAAGAAAATCAGACAAAAAATGTACAAATGTGGTCGTATGAATTAATACAAATTAGTCACCTCATAAAATACCTACAAGTTGCCATGAGATTGCGTCAAATACTTCATAGACTTGCTTGTTGGTATTGCTGTCTTCCTAATTGCTACTAGTCTTTTGAGATGTAGTAAAAAAAAATATTTTCTGCTTGTAAAACATATCATTATATTGTTGCATAGATGTTGCCCAAGTAGCTTCATTGTGGTGTTGCTCACAACTTTTTAAAAGAGTAACTGGACTGCAGTTTAACTACTTAGTAAATTATTAGGACGTACTTTGGCAGGCTACAGTTTCAAACACAGAATGAAGTAATTAGGTGTATTTTTAACTTGTAAATCGTTAAAAACATTGCGTTCAGTTATAAACTCTTTTAAACTCGGGAACATTGTGTGTTCTGTGCTGCCTTAGTTGTGACTTTAAATGCTAAATTGATGTAGGAAAATGCAAACCAATAAAAGAAATAAGACTAATCCCAGTAAAGTCTCGGTAAACATGATAATTGTTATGGTATGTGGTGGAGGATGAAGGACGGACGACGGATGACAATAAACATAGAACTTTTAATAAACAAATACTAGGCAAATACAACACATCAAAAGGGTAACATTATCATGACATACACAAACGTGAACAGCAGGGTATTTATACAATGGAGTGATGAGGGTGAGGACTGTCAGGTGAGGATAATGATGACGAGAGACAGGTGAGGGAGCATGGAGGATAATGGGAAATGAAAACTAAGGCTGCGTCCGAAATCGCATACCTGTATAGTAGGTACTAAATGAGATGAAGTTAAAACAGTAGGTACTGTACAGTACTGTACGAATCTTGGTAGTATGAATGAGATTCGGACATACTACATCCATTATGTTACATCACGTGACATACGTTGTCATCACATCATGTCATTCCAGTGCGAATACAGCCACCGCGGCGTCTTCTTCGTTGGATAACTCCTCTCCCTGGGGAACATCATGTGATAGTGAAGTGTCCATCGTATGCACACTGCAAAATGTAACCGGAAGTAGTATGTCATCCGGGTACTTTTCGCATACTGTTTAATCCTATGTATTCGGACATACTACTCACCTCGCCTACTGCTTTTCGCATACTATATAGTATGGAAGTAGGCAGTTCGGACGCAGCATCAATTAAATGTGGGCAGCTATTTTAATAAACAGACATTTCAACCTCTCCGGTTTCAAAAATAACATTGTGCACACATGTCAGTTTTCATTTTTTTTTTTTAAACATACAAGTGTATATATGCTGTCAAGAGCATGCCAAACCTGTAGGTGGTGGTGTACCTAGAAGCTCAAGCCAACATAAGCCAATCAAAATAAAAAAAGTAACAACAGCAACAAATCACTTCCTGTTCCTCTTTTGAACAAGGCTGCACTTTTGACGTAGGTGCGAGCTCTGGCGCAAACTGTGACATTGGCTGCCTAAACACCCGTTTGTCTCAGTTTACATAAAGCCCGGTATACACAGTGCGATTTTAAATCTTGCCACACTGTGCGATCAAGATCGTAGTTAAGTCCATGTCACACGGTATGATCTCAGTTTCCATCAATGTCAGACTAACTCCACAAGTTTCTCTTTCTGCTGTACAGTCTACCTGGCTCTTTTTGACATTTGTCTGCGTTGATTTGTTGTTGTCGCCGCACTAATTGCGTCATCGGGTTCTGTGCTTCTATTGGTTATTGAGCTGCCGGTTGTCGTATGGAGATGTCACACAGCAGGATTGTGTCTCAAAATTTCTGACACTGCCGAAGGATCATTTTGATCGCAATGGTCATTAATCGGCTGTCTGTGAACATGTCGAACTAGCGATCAAAGACGGCAGATTATAGCCTGGGATTCCAGAAATCTTTTAGGATTTCAAAATTTGTCACAGACAGCCAAATTGTTAGAAAGAATCTGATTCAGAGGCGTATTCTCTGTTTGCATGTAAATGAATGGCGCAAATGAAGGTATATGTCTCCATTTTCTAAAATAACCATGTACCATGTGTAAACGGGGCCAAAGACTGGGGATGAACAGGAGAACCGGTAGGATGACAGACAGGGATAATCTTACATTTTTGCTTATGGTATAATGTTTACATTGAATGATACATTACGCTTTGGATAAAAATACATTGTTCAAATGTTCAAAAACTTTAAACAGATAGCACACAATTATCTACAAAATGAATTCAAAACTTTCAGTAGAGCCTGAAGTGCTTTGGGTTGAATTAATTACAGAATTTTTGTGGAAAAGATAAAGAAGAGGAATAAAACAGTGCTTGCCTTGCAAGAAAAAGACAGCTATTTTGGACTATTATGATTTTCTGCATTGTGCCATTATAGAACATTACTACGGAGCCCCTAAGGGGACATGGAGCAAAAATTAAATAAAGTATAGTTTCGCGTGTGTACGTGAAACTATCACGTTTAGATATTTTTGCTTTCACGTGCGCACGCAACAGTTTCATGTGCACCCACGAAAGTTTCACGTGAGCACGCAAAACTAAACTTTTGATTTTTTTTCTCCAATGTCACCTTAGGGGCTTGGTACATTTCCCTCCCAATAAAAGCATTGCGAAAGCGGTTTAACAGTCATTGGCTCAACACATATATATATATATATATATATATATATTAATACAGGCACACATTATCTACATATTATGATAATGACTGTCTGGGGGTGGGGGTATGTGGCAGTTGTCCCAGAAATAATTTTGTAATGCAAACAAGTCTTATCTGGCATCATGTTCATTATGTAAAATGTCATTTTCTTTTTTATATTTGGTTGATTTGGAAATAAAAGGTGACCCCTCTGAGATTAACATAAAGACTGTCAAACACATCTTTTGTCTCACACAAACCCCCTCACAGACACTCTCGAGTGAATAGCTGTCTGCCTGGCGAAATAAAGCGTATTAATTATTCCAGCACGTGTTTCGAATTATTCACTCAATTGAATTCAGACAATTATCGTAACAATATATATCCGTAAAACAGGTATCATTACAGGTTGTTGGTATATTGCTTCTATTCATTTATTGGCCTTAGCCTGATGTATTTAAACTGTAGT
This sequence comes from Paramisgurnus dabryanus, assembly GCF_030506205.2. Classification (NCBI taxonomy): domain Eukaryota; kingdom Metazoa; phylum Chordata; class Actinopteri; order Cypriniformes; family Cobitidae; genus Paramisgurnus; species Paramisgurnus dabryanus. The sequence continues at coordinate 11,843,127 of NC_133358.1, read as the reverse complement.
GCCTGATAAACTGCGCTCTCATAAAGCTGCTACAAATCAGAGAGCTGCGCTGAAACAAAACCAGGCCATCAGTCATAATGTCGTGACCAGTTGTGAGGGGATAAGAAAACTTAAACGGGAAAAAATTCCCTCAAGCTTTCATCGTTTGATGTGGTCTTGGCTCGTGACTTTAGTGGAGCTAAATTTAAGGAACATTTTGTTTATTCAATTCATCAAAACTTGTGACATTAGATCCAATACGAGCATAACTGTGAAGAGAAAAAAATGTTAACATGCTAAATGGTCCAACCCTACATCATTTTCCAAGCTATTATTTGACACTGGCTCGGCCAAATTATCATAGCCCTATTATGTTGTTAGCTCTGCCATATCCTCTCATACCCTGCACCCTTTCTACATTTTATAAATGAAGTAGCTCCTTTCATGTTGACCTTGCCAGGATCAATTGATTCTGTCGCTTTGGGCCCAGGTCCACCTGGGGTTGTCTTGTATTATTAGCGGACAAGACCGTACGCTTGTAGCAAGATGAGGGCCGGAAGCAGACAACCATGACACTCTGTCGCGTGAGATAATTCCTCCCAGCTCTCGCAGGCCTTCGGATAGTCAGCTAATGGCCTTTGACAGCTTCTCAGAACATGACGTGCAAATGAATAGGAGTGTTTCCACAGATTCTGGTCATTGTATGAGATCAGAGGATCTGTGCCTCAGTAATGTGGATCGGGAAAAGATCTTTAGGTTAAAGGAAGACAAGAGAAGAGGTGAAAACAAGAAGAATAGACCTTTACAAATACAGTAGGGGAGAGTGGGGTAAGTTTTCACATGGGTAAGTTGTCTGTTTTTAACTCCAACACTAGAAAAAAAATGATGACTTTTTCTATAGTCAACTTCAACATGTTCACATGTGGACAAGATCTCTCTAATCTGACGTTAGCACAATTATTTTCTTATTTCTTATTTTCTGGTTTTAAAAGTAAAACTTTACTTTTTACTTTTAAAAACTAAACTTTTACTTTTCTAAAACTTTGTTAGCTACACTGGAAAAAATATTTATTAATTTATTTATTTTTTAAGGTAAGTGGTTGCAATCAATTTATTTAAGCTACATTTAAACAAAAAAATTAGGAAGGCAAAACAAAACTTTTGTTTAAGTGTAGCTTAAATAAATTGATTGCAAACACCTTAAAAAAATGAGTAAGTGGAATGAATAATTTTTTTCAGTGTATGAATGTTAAACTTTATTATTGTGCACAAAATAGAGGAGACAATATCTATGTCTATGTCTTTTGATACTTTAGCTGACATGCTATGTTGAGCTAACCCTGAGATTTAGCCAACATTAGCACACATGTCAGTTTGGGGCAAGTTGTCACACATAACAACTTGCCCCAAAGTCATTGAGACAACTTGCCCCAAACTGACATGTGTGCTAATGTTGGCTAAATCTCAGGGTTAGCTCACCATAGCAAGTTGTTATGTGTGACAACTTGCCCCAGTACAAATAAACACATAGAACATGCTCAAAATCACATTGTAATATTGTTATTTGTTTGTAATTGTAATAAGGTTTTTGAAGAAAGAAAGGAAGGCAGGAAGGAATAAAGGAAGGAAGATGGTTTCGAAATGATCAACAAAAGAGTTTTCCAAATTCTCTAAGCATGATTGTTAATATTTCCAGTTCTGGTTTGAATTTAAAAATTAAAATCAATAAGTAGTTGTGTTCTTCTTTTTAGATAATCTAGTGCGGTAACTTACACGCCGATAGGGGGCTTAGGGGGTTCACATGTGAACATTCTCTATTCATTAGTCTACAACTCCATAAAGAGATAACATATGAAAATGTTATGAATACAACACATGTGCCCAAAACTTCCTTCTTTCATTTGGTATGAGATTTATACCATTGTGATGTATGGTGCTCAGTAAATGTTAAACAGTGTGAAAAGTGTGACAACTTGCCCCACTCTACCCAACGTACTGCAGCAAAAAAACTGTATTAAATTAATACCATTTTTATATACTGTGGCATTTATGTCCAAAAAACATGATAATATAGCATCTCAAACAGAAAGGACCTTATTATACGGAAATCATATTTATATCTACATGATATTAAGACACAGTATTGCTTTTATGGGCCCAAGAGACCATTAAATACTCAAAACAGTGGTACATTTCTGTGAATAGATTTGAATGATTTCACAGAATGATACCATTGTCCTGCAGCGCTGAAGAAAGGTCACTTTTCTGATGAAATATTTCAGTTTGTATTAAATGTCTTTCAACAGCATGAAAAGTGTAAAGCTTTTGCTCACACCCTCCTTGCTGTCTGCACATGCACAGCTGTTCAGAACTTCGTTGTATAAACATGATCCAGATGCAGAAATAATCAATCAACTAAACTAAAAAACTAAAGCCATTATGTGTGCTATTAAATAATACTGGTGTAAATAACATCTTTGTTTCCAATTTTGATTTTGATAAGTTTTCTGAAGTTTGAATATGTTTTCAGTCATTAAATCAAAAAGCAATCAAAAAGTGCTGTTAACTCGTCACTGTATTGCAACTTTGACACCACTTTGACTTAACTTTTAACAGTAATTCGTTTTCCATTTTATGAAAGTGACAGATGATAAGTGTTTAGATGAAAAAACACCTGTTAGTGAGCCGCAACATAGCTGAAAGCTTGCAAAGCAACACTGATAGAGTTCCAAACTCACATCAATTACAGACAAAAGTGAGTATTTAAACATTTAGACACTTAAAGGCGGGGTGCATGATTTTAGAAAAACACTTTGGAAAAGGGAGTGGGCAGAGTAACAAAACACAATTGTAGCCAATCAGCAGTAAGGGGCGTGTCTACTAACCGACATCGCTGGCTCGATTGCGAATGTGTGGTGCGGGTCTATCAAAAAAAGTCCAGATTCTATTAGGTTCCCTTTCGAGGGAACTCGCGCTGCGTCGCCATAGAGACGCTATGGGAACGCCTTCAGGTGTGAGTGCGTCTGAATGTGTATGTCAAATCCAACCAATGGTGGGGCGTGACGTCACCGGCGGGGTGACGCAGGAGCCGGAAAGCATAAAGGCAACGTACAACCACGCCCCCACTATCTCTATTGCCTCAGACGGCTATCTGTGTGTGTGTGTCAAAGAGTGTCTGAATAGCTTAAAAACTGTGTGACTGAATAGCTTAAAAATTGTGTGATTGAAAAATGAAAGCTACAGCAAAGTCAGACTTTAGGCGATGCGTTCCTCCCTGCTCTCGATTTATTACGGGAGAGGATTCGCATGATATGTGTGTTAAGTGTTTAGGAGCGGAGCACGCTTTCGCAGCTCTCGAGGGAGCTGCGTGCCCCGACTGTGAGAACCTATCACTAAAAGTGCTTCGCTCTCGCTGTTCGCTTTTTGAGAAAGGCGGGCAGCTTCGCGCTCCTCAGGGCTCTGGTCCCGCCGCTGTCGAGGCAGCCCGGGTCCTACACTCTTGGGGTTCGCAAATGGATCTGCTCGAGGAGGCGGAGACGGGCTCAGCCCTATCTTTTCCTCCGTCGGGCGTTCCCGCTGCTCTCTCTCCGGGTGCGGAAGCCCGTTATGCGGTTACTTCCCCCCGGGTAGAGGGTGTTATGATGCTATCTTCCTCTGACGATGTAGATGTAGATGTAGATGTTACGAGTGTTGAATCTGGGACTGCGGGGGCAGAGGACGCCCAGCTATCCTCTCCCCCAGCGTATGATGATTTAGTTGGTGTAATAACACGAGCGGTGGCTAAGTTGAGTTTAGATTGGCCCGAAGATAAGCAGGAGGACGCTCCACAGAGTAAACTGTCAGAGCGCTTTCTGCGGGCTAAACATCAGCCGTCGCGTCGTAGTTTGCCCTTTTTTCCGGATTTACACACTGAAGTTGCAAAATCATGGTCTCGCCCCTTCTCTGCACGAGTTCACACACCCCAGTCTAATATATACTCTAACATAAGCGGGCATTATGATAAAGGATATGCAGGTATGCCGAAGGTTGAACAGTCGCTTGCGAGCTATCTTTCGCCTTCGGCAGCCTCGTCATTAAAATCTCCAGCTTTACCCACGCACCCATGTCGTTTAACTTCATCGCTGGTAGGGAAAGCTTATATGGCTGCAGGGCAGGCGGCTGCATCTATGCATACCATGGCTGTTCTGCAGGCTTATCAAGCTGAATTATTGAAAGACATTGATGAGGGGGCAGCGGGCGGTTCTGATGAGTTACATGAGTTACGAAGGGCATCAGATATTTCTCTCAGAGTGATAAGAGAGACAGCTAGAGCTATTGGGAGATCTATGTCACTGATGGTGACAACTGAGAGACATTTGTGGCTTAATCTGTCGGACATTAAATCTGCGGATAAGTCAGTTTTATTAGATTCTCCTTTGTCTTCCTCTGGGCTGTTTGGCGACGCTGTGAATAGCGTTGTCGAGAGACACCAGGAAGCGCGAAGGCAGGCGGCAGCCTTTAGAACCTTTCTTCCTCGGAGAGTTTATGCTTCCTCATCACGGCCGAACCCGCAAACTCCTCAGCATAGACAAGTGCAGAAAGAGAGCGTTAGCACTCGTGGCCCCCCTCGTAGAGACTGGGGGTCAGGTTGGCGCGCTCAAAAACCCCAAAAGAAACCCGATCTGAGGACGGTAATTCAAGCAAAAAAGAGCTCTAAAAAGCAGCCCTGACCAGAGTGCTACAGAGCAGTTAAAGGGGGCATGCCCTTCTGGGGAGTGCGGGATTTTTCCCCAGTTTACGGGTTTCCACACTCCTCAGTGCCCTCTGATGTTAACTGTGAACACTCCGCCTCTCGTAGTACGGAGCACAGTGAGTCCAGCCGAGTTAAAGGGGGCATGCACTCCCGGGGAGTGCGGGATTTTTCCGCAGTTTACGGGTTTCCACACTCCTCAGTGCCCTCTGATGTTAACTGTGAACACTCCGCCTCTCGTAGTACGGAGCACAGTGAGTCCAGCCGAGTTAGGGACCAGCCTCGAGAGGTTGGTTCCATTGAATACATTTATGACAGCCTGGGAAAACATTCCAAATATATCTCAATGGGTGTTACGCATAATAAGGTTCGGCTACAAGATTCAGTTCACTCAGTCTCCCCCCAGATTCGAAGGGGTGCTGAGTACAACTATAGGGTCAGAACAGTCCCTAATATTAGAGCAGGAAGTGGAATCCCTTCTGCTAAAAGGCGCCATAGAGACAGTTACGCCAGCACACAGGGATACAGGCTTTTACAGCAGGTACTTCATAGTGCCAAAGAAAGACGGCGGGCTGCGTCCAATTTTAGACCTGCGCCGCCTAAACAGAGCCATCAGAAAACTAAAATTCAAAATGCTGACGGTCCCTCACATTGTGTCACAAATCAGGTCCGAGGACTGGTTTGTGACAATAGATTTAAAGGACGCCTATTTTCACATTTCGATTCTTCCTGCACACAGAAAGTACCTCAGGTTTGCCCTTGGGGGCGTGGCATACCAGTATCGTGTCCTTCCTTTTGGCCTATCTCTATCCCCCCGCACATTTACAAAATGAGTAGATGCTGCCCTGGCGCCACTGCGCCTCCAGGGCATTCGCATACTAAATTATATAGACGATTGGCTAATATTAGCCCAGTCAGCACAGATGGCAGCACAGCATCGAGATGTTGTGCTTGCACATCTGAGACACCTAGGGTTGAGACTGAACGCCAAAAAGAGTACGTTAGTCCCAACACAGGTGATCACGTTTTTGGGGATAATATGGAATTCGACAGCGATGCAGGCACGGATGTCACCTGCTCGTGTCACCTCCATTTTCACAGAAGTGAGCAAAATGAGGCTAGGTCAATTTCACACCAGCATATATTTCCAGAGACTGCTGGGGCTCATGGCAGCCGCAGCCAATATAATTCCGCTCGGTCTTTTGTACATGAGACCCCTGCAGTGGTGGCTCAAAAGCAAGGGTTTTTCCCCGAGGGGCAATCCTTTTCGCATGTTCAGGGTTACGCGCTCATGTCTACGTGCCCTACGAATATGGAAAGATGTCGGGTTTCTGTCACAAGGCCCGAATCTAGGTGTAGTCTGTCGCCGCATGACGTTAACGACAGACGCATCTCTTTCAGGCTGGGGGCGGTTATGGAAGGCCGTTCAGCCCAGGGCCTGTGGAACAGCCACCATCAGTCATGGCATATAAACGCACTGGAGATGTTAGCAGTGTTCAGAGCACTCAAGCACTTTCTCCCAGCCCTAAGGGGCCACCATGTGCTTGTCCGGTCAGACAACACAGCAGTGGTCGCTTATATAAATCATCAGGGAGGGGTCAGATCACGCCATCTATACAAACTAGCAAAGAATATTTTACTGTGGACAGTGGGGAAGCTGGCTTCTCTAAAAGCGGTGTACATCCCAGGTGTACAAAATATCGGAGCGGACGTTCTGTCGAGGCAGACGTTGAGCCCGGGGGAATGGAGACTCCACCCGGACGTGGTGGAGCAGATTTGGCTCAGGTTCGGCCAAGCGAAAGCCGACCTGTTTGCAACTCAGGAGAACTCACATTGTCCTCTCTGGTTTTCTCTCATTCATCCAGCCCCGCTCGGCCTGGATGCCATGGTACAGGACTGGCCCGAGGGCCTCCTGTATGCCTTTCCCCCAATCGCTCTGCTCCCGGGAGTTCTGGAGAGGGTCCGTCAACAGAAGGCCCAGCTGTTGCTTGTAGCCCCGTGTTGGCCGGCCCGAGTATGGTTTTCGAACTTGGTCTCCCTTCTAGACGGCTCCCCATTTCAGGTGCCGATCAGGAGGGATCTGTTGTCTCAGGCGAGGGGCACTGTGTTTCACCCCTGCCCAGAGCGAATGAGTTTGTGGGTCTGGCCTCTGAGGGGGACAGACTCATAGGAGCAGGCCTCTCAGCTGAGGTTGTGCAGACTATTTTGCATTCCAGAGCTCCCTCCACCAGGAAATTATACGCATTTAAGTGGAAACTTTTTGTTACATGGTGCAGAAAGCACTTATATGACCCAGTTAACTGCCCAGTAGGTTCAGTTCTGGAGTTCTTACAGGAACGGTTTGCAACAGGGCTGTCTCCTTCTACCATTAAGGTTTATGTGGCAGCTATATCTGCTTTCCACGCCTTAGTGGATGGTCACTCATTAGGTAAAGACCAACTTGTTATGCGTTTCCTGCGTGGCACTCGGAGGCTAAGGCCAGCGAGTCATTCTAGGATCCCTGCATGGGATCTGTCCGTGGTGCTGGAGGGTTTATCTGGGGCACCTTTTGAGCCATTGGATACAGTGTCTGAGAAATTCCTTACACTAAAAACTATATTTCTCCTAGCTATTACCTCCCTTAAGAGGGTAGGAGATTTAGAGGCTCTCTCAGTTTCGCCAACCTGTCTTGAGTTCGCTCCAGGCATGGTAAAGGCTTTTCTACACCCTAGGTCGGGCTATGTTCCGAAAGTTTTGAGCAACATACCACGCCCCATAGTCTTGCAGGCGTTCTGCCCTCCACCATTTAAGGACGCGAGCCAAAGAAAGCTTAATTTACTCTGTCCAGTACGAGCACTGGACATGTACGTGCTCAGAACAGCGGAGTTCAGGAAAGCAGAGCAGTTATTTTTGTGCTTTGGTTCGGCCCGGAAAGGTTTCCCGGCCACAAAGCAAACTTTGAGTAAATGGATAGTCGAGGCTATCTCTTTTGCTTATGAAGCCTCTGGACGGCCCTCTCCTTTAACCGTCAGAGCGCATTCAACTAGAGGTATGGCAGCATCTAAAGCCCTGTGGGCGGGTGCCTCTGTCCAGGATGTCTGTGATGCGGCAGGCTGGTCCTCACCGCTCACTTTTGTACAGTTTTATGAGTTGGATCTCACTCCTACTCCTGGATCTTTGGTGCTTAGGTCTTAGTTGTGCTTTTTACACACAGACAGGCACTCGTAGTCTGGCGGATTGGGTATAGCGTTCCCATAGCGTCTCTATGGCGACGCAGCGCGAGTTCCCTCGAAAGGGAACGTCTCGGGTTACGTATGTAACCCTTGTTCCCTGAGAAGGGAACGAGACGCTGCGTCTCCTTTGCCATACTTCCTGCGTACCTGTAAGCCGTCTTCGGCAATATTTCAGATAGTGGGGGCGTGGTTGTACGTTGCCTTTATGCTTTCCGGCTCCTGCGTCACCCCGCCGGTGACGTCACGCCCCACCATTGGTTGGATTTGACATACACATTCAGACGCACTCACACCTGAAGGCGTTCCCATAGCGTCTCTATGGCGACGCAGCGTCTCGTTCCCTTCTCAGGGAACAAGGGTTACATACGTAACCCGAGACGGTAGGGGTGTGTTTGTTTAGGTCATTTCAAATGTCAACATTGACTTTAAGTCACTTTCGGAGCCAGTCGCTAGCAGCTATTTGATGAATTGCAGTTTAAGTCACTTCCGTGTTGGCTTCACAATAGAGTCTGTAAGGTTTCCGTTTGGTGTAGACTGTTTGCAAGAACCTTTGGATCAGTAAAATATCAGTGACTTGATTTAATCTCGAAACACAACGAATAGTTTATGTACTTTAATGCTATGTATATATCTGGCTTTTTCAATATTTCTGATTATAATCCATCTATAACTGTTAAAAATAATTTAATTGCTAATTTAATCTTTCCCATACTGGTACCATACTGTTTTATTTTTAGATTATTTCATATTCCTCTTGCATTTTTAAAGAGCGGTGCATTTCACAGAAATGGAAAGAACTGCTGAGGATGTAACTTTATAGCCATTAATATTATTGTAATCTACCCAGGAACGATATAAATGCATTGAACAAATTAATATTCTGTAATGTATTTTATGGTATAGACCCAATGGAGTCTCTCTTTAGTAGGTTTTGAGTGGACTCTCGTAATGATTAATTCAATACAATTAAAAATGCATAGAATGCAGCGCATGGACATTCCATTAACAGAAAACTCTCGTTTTAAGCTAAACGACCACACCATTCAAGACAAGGTCCCTTAAGTAGTTTTAGTACTGTAAAAACCTTGTGCCTTAACCCAAAATAGGGCAATAATTTCACAAGCCAGCTAACACTCCACACAGGACCTACATCATTCAGACATCTAGTAAAAAGCAGTTCATTATATCTAATTCACTCACATGTAAAGATATATTAGTTAAAATTAAATACATTTGCTTTTGCACCAAGCCCTCTTATTTACTTATGTTTAGCCCCAACAACCCATGGCTTTTGATTTATTATCAACCAATCTCCTACTGCACACCATTTTTTAGGGGGAACAGCATGCACACTAAACAGAAATGTGTACACAACCTTGAAAGCAATATTTTAGAGAAGTGGTTCCCAGGCTTTATCCTTGGTGATGATTGTTGATTATTACCCTTAATACTGTAATTATTGTTATTGACGTCAGTTAAATTACATTAAAAAAAAACATATTCTTATAGACTTCACAGAGAAACAAGATAAGAAGTGTCCATGAGTTATTTTATCGCTGTTTTACACATGAATGAAAAACTTAGTAAACGCTGTGAACTCAGTGAACTCGCTCAGCGTTGCCAAGACAATAATGCTGTAATCGACAATTTTTGTTAAATTTCACATTTTATTTCAAATGCATTTAAAAGCATATAATTACTAAAAAACATTATTATTATAATCCTCTAAAAAGTATTAGATTTTTTGCACTACAGTATAAATTTAACCTAAGAGCATGTGTTTTGGGATTTGGAAATGTTCTGAGTGTTTCTGATGATGTTTTATATTCCAGATAACAAAATGCAGCAGCAAGGACCCTGCGATCGTGCACAGATACTGATGACGACAGATGCATGAATAAAGCAGCGTGCAACGTGATCAAAAAATATCTGTACACTCAACTGAAGGATTATTAGGAACACCATACTAATAGTGTGTTTGACCCCCTTTCGTCCTTCAGAACTGCCTTTATTCTACGTGGCATTGATTCAACAAGGTGCTGAAAGCATTCTTTAAAATGTTGGCCCATATTGATAGGATAGCATCTTGCAGTTGATGCAGATTTGATGGAGGCACATCCAGGGCACAAAGCTCCCATTCCACCACATCCCAAAGATGCTCTATTGGGTTGAGATCTGGTGACTGTGGGGGCCATTTTGTACAGTGAACTCATTGTCATGTTAAAAAAAAAACAATTTGAAATGATTCGAGCTTTGTGACATGGTGCATTATACTGCTGGAAGTAGCCATCAGAGGATGGGTACATGGTGGTCATAAAGGGATGGACATGGTCAGAAACAATGCTCAGGTAGGCTGTGGCATTTTAACAATGCCCAATTGGCACTAAGGGGCCTAAAGCGTGCCAAGAAAACATCCCCCACACCAATACACCACCACCATCAGCCTGCACAGTGGTAACAAGGCATGATGGATCCATGTTCTCATTCTGTTTATGCCAAATTCTGACTCTACCATCTGAATGTCTCAACAGAAATTGAGACTCATCAGACCAGGAAAAAATTTTCCAGTCTTCAACTGCTCAATTTTGATGAGCTTGTGCACATTGTAGCCTCTTTTGCTTATTTATAGTGGAGATGAGTGGTACCTGATGGGGTCTTCTGTTGTTGTAGCCTATCTGCCTCAAGGTTGTGCGTGTTGTGTCTTCACAAATGCTTTGCTGCATACCTCGGTTGTAACGAGTGATAATTTTAATCAAAGTTCTTCTTCTATCAACTTGAATCAGTCGGCCCATTCTCCTCTGACCTCTAGCATCAACAAGGCATTTTTGCCCACAGAACTGCCGCATACTGGATGTTTTTCCCTTTTCACACCATTCTTTGTAAACCCTAGAAATGGTTTTGCATGAAAATCATTTGAATCATGCTACGCTGGAATGCCACCTATTGTGAAGGGAATGTTTGCTTTTTCTTAGTCCCACTTCTTCACCTCTTTCCTCTCATCACGGTTTGTTTTGAGATCTTGTTTTGTGAGATTGTTGTAAGTTTCCGCTCCATTACCATCCCGCCCGGCTCACATCTTAAAGTGAACACGCGAGGAACCCCTAACAGTAAATCACTCAAAGCCTCCAGGTGAGCTCTTGCCGAACAGACAGGTTCATAGCTGTCACTAAAGGGACCTGCTATCTGAGCCGTTAACACACCAGACATACTGAGCTGTGATGATCATGTTGTGTTGCAGGTTTGAGTCCAGTATGCAACATGTCTCAATCCTACTTACTCTCTAAACTTTACTGTCACTATACCTCAGAAACCCACAGACATTTAACTACACATATCTTGATAGGTTAAATCAAGTCTATTACTATTTCCCAATTTTTTGTTTTCAGAAAAATTACATAAACTAAATGGGTGACTTCATGTGACTTTATAAACATTGTGTAAGTCTTTGTTAATCTTTTCCATCACTCAGAAAACCTGAATAACATTGAAATAATGAAAATGAGTCCTCACAGTATATGGGAAAACATTAAACAAGCAGTAAAACAAGACAAGAGCTGTTGTACAAAAGGGAGTGATAAAGATTCGTTTCAGCTCAGCGTTCATTTTATATTCATCATCATTTCATATTATAGCCGCATATCTCGCTCTCATGTCTTATATCACCGTTTACGAGTACTTCAGATCCAAACCCTCATGTGCGTTTTAAAGGAAAATGGTTCATCATTTTACCCATCGTAATTTCAGCAGAGCTTTCTGAGAGGTGAGAAAAATGTGTGGAAAAGCTCATGACAAATGGGAAGGGGAAAGCAATTTAGGTTTCATGATAATGATATCTTCCAGTAGGCCTTTCAACCTGCTCTATAATGGTGTGCAATGCCCATTCCTCGCTTTTTTAACACACCCATGTTTAGACCTCTTTTTTAGATATACCATATAGTAAAGCTTAAACAACGGTAAAATGTTGTGTCACACATAGCAGGTCTTGAAGACTTGTTTGGCCAGTTAATTGCTAATGGTTAACACACGGTCACACAAAAAGAAAATGCACTGTAAAAAATGTGTTGGTTCAACTTCAAAAGTAAGTGACCTGTTGCCCTAAAGGTGAATTGTGTAACTTTTAGAAGGATCTCTTGACAGAGTCGTTTTTATCTACATACACAGCGGGTCTCATTACATGGTAGTCGCCACCATGTAGCCCTAAATGGACAAACTGCTATACAGAGTGCATTTCGTCCCTACACTGTCTCAGATAAAGACATGTTTGTCCTGTGGGAGCTACCGTAGCTTCACTATGTGTTTTGAAATTGAGGGGTGAGCTGTTGGTTGCACTTTACATTCTTATCCCATAGATGCCGCTGAAGTTCAAACACACCACTTTTAACATTTTGAGTTAATTCAAATTAAAAATATTAGTTAAATCAAAAGTTGTGTAAATATGTTAAATATCACCTAATATTTTTAAGTTGAATTACCTAAAACATTTAAGGCAACCAGGTAACTTACTTTTTTAAGTTGAATCAACTGTTTTCACCGTGTAGGAAGGTTTTCAAAAAGATACTTTATTTCTACAGATTAGCCTAACTGTGCGTTCACACCAGACGTGGAAGAGGCGACAAAAATGCGCTATTTGGATGCTTGAACATTTTGAGTTTACTTGCTTCATTTGCGCTTGAAAATCTATGTACGGTTTCCATGTCCAGATAAAACATCATCAAAGTAGTCCATGTGACATCAGTGGGTCAGCTTGAATGTGTTGAAAATAAATTTTGGTCCAAAAATAGCAAGAATTACGACTTTAGTCTTCTCTTCTAGCTTTGTTGTAAAACGCGTGAAGTCAGACATGTTTGCTAAGTTTTTTTTTTCAAATTTATAGCATGGGTCTCCCCAGACTGTAAACGAAGCGCTGACGCACAAAACAAAAGAAAAATAAAAGATGCTGGGGTGGAACAGATAACAGTCAGCCGCGTCGTACGTCAGCCGCGTCGTACATCAGCCGCTTCACTGGCTTGCTCGACTTTATGCGGCGGTGCAGTCGCTCTCGCTGTACTTTGACGTCATCTGTCAAACACACACACAAAAAGTTACACAGAGATTGTTGAATTCGTTATATAATTGGCTACATGTTTTGTCTATCACTATTTTCCATGAAGTCATTGGCTGATGGAGGAACGAGCGAGCGATTGGTTACATCCCTAAAGGATGTCATGTTTTCGACGCGCTGTTTGGATAATTTATTATACTACCTCTCTTCTTTAAATACAAACTTTGAAGGCGGGTTTAAGGGAACGTAAATAATCGGAGTGTAATCTCATATACCCTTACATGTAACTATGTAAATAGTCCTCAGATTGTATATTATATTCTATTACCAGACTTTCATGCGAAATCTGATGTAGACTACAAAACAATAGACTATATATCTATATTTCACGGATTATATGCATTTGTGGACAAAAATGGTCATTGGATGATTCACACATCTAAAACAGACTAAATTTGACTTGTGATCCCCACAAAGGTAAAAAGTCATGTTTATTTTTGCATGTTGTCATCCGGCCTTCTGTCACAAAAGAGTACATACGATGCTAGAACATCTGTATCTCAATATCTCAAAACGGCTTTACAGGGGTTATGGCTTAGCTAAATGAGATGTAAATGAGCCCTATTGTCTCTCCAGGCAGTAAAAGTGTTAACTTTTCTTTCTTAATTTTCTCGGAATTCTCTTTCTTGAATGTGTTCTATTCAAATGGCCACAAATTTAACTGGGACAGGACGCTTTAAAACCTTGAAAAATGCCACACTTTAGCTTTAAGTGTAACTTTAGTATTTGCAAAATATAAACAGTTATATTGTCGGACACATACTGTACTAACAAATGTTAATATTGGTTACAAAAGCTTATGAGCAGAGAAAAAGCCCCAGAGATCCCGCATTCACTGGACTTTGCTTACTTGTGAGACCGGGTTCATTCATTGCCGCAGGGAATGTCCAGCAGTGTAATCTTTTGCCAAACAGATGCCACTCTCACAGCTTTATGAAGGGTTGTGGTCGGTCAGTGGCTGCAGGTGCTCTTAGCAGCTGTGTCCCACCAGACCACTCCAATTGGACATGAGAGTAAAATTTGGATGATTGCTTATCACTGAAACAAACACTAGATGTGAGGTCAGAAAGGCAAAGCAAACCTCCCATACGGAAATGTAATATATGTGAATATATGAAATATCCCTATATGAAATATATGGTAATATAAAGTAGAAACATATATGTACATATATGTACAACCATATATGACACCTATTCGAAAATGGAACAATTTCATATATTGACATATATGTCTATCCCATACAAATATATGTCTATATGTGCAAAAAACATACATAGACATATATGTCATCTATATAATTATTTATATATGTGACATACATGACTTCACATATATGGCTAATATATGTTGCATACATATACTTATCATACATCATAAAATAATTAAATTTGAACCGTGGTTTTTATCTACTTTTTGCATGTTTCAGACCACAGGTAGGACATACAACCCATTCACACAACTTAACACACAAACACAATTTATTATTTGTAATGTACCTGAAGAGTCCAGTCGGGCCTCGAACCCGGGTCCTCACGTTGAAAGTCGCCTCCACTATCCACTGATCCTTTTACAGTGTTCGTTTTATTATTCCTCCTGTTTTTATTTTATGCAGGGGTACACAGTGCAAATTTAACCCTTTGTGCATTGTTCAAATTTAATACATCCACTAAATTAAACATCTGTAAAAATGTATCAGATTATTTTTTCACTTTTTTTGCATAAATTGGTTAGTCAGTACTGATCAAAACTACAAAATTTTTACAAAAATTCCATGATTTTAACTCTTTAATTGCCAAGTTCATAACTGGATTTGGGGAAAATCTAAATGGCAAATTTTCAATACAAAAAGTGATTGTAGACTGGATTTTTTTTAACCTTTTTCGCAGTCTTGGGCATGTCAAATATAAAGTTAAAACATTGGCTTTTGATTATTGTTTTCTTCCTCATTTATTGTTAGTGGCTGTTTTTGCCCCATTGACTTCCATTATAACCACATTTTTTGATTGCAGAGCAATGACACCTTGTTATCATGCATTTTTGAATGTTGGTGGTTTTTACTTTTGCAAAGAGGTCAAATTTGTCATTTTTACTGTTGATCACCATGTGGCACCATTAACCCTTTAGTAGACCTGTGCTGTGCAGAGCTTAATTTCTAGCTTGTACATTGAGTAATATGGGGGCGGTTTTCCGGACAGGGACTATCTTAATCCAGGACTAGGCCTTAGTTTAATTAGGAAATATAACTAGTTTTAACAAACATGCCTTACTAAAAACATTACCTGTATGCATTTTGAGGCAAAACAAAGGGCCCTGATGTATTTTAAGATATGTCAGTGCAAGTTGTTTTCAGTTTGGACAATGTTTTAGTCTAGGACTAGTCTAATCCCTGTCCGGGAAACCGCCCCATGGAGTATAACTCCATAATAAAAGTATAGTATTGTGTGTGTATTTGTGTGCATACGTGCGTGCGAGTGTGTTTTAAAATCATCCTGATCCAGTAATAGGCTACTTTATGACTTTATGATCTGGTAAATTGACACAATCACATTAATTTTTGCAGTGTTTATCGCATATTAAGACAGAAAAGAGACTGCTTTCATCTCTAATGAATATAACCATATAATAACCATGTTTTCTGCAGGTTGATTTAGCCTAAATATTATAACTAAAACTATAGTGCACAATAGTAGGCCAATGTAGTATATATGGTTAAAAATAAGTTTGAAAAGTTTAGCATACTATAGTATAAAGCATATAGTGGGGATTGTCAGTGGAATGTACACACTCAGAAAAAAGTACAAATGCTACTGAGGTGGTTTATAAAAAAGTAACTTACACCCTATTTGTGTGTGGTATTAGTATAATTAAATGTACATATTAGTTCTATACCACATGAACCAACATGTATTCATATCTGTACCTAGTGACAGCTTTTCTTCTGAGACTGCAGTTTACTAAAATAACTAGTATTTTTTCACATGGTTTATTATATTTTGATTATAGCGAGACAATGATACATTTGTGGTTAATATGGTTTAACTACAAAACCCTGGGTATTCATAATCTGACATTTCACACTGTGCATTCCTAAACCCTACCCCTACGATCACTAACCATGGTTTTACTACAGTTAAAACCAAAAAACCATGGTTCCTGTATTAAAACCATGGTTCTCTCTAAACCCCACTTTTAACCCTAGGTTAAGGAGCATTTCACACTTGTAATTTAAAAGCAGGGTTATCCCTGAAATTAACCCAGGGTTATGAAACACTCCTCGGAAGCACGGTTAGCCCTGTTTTTGTGGGATTAACCCTGCATTGCGGTGCCAAATGCATGCAGTTTGAAACTAGGCAGGGTTATAATGTTATGACCCTAATAATTTTTAAACAATATATTTACAGACCTATATAGGCATTGTTGTTTTAGAAATCTAGACATAAAACATATTGATATCATATGGTTGGAGCATACAGTATCATGTAAAAATCCATCTTATATGGTTGTAAAATACAAACCCATATAAGAATTCATACATATACATATTTTAAATATATGTATTTAAATACATTTTAATATGAGTATTCCATATAGGTTTAAAACATATATCTTCATATATCAAGAGTATCTATATATGTTATATTATTATATGTATTTATATACATTTTAATATGAGTATTTCATATAGGTTTAAAACATATATCTCATATATCAAGAGTATTTATATATGTGATATTAATATATGTATTTATATACATTTCAATATGAGTATTTCATATAGGTTTAAAACATATATCTTCATATATCAAGAGTACCTATATATGTGATATTAATATATGTATTTATGTACATTTTAATATGAGTATTTCATATATGTTTTAAACCTATATATTCATATATCCAGAGGATCTATATATGTGATATTAATATATTGCATATATATGTAACATATATGCCAAGATCGGTTTTGATATAGGGACATATATGTCATATATTACATTTCCGTATGGGCTGAGGCATACATAGAACTGGCAGGACTGGTTTTATAGCAGAGATGTGTCAGGGTGGTTGACCAGTTGTCTGACAACCAATTAGTTGATACGTGATGTTGACCTATTTATGTGTGTGGTTTTTTTTCATATTCAATTTTTTGCTTTATCATTTCTTAGCGGCAGGGCTTTAAGTGATTCAGAATTCATAAAAGTGACTTCCCAGAAATGTTTTGCAACAAATCAAGTAAATTACTGCGGGACTCAAAATAAAATCACTGGCCTGTGTGAACATGCATGAACACTACCTGTTTTACCAGTTCCAAAAGAACCCAAAAAAATGGGGTCGCATTCATGGAGCAACTGTAACAGGCTCTAAAAAGAGGCACGTGGTCCAAGCTAAAGATGGGATAATTAGGCCGTCTGTTCTGTATGTTCAATACCACAGCCAATTACACAGACAAGGCCAAGAAAGGCGAAGAGGAGACTGATTAGAGAGCACAGGACAACACAGAAATCTCTGAAAAACATACCATAATCACACAGGCTGGAATCACAGCGGTATGTCATCTGTGTTCAACTGAAGATGCCTCTCAATGCAGACAATCAGCTCTGCAGTATAAGAGTGCAGAGACCTCTACAGTCGGATCCGCTTCACCATCACCAAGGCAACTAATTTGATCCGTAAACAAACAGCTGAGGTCCTGGATGATTTAAAAAAAATGAAACCAGAAATCCCTTTGTCTAGAAGTTTTCATGATGGTTAAATTGATAAAAGGTCTGTACTGTGTGTAAAGAGTTTGGTAGTTGATAAATGTTTTGTAACTTTATTTTAATCATCAAGGTTGTAATTATAATTTATATAAATGTAGGCAATTTAGCCATAGCAAGCTAGCTTCAAAAGCGTAAGATCATCTGCGAAGCTAACACATGAAATCTGCTTTTAGAGGGCATTGACCGAATCCAATGATTGGGCGAAGATTTTATGGTCCAGTGCCCTTAACAGATGATTAAGGGCGCACTCACACTATCCAAACCAAACCGCGCTCGGGCGCTTTTGACCCCCAAAACCTGGTTTGTTTGACTAGTGTGATTGCTCTGTACCACGCCCCAGCGCAGATTGGTTAATCGCGCCGCGGCCGGGTTGCAGTGGTGGGCCGGGGCGCGGTTCACTTGGGCTCAGGCGCGGAAGGCTTTGGTGTGAGCGCATTCAAAAGGTGAAGACGTCAGTTGCGCGACCACTCACCTTCAACTGCCTCCGTAAAAACCTTTTGATGTGAGCAGCGTGGTTACGTGAATGTCCGAGCTGCACACGTGACAGATCAACTAAGCAATATGATGACATGTGAGAGGGCTGTCTGTAATCGCGCACCAAATGACTCCGAATAAAAAACACAGACTTATCATTACGGTGGGTTCCAGTGTTAAGAGAGAGCTTTACTTCCCTCTTTTTTAAAACAATCGCATCTTAATGACGAAAGCGCGCCCGGACTCGGATCGATAAAAAGTACAGTGTGAGTGCGAGCACCTGGGGGAGTAGGATGGGGTGACAATCGCGCTGGGGCATGGTTTGGTTTGGATAATGTGAGTGCGCCCTAACAGCTGCGGAAAAAAGACCACTTCAGTTTTGCATTTAATCATCATTTCTACGAGTATTGTGACCATTTCCTTCTTTTGAATTCCAACAAAGCAAACCTCAGGAGTGATAAAGTCATTCATCAACAGTGTAAAAGACCGAGGGCATGCCATTACACATTCAATTCAATTCAATTTTATTTATATAGCGCTTTTAACAAGTGTTAATTGTTTCAAAACAGCTTTACATTAATGATGTGGGAAAAGCATAGAAAAGCGAGCGTGGTAATAATGTAACGTATACAGTAAAGTATTAAGTGAAGCCAATGGTGGCGGACTCTCCAGGGGATGAAAAAAAAACCCTCGTAGAAAAACCCTCATGGCTAGTCCAGGGGGAAAACTCCTAGGAGAAGAAAAACCCCTGAGAGAGATACATATATATTTATAGAAATACTAGTATGTGAACGGGTAAGCGGATTAAACTGGTTCCACCGGTGATGAAAATGTTGGTCATTTACATCAAAAATACATTTTTTATATATTCTACAACACCTGTACAACATAAGTATTGCGGGGCCGTACTGCAATACGGGGGACATGTCCTCCCAATAATCAGAAAGGGGCAAAATAGCCCCCAATATTTTATGTTTTTAAAATACATGCATATAGACCTGAATGTTTTGGTCCCCCTAATGTTCAAGGTATGGTTATGGCGTTGTAGTATTGTGTTGTTTAGAAATTAATTTAAACTTGTTTTCTTTGCAGTTTTCAAAATCTAACAACATTGCATCTTTTTGTTAGTTTGTCCAGTTTCATTTTTCCGCAAATAAATGCAAATTAAAACATTATTTTCTTTGGCAGAAATGTTGTCCGTAGTTGACAGAATGAAAGAAAAATCATTTTACTTCTACAAAAAATAGAAATAATCTTTAAGTGGTCTCTTTTTTCTATGGCTGTATATTTGTATAAAAATATGAAGAGTTTGGTTCCAAAACGAGATAACTCAGTTTTTTTTATTATTATGTTATCGTGTTTTAAGTGTGTTTTATTGTGCTACTTAGCTCTATTTTTTGTTATGAAGGCTTAAATCAAAAGAAACCAACTGCCCTTTGACTAATATTAATTGGAATGCACAGCGATTTTTGAGAAATTTTTAAAACAGAGTTATCTCGTTTTGGTACCAAACTCTTCATTTTAGAAAACTTTCCTTAGTGATAGCTGTCAGAATGTGAAGAGAGTTTCAACCAGCACATAAAAAATGTTTTTACACAAAATAGCCTAAGGTGCCTTTAATAGTTTTTCATAAAAATATGGTTTGTCTGATTATGGCGTTTTGTGTGATTATGTATTTAAGCAATAAGGTACGAGTGGCTGTGCTGTATCGTGAATAAGTAACGACTGAAGGGCGCGTCGTGCCTGCAACCCCTTTAGCCGTTACTTATTTATGATACAGCACTTGTCTCAAGTACCTTATTGCTTTTATAAAACGGTTACCACACAATATTAAAGTAAAAAAAAAATATTAGTGCAACTTTCATTAAGTTAAATCAATAAAAAGCATTCCTTCCGCTAGAAAAAATAGTCCCTGACCATGAACAAAAATGTGTTCCAATGTGTAATATGCATGAAAGCTAAAAAAAAAACAGATTGATACGTGTGGTTGCTAAGGGTGTTGCTAAGGGCGCAGTGAGAAACAGAACCGTTGGGTGAAGCGGTCATAGCAGTGTTTTATCGTGAATAAAGCACACCTATTGACCAATCAGAATCAAGGATTGGAACTAACCGTTTTATAAATGGATATATATGATACTATAATTGGGCTATATAAGCCATACACCCTGCAGAGTAAATCTTAGAAAAAAATTAACATTTGTTAAGACAGTGATTGAAATCACAGCAATTCTGCTACACCAAAGGCCCATGCTGTAATATTACAACATTTCCATAAAAACTTACCAAAATGTCAAAAATGTAAAAACCCAATGATTTTTTGCAATAGAGGACTTCTACAACAACATATAAAAGGTTAAATATTTTTTTACAGGTTTTTCTATATTTGGGTTTTACAGGGTTAAAGAAAACAAAGCACAAGCATGGAGAGTCATAAAATATTATTTATTTTTGTCATGACCCAGATTTAAAGTCATCACTATATGAGCACATGCAAAAAGTCAAAAACAATGGACTAAAAAAAGTCATTGTGTTTTTGAAAAAAAATTGCATATAAACGATCTCACTTTGTAGATGTCACTTTGTAAACACTACGCACCTGTGCACATACCAATTACGTATTCTTCTACAGAGAGGTAAATACAAACAATCAAGATGGTGAAAGCATCCAGCAATTTTGCCTGGACAGAAAATGAGGATTATTTTACTACAAGTGATTAAAAAGTGAGAAAATGCCAGGATAATCTGGACATGGAATCATGCTTGTCTTAGATGCGTAAAACACATGTATATAATATTAAAGTTTAAAAGAAATACAACAATGGTTACAACGATTGGCATTAAAACTAAAAAACTTGCACTTTGAAATCTGTTTTCAAAAGTTTGCATTTTCAGCCACCCCCCATACATAAAAAGTTTTCGTTTTTTGTAGGATGTAATGTATTCGCATGTGTGGAACATATGTTAGCCATAAGAAAACAGTGAAATCCAAAACCAAAAGCTTAAAATCAATTTAAACAAAACAAAGCATAACACTGTAGAGATATAATCTCACTTAGGTTTTATATTAATTAAATAACAAAATAAATAATAAATTATAGTAGCTCGTACTGTCAACGTGCACTGCTGAAAAGATTAGCAATATAAATGTAAAACTTTTATGTTACTGCCTCACTTAAATGTCTGAAGAAAAGTTTGTTCTTCATTTGTAAGTCTCCTCAGGATAAGAGTCATTTTATTTCTGGAACACCTGCTGGACTGAATGCCTCATGAGAGTGTCTTAATGGTTTCCTACACATTTTTGGCATGTCATTTACAGTGGAAAGTGTGCAAAAAAAGGAGTTATTAACCTTTACCATTTTAGCAATTTCTTCATTTCCTTCATTTTCCCCGTATTTTTCCTATTATTTTCACTAAGAAAAAATAAAAAAATCATTTGAACTCGACAGAAATGTCCAGTTACTGCACTACAGTACATTCTAACACAAGACCTGAGGTGTTGGGGTTGGTTGCTCAGTCATTGCTAGTCATTGTCATTGTAGTTTTGGCATGTTGCTTTATATGGGTGGCCTCTAAATCCATTTTTTTGTCCCATCTCTGGTTAGTTCAATCACTTAAACTGTTATCATATGATCACCCTCTTCTTCACTTTGTAGGTCATTTAAAATGCCATTGGGCTGATCTCTGCATTACAGTAAGCGGCAGTGCAGTGATTGGATAGTGCAGATTAAGGGGCGGTATTATCCCTTCTGACATCACAAGGGGAGCCAAATTTCAATTACCTATTTTTCACATGGTTGCAGAGAATGGTTTACCACAACTAAGTTACTAGCTTGAGGTTGGGACCAAATTACAGGACTTAAACATGGAAAAAGTCTGAATTTCCTGTGTCCCCTGTAAAAGTGCGCTCTTAAAAAAAGTGTTACAAGCTGAAAGGGAGAATATAATGAGGAAACCAAGTTGGAAAACTTATCAAAATAGCTAAACATGAGAATATCGAATTGCTCAAACATCTGGACAGCAGAGAAGAAGTGAGACATTGAGGCAGGTGCATGTTAATGATGAAACGCAAACTGAACTTAAAATTAGAAATAGATGTATACTACTACCTTGTCATTCTTCTGGAAATTGAAAAAAAACCCTGAATAACTGTTTTGAAATATTTAGGTAGTTGTTTAGTTAGTCTAAGCTGGTAAATGGTTGATCAACAGTTTGGACATTCAGCTATTAAGTTGACAACTACAGTACCAGTTGTCAAAGTCTAGACTTCCAAAAGTACCAAACTACAGAAACTTTCTCTCAGAAAGAAAGGTACAAGAAGGTACAAAAGTTGTCACTGGGGTGATAAACTACACTTTTGTACATAAAAGGTGCATACTGGTACCTCAAGTGGATCTTACTGTACCAAAATGATACATATTAGACACTTTTTAAAAGGTACTGTCCCAGTGACAACATTTGTAAATTGTTTCTGAGAGTACTCATGTTTATTGACATGGGATCATGGTCATTCAACAGTATTTTAGTAAATATGATCTAAAAAAACATTGAATATGCTTATCATTTAGTCACAATGAAGGCCTATATATATTTTTTTTTTATTCAACCATCGAAGGCGGGCCTGTCTTTCTTTTAAAGGGACAGTTCACCCAAAAATGAAAATTCTGTCATCATTTACTCACTCTCGTGTTGTTACAAACCTATAGAAATTTCGTTTTTCTGATGAACGCAAATGAAGGTAAATTTGAGAAATGCCTATAACCAAACCGTTTGTGGACCCCATTTACTTCCATAGTATTATTTTTTCCTAGTATAGAAGTGAATGGGGTCCACAAACGGTTTGGTTACAAACATTTCTCATAATATCTTCCTTTGCGTTCATCAGAAAAACGAAATTTCTATAGGTTTGTAACAACACGAGAGTGAGTAAATGATGACAGAATTTTCATTTTTGGGCAAACTATCCCTTCAACTATCCCCCTCCAAGATTTTGACAGTGTTATTTTCAGTCCTCATATCTGATTCTAATATGAAATACAGGCTTTGACACAATAGTAGCCTGCGATTGCAAGATATTTGCTAGTCATCATTTCGACCCTCATTCTGTATTCTACAGACATACCCCATGCATAAAAGCTTGTATGTTTAAATTTCATGCACACAGGTAGAGTATAAGTACAGCCAGGTTTACTGAATGGTAAATGCCATTGGTCTTTTCAATGTAATGGGATGCCTTATTTTCAGTAAAGGAAGGTAAATTCAGAACCATAAACCCGATTTACTGTGGCAGCACACTTTGCTCTAACTCACAAATGATGTTATCTTGAGTGGGTCTGTACTTTGCTTTGGGCTTTTAAACCTAAATTTAGCTTATCCAGAATAAATGCAATAGGGATGTGCTAACTTTTTTCTTACTCATTTGTGAGTAGCAAGAATAAATTATTAACATAGTGGTACACTTAAAAATCACATTTAAGCTTTCAAAAGTTTTAGATTTTCAAACACACAGAGACTTTGGGTTTCCTGTGAAGCATGTCATTGGGGGGCGACCTAATTTATAGCTGGTGCTACAATGATATCTGATGGTCTTGAACCTCCAACTTTTGTTTTTGATTCAGCCAAGGTTTAAACTTTTTTCTTCTGTCTGTTTGGAAGTTTACTTCTATTACAGTCTGTAATAGTAAAGCTGCCATTTTTGGCCATTGTTGATTTGTTTGGTTTCATAAAGAACCTTTATCATCCAATGTATTACACATGCTTCTTTAAAGAAGATAAACGTTTCTTATTTAATGGGTGTAAAATAAAGACCTAAATGGTTCTTTGGGGAACCAAAAATGGTTTCTTTATGGCATCAACCCTTCATTTTTTTTGTGCAGGGTTTTAGGCTATTTAACTGTCTCCACCTTTAAATAACAAACCAAAAGCAGTACTTTTATAGACTCTGAAACCATTGTGATGTTCCAGTCCAGTGTAAATATAAGCCAGCTGGCATTCAGTGACTCTGGATGTCTTTGAAGAGTCCTCCTTGGCATTAGCGATAAGCTATTTTGACTGATGGTCCTTATAGTTACACAGGTGCTCAAATTCCAGCCTCCCTGCAGTATAGAAGTAAGGGCTGTGGATTTAGCGGGCTGACACTTGCTATAAATTCCCTGCTAACAAATGCTAATCTTGTTGGAGGTGGTATGTGAAATTGGGCCGGGTACCAAGAGATAGAGTGACTCTCTTTGTCTTGACGACACCCCAGTTTCTTTCCAACAGCAAGATTCTGCGGATACTCACACGCAACACATGGTTGATATTAATAGACGGTCGAGTGACAGGTACACATCACTGTCAGTAGCAGCTTCAAATGGGGTAGAACGGAAAAAAGGTATTGTTGTTGGCAGAAAGAATAACAACCTGATTTTGGCACGCTGACACTTTGTGGTATTTCTGCACGATCACAAACTGTTCTTCTGTCTGTCTTATTCTATGTACTACTTTTAAATAAAAAGAAATTTTACTAGTTTGTGTTTTTCAGCCAGATTGGATCCCAGCCCCTATGCTACCAAAGGTCTGGCTATGCGAGACTAGAAACCGTGCTGAGAGCATTAAAAGCAAATGCTTTGCAAACTCAAATATACACACAGGTGTTAAGACAATAGGCTGCAGAATCTGAGACCTTCAGGATGGCCGAGCAGCAGATGCTCGTCCATTGTTCCTTTGGTTTATGACATCCACAATCCTGAATAAGGGTCTGCCATCAGCCCACTAATGGGGGAATGCTTTCAACACGTCACATAAACTTTCATTACCGGGGCTTCTCGGCCCACTTCTTTGCTCAATTAAAAGCATTACTACATTGAATGGTCAAAGAGTCCAAGGCTGTTTGAACGTTGGGGGGTCTGAAGCCCCTCATGCGATTTGATTAGGAAGGGAATGGGTGGGAAACACGATACGCCATCTCGTATTTATCGCAACACAAAACGAGACATGCTCTGTCCACGAAACTATTGGTTCGATGTCATAATTTACAATTACTTTTTGCCAGAAAGGTTAGCGCATGCCACTTAGTATCTATCAGTCTGTCCATATGGTAAGGAGATTATCCAACCCATGCAAGCTGTTATGGAGAAATTGCATTATGGCGGACGAGAAAGGGTCACAGAGATGCGGTCTAAAGAAGGCTGTCAAGCTTCGATAAATATCACAAGGCCCAGATTCCTCCACTGCCGCCTTCTGCTGGAAAACGTACAAAGGCAGACTTGGTTTTGCTTGCTTAGGATTGTGGACAGTTTTTTTTTTATCGTATATTTTGCCTTGCACACGGAAGTGTGAAATTCCTTCTTTTGTTTGAGAGCTTTCTCGTCCAAACGCCCCTCATTGTTTTCGGACTGTTGGCGCATGAAGTCGGCTCTTTGTCAATGGATGGGGTGACAACAAAACAGATTAATGGCTTGCATACATCAGAGTAGTATCTGTTTGACTCATTAAACCACATTGCAAACAGTGTCTGTCATGAACTTTCAAAGCAATATTTAAAAAACATTCTGGTGTAATAAGTGTCATTATGTACTCACCCTCATATTGAAGTATACTGGTATTTACAAAATAGTTCAAAAGAAAAGCACATTGAAAGTTGTACATTTGACTGTAGCTGTGTCCCTATTCGAATGCTGCGACCTCCGAAGGCTGCATTCCAAGAACAACTGCATCACAACAGCGTGATTAAAGGCCGTTCCGAATTTTTTGTCTGTTTCCGAATTAATTTTAATAATCAGAAACGTCTCTGATGTGTCAAGCCGACAGGTGCTGTGGGAGGGAATAACAGCTGATGCAACTACAGGTATAGATCCTCCATAGGATAGACCGTCTCATTTTAGTTTATTTTATGGACTTCTAAAGCTATGTCCTTCAATCCAATCTTCAATTTGGGACACAACTTGTATTTTAAGTCTACCAAAAACCATATTAGAGGTTTGTTTAATGAACAGTTTTTACTGTCCAAAAACCTGTGATCTGAAAGATCATTAAAAATATCCATTGGGAGTTTTATGTTCTCTTTAAAGGTGCAGTGTGTAATATTTTAAAGGATCTCTTGACAGAAATGCTAAATAATATACAAAACTATATTATAAGGGGTGTATAAAGACATTTTAATAATTAACCATTATGATTTTATTACCTTAGAATGAGACGTTTTTATCTATGTACACAGAGGGTCCACTTACGTGGAAGTCGCCATTTTGTGCCGCCATGCTTCTACAGAAGCCCTTAACGGACAAACTTTTTTTACTAAATTGTCTCCGTCAACATGTTTTTCTGGTGGTAGCTACTGTAGCAGTGGACTGAGCCATTGGTTGCAATTCGCAACCTCACCACTAGAAAATTTGCACATTGCACCTTTAAAGCTTGACAGTCCCTTATCAAAATAAACTACCACAGTGTGTCAGAAGTTGTATGAACAACATTTTGAAAACTTTGTAGATGCATGATTTTTCTTAATTTTTTATCTGAATTGACCATGAATCTCTTGGTCAACTTAAAAGAATATTCCATTTTCTTAATAGAAAAATCCAGATAATTTACTCACCACCATGCCATCCAAAATGTTGATGTCTCTCTTTGTTCAGTCGAGAAGAAATTATGTTTTTTGAGGAAAACATTGCAGGATTTTTCTCATTTTAATAGACTTTAATGGACACCAACACTTAACACTTAACTAAACACGTAACAGTTTTTTTCAACGGAGTTTCAAAGGACTATAAATGATCCCAAACGAGGCATAAGGGTCTTTTCTAGCAAAACGATTGTAATTTTTGACAAGAAAAATAAAAAATATGCTCTTTTAAACCACAACTTTTTGTCTAGGTCCGGTCCAGCGCGACCTAACGTATGGCTGCCGTCACATCATCCAGGTGGATGCTGCACATTGGTGGTGGTTGAGGAGATTCCCCCGTTCATATGTAAAGCGTTTTGAGTACTTAGAAAAGCGCTATATAAATGTAAGGAATTATTATTAAATGTAAGGAATTACTGGGGCGGAGTTTCGCGTTCGTCCTCTGTGACCTCTTGACGTCATGACGTATTGCGTGGGGTCACGCTGGCGCATCACGACCGGATCTAGACGAGAAGTTGTGGTTTAAAAGTGCATATTTTTTATTTTTATTTTCGAAAATGACAATCGTTTCGCTAGATAAGACCCTTATGCCTCGTTTGGGATCATTTATAGTCCTTTGAAAACTCCGTTGAAAAAAACTGTTAAGTGTTGAGTTAAGTATTAAATGTTGGGCTCTATTAAAGTCCATTAAAATTAGAAAAATCCTGCAATGTTTTCCTCAAAAAACATAATTTCTTCTCAACTGAACAAAGAAAGACATCAACATTTTGGATGACATGGTGGTGAGTAAATTATCTGGATTTTTCTTTTAAGAAAATGGAATATTCCTTTAAGAATAGCTTTATAGAATGCAATGCAACACGTTGAATGTTACCTTGGAAACAAATATTTCTCATTTATTTCTAGAGTTCTCATTGAAATTTTATCACATGTAGCTGGTCTAGACGAAATGACATTTTTACGTTTGCCCTGTTCTGTTGATACTCTCAAAAGAATAATATACACCATACATTTCCATTTAAACCATGACTCAAAGCTAAAATAAAACACATTTTGCAATTTTTGGAAATCACATTATGTTTTGAAATGGGATTCAGACATTCTCCAAGCCACCTTACAGGTATGTCTGGATTTTAGATTTTTTCATCCATGCAAAGTGCTGCATTGGGAAATGCCAGTCATTCATGTGATTTCTTGGCTTGCTGCTTAGTACAACAAAACAACGGTGGAAGTCTATTTGAGCTCTCTACACATGCTCCAGGTTTTCTAATTTGCAATTAGCCAAAGTGTCCAAGTCCTGATTTGATTCAAGCCAAATTCAACTGGCAACTTATCCTCTTCCAGACTTTTTCAATCTGAAAATTACTCTTTCGAGATAGCAAGGAATTAAATAAGCCACAAAAACAAATCCTTTCACATCATGACAGAAAACATGCCTGTGAAACAAGACTGTCTTGCAGTAAATAAAGTAAGGAACAATATAAAATAGCGAATTGGGGATTGTTAGAAAAATGAGAAAGGAAATTTCTAAAGCAGCTCAGTTATGCGTTAGTGGGAAGAAACGAATCTCGTGGTTGGCTCATCCAGACAAACATACCCAAAACACACAATTGTCAATGTGGCCAGAAACCAAAGAAAAGTCTGGGAGGATGTTACTGGAATATTTGTTGACAAAGGTACATTTCCTGCCTCTGTGGTTCTGCGTTGGAAGAAAACTTGTAAGCAACTTGTAAGCAGACCTGATCTGCGGTAAGTTACACAAACACACACACAGACGCACACACACACACACACACACACACACACACACACGGATTCTTCTCCAAAGCAGAACCGCAGACAGAAAGAAGTTATTGTCAACTTATATTCCAGGAAATCAACCCACACTTTTCACTTTTCTCCTCCTGTCATGATATTAAAACAACAATTTTTTTTAGTTTAGTGACAAGAGAGGTCACACTAAACACTGACGATGCCTAAAGAAGACATTTAGTCCTGAAAATTAAATTTTTTTGCACATATTTCCTGTATTTTCTGTTTGTATCTTAATAAAATAGATTGAAAAATAAATATGGATGGACATTAAAATAAAATAAAAATCTACCCCATTCCTGAGTCCAACTAGTCCTGCTGCATTATTATTATTTTTTTACAGTCAATACACCCAAAGTAAGGAACCATTAAAATAACCAGACAAAAGGATCAGGCGTTATTGGTCTCCTATACATTAAAAAATGCTGGTTTATTTTCAAAACGGATGAGCCTAGCCCCTTGGGTTGTCATTTAACATATGCTGGGTTGTTTCAATGAAAATGCTGGGTTGTTTTTAACTCATTGTTGGGTCAAATATAAAAAATGTCTGGGTTGTAATTTGAACCAATGGCTGGGATGTTCCTTTTTACACAGTGCTGGGTTGAAAATAACCCAGCATTTCTCAGAGTGAAGTCTATTCTTCCTATTTATCTTGATCTTTATTCTTCTACTATTATCATTGCTTAAAGGGATAGTTCACCCAAAAATGAAAACTCTGTCATCATTTACTGACTTTCATGTTGTACAAACCTGTATAAATTTCTTTGTTCTGATGAAATTTTGAGAAATGTTTGTAACCAAACCGTTCGTGCACCCCATTTGCTTTCATAGTAGGAATAAAGCATGCTATGGAAGTAAATGGGGTCCAACGGTTTGGTTACAAACATTCCTCAAAATATCTTAATTTCTGTTCATCATAACAAATATATTTATGCGTTTTTTTTAACCACATGAGAGTGAGTAAATGATGACAGAATTTTTATTTTTGGGAGAACTATCCCTTTAATACTTAAAGTCGCAATGAAATTGAAATTAAAAACTGTAATTTGTTTTGGAATATTGTGGTATTTTTTGTTTTTTACAAATTATTTATCTGTGAGCTGCATAATAATAAAAAAATTAATGTGCCTTCATAATCTTAAATCAAAAACACAAATCTCCTCTCCTTTTTGAAACGATCTCTCTTTATTTCCGGTTCCCAGCGATTAGCAGCTAGCAAAACGACCCAACTTCAAACTGTCTAATCAGTTCTCGATTGATGAAGTCCAGCCTTTTTTCATTTTCCGTTTCACCCGGATTTACGTCACCACCAGGGAAAATAAGAAAATTGGTACTTCCATTTCATGGCGACTTCAAGATTAGGGACCCCCCCTTACAAATTAACCATGGTTTTACTACAGTTAAAAAAAAAAAAACATGGTTACTGTTGTAAAACCATGATTTTGCTAATAGTAATCAATACACCAAATAACCATGGTTACTACACTTTTACAAAAAAAAAAAAAACATGGTTAATTTTCGTAAGTGCCTACTATTACAATTCTAATATTTGTTTCTGCTACTGGTATATGTGATACCTCAGATCTTGAGGCTTGTTGAATAGACATATGCTATTATTAGCTTGCAGGCTGATAAAACATGAAATAATTGCAACCTTAGTCACAACCTATAAACCACACAGAAGAACCTTGCGACCCTTGCTAAAAAAGGTTATAGTGAAACTGCATAGCAACACCATTTACATGTATGCATTTGGCAGACAAAGTGACTCACAGTGCATTTAATGTATACTTGCTTTTCAATTGGTATTTTCTTTGAAATTTGAACATTGGTATTGCTAGTGCCATGACTTACGTGACGTACAGGAGCACAGCATCCAGCAAACACCCTGAACAGCCCAGCAGGCAAGTACTAGTCATATTTTCCTCAGAAAATGTACAAATCTAGGTATTCTCTCTCTCTCTCTCTCTCTCTCTCTCTCTCTCTCTCTCTCTCTCTCTCTCTCTCTCTCTCTCTCTCTCTCTCTCTCTCTCTCAAACACATTCATGCATAAACGCACATATTTCCATCCCCACTGTGAGCAAGCATCCGTCTATTTCATTAAACTTTCTATTTCACAATGGCCACCTGACAGGGTTGTGGCCAAATGAGTCTGTTCTGAGCACTGGGAATTCACAACAAGACCAATTATAAACTTGGCATTCATATGGTCTGATGCACAGTCTGGTGCATAGGTAAGACTCTCCAAGACTTTAACATCACAATCCTCTGTCTCTCTGAATGCCGCAGGATCTACAGTTTAAATAAATGAATTAAGCAAAATAAAAATTTACAACATCATAATTACATTCAATTTTCTAAAAATGGAGAAATCACAATAACACAAATCACAATAATGATGAAGAATGGCAATCAGCAAACAAAATAAAATAATGAGCTGCAAGCATAAAAAAAATAATCATTGAGTTAAAGTATAAATATTGTTAGCACAATAGGCAGTCGAGGCCTAATGGGGATAGAGAGACAGACTTGTAACCTGAAAGTCGCTGGTTTGAGTCTCATGGCTGGCAGGTTGTGACCGATGTGCCCTTGAGCAAGGCACCTTATCCTCAATTGCTCCCCAGGCGATGCAGTGATATCTGCCCACTGCTCTGTGTGTGTGCGCGTGTTTGTGTGTGTGTGTATTAACTACTCACTGGGATAGGTTAAAAGCACGTTTTGAGAATAGGCTATACTTGACAATCACATCACTTTCAAAAAGACAAACTACATTTATCTAATTACTTTTGCATGAATGCATGCTGAAAACCCTATTTGGAACGACATCTGTAGAAACGTTGTGTTTCAAACATGTGTTTGTATTCAGATTCAAAGTATTTCACATTTCCTAATATCTCTGATTTTTAAGCCTCATATGCTAGATCATATATAATCGCTTTTTACAGTGTACATCTGTGACAGACAGCTTGCTTGAATTTTGAATGTTCAGATTTTAAGTATCTGTTACTGTTTTATATGCAAACAACAGGATCTTCATGAATTGAGTAGGCTAAACAGTTAAATTCACTTTTATGTTAATGAGAAACGAGAAGAAAGCCATTTAAATCCTCATGTGTTGCTGAGATAATATACTGACTTCTCCCCTTGACACACGTAAATATGAAACAAAGGCAAATTCACATCAAACTGATCACCATAGCAACAAATGCAGCACACTGTAACATATTCACCTCATGCATGCATCCCTGAAATAATGGTATTCAAAGTATTCCTGCTATACCTGTGTCAGTGTCCACCGATGAGAAACATGCATACAAACTGATATTAACTACTATATGTTCATAATAGCATATGTGCACATTATATGAATTTTCCATGTGCATATTACCTACTTCATTTGCATAAATGTGTAGTGTACAGCAAGACAAGCTGGGCAGAATCCCGTCATGCTTTGCGCTCTACTTGACCTTTCGTTTTCAGTGTGACACATATACCAGACATATCAGATGTTATTTTTACATGAGCGAAATGTTAAGACATTTGTATACGAAATATGCAGTATACAAAAACTACATTGCTAATTATTTATGCATGCACTTGCATGTATGAAGCAGTGGGTATTGTTTGGGCAACAGGTGTTGGCACGTGCAGTGTACCTTTCAGCCAACCAGCATCCACTGATTGATTTGATTAATTATAGGACATCTGACAAGGCTCAGGATCCCCTCACAGTATGCCAAAATAAAATAAAACACCCCTCGGAGTGAAAGAAGCAAAGTGAAAGTTTGGTCAGGAGTGACTAAAAACAATGCACGCAAAAACGAATACATGCTTTCTTCATTGTCTGCGTTGATAGAAACAGCACGGTTCCGCATTAATGATCTTCCTCCTCTTTTTCTTTCAGCCTGGTGCACTGCTATGACCTGAAGGCAGCTCACAAACTGATAAATGAGCTCTAAGCCTGAATCAATTGATACAACACTGGGAAAGCGGCTTGTTTGGATGGTTATCGTAACGGTACAGAGTTGTTTTTATGAGATATTGCATCTGTACTCTGGGTCAATGAAAGCTTCTGTGCTTGGTTTGACTAGATTTATCTGAAAAACGCTTTGAAAAACGAATCATTGGGTAAATAAATTAAACTCTGTTGTTCAATTTGAGATCCACTTGGTTGTTTTTAGGGTGTATTTTGGTGTATAGGATGGACTGTAATGTGCCATCACAACATTGAGACCTGTGAACTCGTGAAACATTATTATCAAATTACATGATGTGTTTTTGCCATCAATTTTATATAATAAATATTTTACATATTTAATATGGTAATGTCATGTGCAATACCCCATTTAAAGAAATTCGATTTACACCCAAAATGGATTAAATAATAGTTTGATTTATTAGCAACTTAACCCTAAGAGCTGCTGCTAAATGGAAATTTATGGCTTTAGTCCATTAATGGGGAACAGGTGCTTTTGGTTTGACCATATGCACAACAGCCTCTTTCCTTGAACTATTGTGACATTGTTCTATTGAAAATGTGGATTAATGTTGTCCTTAATGAATTATGACTTTATTTTTTGAAACACAACAACAAAGTTGTTTTGTTGCTTTATCTTTCTGTAGAATTGCTGGATTAGTCTTTGGTTTTAATTATTTTAAATTACTGGTGGTGACACAATGTTATTGAAATGATTGGGGAGCATGTATAGCAAGGACACATACTCTGTTTTAATTGTTGTATTCTTTTTCATTGTGTAATTTTTTGCCATAAAAAGGCAATAAGTGAATTCTTAATTTTTTTGTATGAAAGTCTTTTGACCTAAATGTGTGTACACAGTGCAACAAAGTATCACGAAATTACATTCCTATAGTCATGTAAATTTGTGATTCTTTTCCGTGACACTGTCATGTTTTTTCACGTTTTTCCATGACCGTATCACGTATTTCTGTTTACGTGTCATTGTCATGTATTGGTTATTCAACTGTTTTGTCCTATTTTCTTACCATTGTCGCTTCGGTTTAGGGTTAGATTTACATAAAATGACATCCTTACCCAAACCCAACTCCAACGCCAATGGTTTAAAAATCTGAAAATATAAAAAATCTGGAAAAAAATAGTATAAACCAATACTTAAAGTGACATCCTAGTGCAAACACCAAATCTAACCCTAAACCAAAGCGTCAATGGTTTAAAAATAGGAAAAAAAACAGTTGAGTAACCAATACGTGACAATGACAAGTAAACAGAAATGTGTGATATGGTTACGTAAAAACGCTGAAAACCGTGACATTGTCACGGAAAATAATCACAAATTTACGTGACTATAGATACATCATTTTGTGATACAGGGTTGCACAGTGAGAGCAAATGGGGCCATTTTAGGTGAAAGTGCCGATAATTTACTCACCCGTATGTCATCCAAAAGTTGATGTCGTTCTTTGTTCAGTTGAGAAGAAATTACGTTTTTTGAGAAAAACATTCTAGGATTTTTCTCAATTTATTAGACTTTATTGGACCCCAAAAGTTTACAGTTTCAATGCAGTTTAAAATTGCAGTTTCAATGCAGCTTCAAAGGGCTATAAAGTATCCCAAACAGGGCATAAGGGTCTTTTATAGCGAAACAATCATCATTTTCGGCATGAAAATTTTGCACTTTTGAACCACAACTTCTTGTCTTGCACCAGCTGTGTGCCGCACCAGCGCGACCACACGTAATGTGTAATGATGTCAAAAGGTCACATGTTACATAAAATGTGAAACGCAGACTTGCGGACCATTTTAAACAATAAACTCACACAAAGACATTAATTTGTATCATTCAACATGCAACAACGTTGGAACGGTCCTCTTTCTCCACATTTGTAAACACTGGGGCGGTAGTTTCGCATACATGATGACGCATTACGTGAGGTCGCGCTGGCGCATCACACATCAGGTGCAAAACGAGAAGTTGTGGTTTAAAAGTACATATTTTTATTATTCTTGCCAAAAATAACAACCATTTTTCTAGATAAGACCATTATGTCTCATTTAGATCCCAAGCTTTGAAGCTGGGATATACATTTATTAAATGTGTAGAGATACAGTATATGTGCATTTATATATACATAATTACACACAGTGCACATACACACACACATTGTGCAAACACAAACTTTTATTTTGTATGCGATTCATCACGATTAGACATTTGACAGCCCTAGTTGTTAATCATTATTACGCAGTCCTTAAATGTATATTTACACTGTAACAAGGACAACGTAAATCAACTGCAACCATTTTTTCAGATGGAATTCTGCAATGTTCCAGATGATGAAGTTTTAGCTTGCTTAAACTTGCTTGAAGTTTTGGCCTTTGTCCTTCTCTTTAACAATTTTCTCGAACCATTTTACACTTGAAGCCTGACAACATAAGCCCAATCATTTTCTTAAGTATACGGCAACTATAACAATGACTGATGCTTGCCCATGCAAAACTCTCCAGCACAATGCTTTAGTTTGGTATGTGATTGTCAGGGCGTTACTGTGAGATTGCTAGATGTGTTAGATTGTTTTTAATGCATTTCTTTGCAGCTGCTATAGGGTATTTCTGGTGGTAGATGGTTATCAGGTCCTGTAGATTATGCTCATGTAAAAGGAAAAAACATGCTGCAAGTCACATCTCGACAACAAGCCATCAGATTTGAGGTACCATTCATGATCAATTACACTGTAAAAGCATCTGCCAAATGCATAAATATTTGTGCTGCTAATGCAATGCTCTACCTCAGACCTATACTGTGGGGTACACAATAATAAATGCATGCTTATAACTAGACATAAAATACAGTATTAGATAGACACACAATTACAGCAACCTTAAAAACTAAGATTAGCTAAAAGCTGATCAAACCTAATATGTGTAACCAATGTCGTAGGTCTAAGAATATATTTTAAAATTCAAGTATTTAATGAAATAAGTGATGCTCAATTGTCTCAAATGCCATTGTATGCCTATAAACGGTTTCATTGCACTGACATGTGTTGCCGCAGTTAGGCAACTGGCTTAAAGTTAACTTCCGGTCTGGGCTTGTTTATCAGTCTCGGGACTAAACTGACCTCTGGAACAAATACCTTGTGGAAAATAAATATGTTTTGCTTTCCAAAGATGAACGAAGACAGTGAGCATGGATCACTGTGCAGATTTAGCAAACAGGCAAGAATTTAAGGATCTGTAGCTAATGTTCACTGCAAAAAAAAATTTTAAGAAAAAAAATTCTTAGTATTTTTGTCTTGTTTTCAGTAAAAATATCTAAAAATTCTTAGATTAAGATGCT
Source organism: Paramisgurnus dabryanus (assembly GCF_030506205.2). Taxonomy (NCBI): domain Eukaryota; kingdom Metazoa; phylum Chordata; class Actinopteri; order Cypriniformes; family Cobitidae; genus Paramisgurnus; species Paramisgurnus dabryanus. The sequence continues at coordinate 11,807,142 of NC_133358.1, read as the reverse complement.
TTTTCTTGATGAGCAAAACGACGTGATTTTGTGCATAAAACAAGCAAAAAAATCTGCCAAAAAAGGGTAAGCAATTTTTTCTTGAATTTTTCTTGAATTTAGTGTTTTGCTTACCCCACTGGCAGATTTTTGCTTGTTTTATGCCCAAAATCACGTCGTTTTGATCATCAAGAAAAAGCATCTTAATCTAAGAATTTTTAGATATTTTTACTGAAAACAAGACAAAAATACTAAGAATTTTTTTTCTTAAAATTTTTTTTTGCAGTGAACATTAGCTACAGATCCTTAAATTCTTGCCTGTTTGCTAAATCTGCACAGTGATCCATGCTCACTGTCTTCGTTCATCTTTGGAAAGCAAAACATATTTATTTTCCACAAGGTATTTGTTCCAGAGGTCAGTTTAGTCCCGAGACTGATAAACAAGCCCAGACCGGAAGTTAACTTTAAGCCAGTTGCCTAACTGCGGCAACACATGTCAGTGCAATGAAACCGTTTATAGGCATACAATGGCATTTGCAAGGACTTATTTTATTGGGTCATTTTGCTCATCAAGAAAAAGCATCTTAATTTAAAGAGGCCCTTCCACATAAAACCGTTTTTACTTGTATTTTTTGATATGTGTTAGGGCCACATGTGTTTGTGTTGTGAATGTGAAAATTAACTTCCACCTCCTCTGTCAGCTCAAGCGGAGAAATTATGTCAGTTTGAAAAGCTTATCAGTGTGACGTGGAACTGTTTGAGGTCATTAATATTCATGAGCTCTTCAACTTGAGACCGCGCCCACATATTATGTGTAGTTGATTTAGTTTTCATAACAAGTTACAGCAAGGATGGCTAAACGTTAACCGTACCGTATTCGGGCCATAGTTTTTCGTCAAGAGACATCATTCCTATTAAACGAGGGAATCATAACAGTTGCTACATGTTTGGATGTTCAGAAGAACGCTGGATTTGAAGAGAGACTGCGTAAAAAAGCAATGCTCCTCTATCAATACTGAATCCGGACGTAATGGTGGCGCAGCTTATGTGAGTAAAACACTTTAGTACTATGTGTCACTGTGGCGGCCGGTGTTTTCTCTTCCGAGGGACGCGAATTCATGCTGCACACGCTTTGAAAGGGTTTATGATAAAAGACACGCGTGTTTGTGGGAGTAAAACACTTTAGTACTATGTGTCACTGTGGCGGCCGGTGTTTTCTCTTCCGAGGGACGCGAATTCATGCTGCACACGCTTTGAAAGGGTTTATGATAAAAGACACGCGTGTTTGTGGGAGTAAAACACTTTAGTACTATGTGTCACTGTGGCGGCCGGTGTTTTCTCTTCCGAGGGACGCGAATTCATGCTGCACACGCTTTGAAAGGGTTTATGATAAAAGACACGCGTGTTTGTGTGAGTAAAACGCTTTAGTACTAACTTATTTGTCACTGTGGTGGCCGGTGTTTTCTCTTCCGAGGGACCCGAATTCATGCTGCACACGCTTTGAAAGGGTTTATGATAAAAGACACGCATGGTTGTGGGAGTAAAACACTTTAGTACAATGTGTCACTGTGGTGACCGGTGTTTTCTCTTCCGAGGGACGCGAATTCATGCTGCACACGCTTTGAAAGGGTTTATGATAAAAGACACGCGTGTTTGTGGGAGTAAAATACTTTAGTACTATGTGTCACTGTGGCGGCCGGTGTTTTCTCTTCCGAGGGACGCGAATTCATGCTGCACACGCTTTGAAAGGGTTTATGATAAAAGACACGCGTGTTTGTGTGAGTAAAACACTTTTGTACTATGTGTTACTATCAGTTGCGGCCATTGAATGTGATAAAAAAATACATGTGTGTTTTTGTGCATTCGTTACACGCGCGTCGAAGGGTTTATGTAAAAGACGTGTGCGTGTGTGTGTGTGTGTCTGTGTGTGTTTGTTTGTGTGTGTGTGTGTGTCTGCTGCTACACGCGCATCGAAAAGGGTTTAAGATAAAAGACACGTTTGTGTTTGTGTGTGTGTTTTTGTGCGTGGGTTTACGATAAAAGACACGCGTGTGTGTGTCAAAAGGGTTTATGATAAAATATGCGTGTGTAAGAAAGACACTTAACATTAAACTCACTTAACATTAAACTGATTACACATGAGATTAAATTGAAAGTTAGTTTGAACAAAAAACTGTTATCCAATCATAGCAGTGGGCGTTTACTTCCAAGTCGTCAATGCAGCCCGCCCATTAAAACGGATCATTTCTCTAACCAGCCTCAAAATCAGGGTACAAAATAGCCTATTACTTATTGCTTTTGATGTTTTTGGATGTAAAAACCATGCAAACGTCATGAGTAGACCTCAGACAACAGTCTAAAACAATAAAAACGCCAGAGGAAGGGCACCTTTAAGAATTTTTAGATATTTTTACTGAAAACAAGACAAAAATAAATAAAAAAATCTTGAAAATCATTTGCAGTGTTGTATTTTACAAAGTAATGTTCAGTGTAATGGTTAACACGCTTAAGTTATGAAAAGGTAATTTATTGGTTATTTATTTTGCTTGTATCAGAAATAATCTACTCTAGAAGTTTGGTCGACAAAAAGCCATTTGTTTATGTTGTTAACGCTGAAACCGTCTATACACACCCAAACAAACAAACAAACAATCCTCCCTTGTGTGTGTGTCTCTCTCTCCAGTCACCTCTGTATTCATAGTCACAAAACTAATTCCAAATGTGTAACCTGAACCACCCGCCCCAGCCCCACGTCTGACAATGCCATCTTCATCGTACTAGATGCCTCGCACAATACACACAGTCCCCCGCTGCTAAACTGCATGCAGGGATTCTCCAGTGACATGACAGCTATCCCCCACACTCTATTAAACATATCCTTAAAATCAGAGACTCTTTTCTCCAGCCACATCTCGCCATTCCAGAGAACAAAGGGACTCAGTGCATGTCCTTCCACCGGAACATGAAAAGAAACGCTGCCGATTATCCCGCTAACTCCATTCATGTCTTGCATTATATTGGCGCATTAGAATGCACCTCAAAAGGCACTTTATCTGTGTAATAAGGCACTGCAAATGAAAGATCGCCCCCTCTTCTCATTTCATTATTCATGAAAGGTTTCCCTCCTGGTCACTCGCTGTTTTTTTCCTCCAGCCCCTGGAAAAGCCAAAAAGACGTCTGTTTGGCGGGGAAATGGAGTCTCTTTACTGATAGTTATCAGGATTACCGTATTCATTAAGCTCAACATGAGCAAAGGTTGCCGCTGTTTGCGGAGGCTGACCCTCGGTTTGTCATTCACTGGCAAAGCGCTTATCCTTTTTTAATGTCACTTATCATTAAAGGCGCAATCACACAATAGGACATCCGCACCAGCGACGAGAGCCGGAGAGGAATGATAGACAACAAAGACTAGGGCCTTTCTACGCCTCTAATGCTAATTCGTCCTCGCCAACAAAACAAGGGTGGAAACGAGATGAGGGAAAAAGGATGAAAATTACAGAGGGAGAATACGTATCAACACCAAGATTTATCTTGCATTCGCCTGATCCCATCCTCAAGCGCTATTTGTAATCAGTTTCAAAGCATCCTGAGATAACTTTTCGTGGCCTGTTTTCTTTTTATTTCTTTTTTATCTGCCTCTTGTGCAATTTATTATTTAATATTTTGTCTTATTCTGTCTCTGTAAAGGGCATTGCATCAACCATAATAAAAATAACAGTGCAGTCATATTTGGCATTATTTAACATATGGATTTCCTTTCAGAGAATTATGGGTAATAATCGCCATTGATCAATATATTGCAAGAGGAGATAGTCCAGAAGGAAGTCCAGCAGTTATGTCAACTCTGATATATTGTATGAGTGCCCATTACCTCAACGACTTCCTCCTTACGTACACTAAGACCATTTTCACTGATAAATGTGTATGACAGCTATTTGTTAGTCATCTCATTAGTATTTAAAGATCCAATAACCTCCTTCAAATGCAAACCTTTTTGCGTTAATGTAATTTCCACCGAAACAGGAAGTTAGGGTAGGGCTTATTGAGTGGGCCCTCCATTTAAAAAAAAATAGGCTAAATGACTTATCTGTGTGGTTCATGTGTATTCATGTATTCATGTGTCCTCATAATCTTTCATCAAAAACATAAAACATCTCTCCTCCTCAAAACAACCTTGCTTTACTTCATGTCATGAGTATTGGAGACTTGTTACTAGACTTGTTTCATACTAAAAACTCTCGAGTCCGGTCTCGAGACCGATTTCTGCTTTCTCGGACTCTTCTCCGACTTGGTCCTTCAAAGACTCAGTCTTGACTCGGTCTCGGACCACAGTGAGAGAAGAAGGACTCGTAATTTCAGACCGAGTCCTCGAGACAACGCATTTTTTTATGTTCATATAAAAAAACACATAACAATAATAATAAAATGCAATGTTGACTGCATTATTTGAAAATTACATCCCATGGTGCAATGCAAAGATACTGCCATCAGAGCCGTTTATTTATCTCTAGAAAAATAGGCAGAGGATTATGAATGTGGTAGGGATCTTTTTAATAATAGTAAAAGCATAGTCCATATTAAGACGTTAAGACTGCTCCTCTAAACAATTCCCAATCTAGTTTAGTCTGTAGGCCTAACTGTTGATTATTAACTGGGGTGATATTAAGTCCTGAATATGAAAACTGAAATGTTTTTATGGTCTTGGTCTCGACTCAGTCTCGACTCCTAAAGGACTTGGTCTCGACTCGGACTTGCTTCCTCAAAGACTCAGTCTTGACTCGGACTTGACTGTATTGGAAAACCACCCGACTCAGTCTCGACTTGGTCTCGACCCTTTAAAGACTCGGTCTTGACTCGGACTCCGCATAGACGGTCTCGTCCCCATCACTAATGCGGTCATTAAATTTGTCATGTGACTCATACTTCAGTATGTATTTTTCTAAGAAATAAATATAAAATAATGTTAAATATTTTAAAATGTATATTTGTCTTCAATAGACTTCAGAAAATACTATTTAAATATATATTTATTCTTGATAATCATTAAAAATCCCCAGTGTTCCTACAAAACTTGGTTGACTATAAAAACCTTTCCTTAACTGCTTGCAGAGCTTTGATAATGTTTTTAAAATTCATACACAAACACCGATGGCCTTGTTTCTTGCATCTATTTAGGCAAGCCGACTCACCGTACAAAAATATTTGAAGATGTTGCCCTTGAATGGCTGGTTCCCTCTTAAACACACAGTGCTGCATCAGTCTGGCACCTGATCTTCCCCGCCGCCCCACCCGAAAGAAAACTAGTGAAGGTGAACCATGCCACACGAGCTCCCAATTAACCCCCTCTGCTCAGAGGGTCTCTGTCGGCCATTCATCATACCGTTTCAATTAAATCAGCTTAATAAAATGATTAAATAATCATTTTCATCAGCTGTGGCCTAATGGAACCATATATTCTTGTTAGGCAGGGTGCGGCTTTGGTGTACACCAGCTAACGACAAGAGCTGTACGCGACGAGACGCCTGGGTGTTTGGTTGTGGTGAAATGCTAAAATGGTTGAAATAAATGCGAGGGAGAAGACGGGGAAAATACAGGAAATGGAAATGACTTTGTCCACGGTCTAGCTGGTATCTCTGAAGTCACCGGGCGAGACCCATTTAATGTCACTCACGTGTGCAGACAGGATGAAAGTAAGGGGAGAGGCAGGCAGGAGAGGAGGTTTCGGCTCATCCACGCCTGAGCAAGCATTGAGCCACGAAGGGAGAAATTGTGACGATTGTTTGTTTGTCGGGAGGCAGGCGGTGGAGGCATGCTGGTTAGACAGTCGATTAGTTGATGGGTGAGGAACCTCTGATAAGTGGGTTATAGACATACGCATATGCTGGTGGGGTGTGGTAATATTACTCCCAATTGTGCATGATAAGCTTTTATCCCGACCCTTGCGGGCTCTTCATCATACTTTGGCCCCTGACCAATATCAACGCATAATTGATATTAAAGAGGCGCTACCAATCGAAGGCTTTTTACTGATCGGCCCTTGAAATATCTTCCCCCACATTGCTTTTCACAGGGCCCACTCAATAGGGCCTGCCAGAAGCAGTTGATAGCTTCAGAAGTGTGGGGGGGGGTTGTCCCCCTATTATCGTAGTGAATGCCCCCCTTCTCTGCAATTACCCAGTGCTCCTAAACGCCCCCTTTCCATTTAGCTGCCAGCCAAATCACCAGTGCTGGGAGGTGATGTAGTGACGACCGTCAACCCAGATGAGCGCCAATCTTATATGAATCACTGGGTTTTCAGTACCCCCCAATTCCCAAAAATGCCGTCAACACATAGACAACACGGCTCTGTGGAGGCCTGCCGAGTCTTTTTCGGAGCCATAAAATTCCTCATCCTCACTTAAAGTTGTCAGTGTATTTTATACAAAAATAAATAAATGATTGGTGTTTTTTAGTACATACTGATACAAAATATTTAAAGATTGAATGAACATATATTTTCTCACATTTATGTCATTTTCAGTGAACAGGACTTTTTAGAAATGTGTCCATGTAAGGGATAATGTAGAGGCAGCCGGTAGTTATCGGGAAATAAGCCCCGACAGTGTGATCAGGACCCGACGCGAAGCGGAGGGTCTTGTATCACACTGAAGGGGCTTATTTCCCGATAACTACCGGCTGACTCTACATTATCCCGCTTATTACACGGCTACTTGTCACATAAAAAAAAAAAACTGGACATGAATATGAATTTGAAACATTTTATTGGCATATTTGTTTTAAATTAACATTTTTATCCTTCTGCGAAACTTTGCACAGATGCATAAAATGATCGTAATACCTTTTTAAGATCCTCTGCTTCATACTTGTCTGTCTCCATTTTTTTCTCTTTTAGCCAATCTTTGAGAAGTTTTAATGCCCATTCTGTATTTTTTTGTGTGTTGGCTTCGTAGCTGTCATGCTCTATTTTGTCAAGTTCAGTCTCAGTAAGCTCTCTGTGTCTTGTCGTGGTTGTCCAGTGTTTGTCACAAGATGGCGCCAAACAAACAGTAATCTTTATTGGCGCGGAGCGATCTTACTCGTAAAAGTAGTACCGGCTATGCGTTATTATTTTGGAGCGGTTATTATTCGAAAAGAACGAACCTGCAAATGTCTCAACTGACCAATCAGAATCAAGCATTCCAGAGAGCCGTGTAATAAATCTGTATAAAATTGTCTGTTGAGTGTATTAAAACTTTATTTCAACTCTGTGGTTGGGATGGTCTACATCACAAGAGCGATTCAATCAATTAAACTATGAGAGGAATTTTTCATCAGATGCAAACCTTCAATGACGAATCTTTCATCGAACACCAGCTGCTCTGCAAATAACCAATGAAATTCCAACACCCACATCTAAAAATGTTTTTTTTTCAAGTTTTGGACAGAATCAGAGCCATGTCCCGATGTGTGTCATTTCAGAGCAAACCCGGGATATTGTGGGGCGTGATACTCCCTGTGATTTCTTCCTCCAGTCAAAATTATAGGATTTTTTAAGGGAAAACAGGTGGTGGGCATTTCATTGTGCACATTTGCACAGACAGGCTGACAGTCTCTCCAGAGGGCCCGTCGGGTATTCTGAGTCAGGCCAGGGAGGAAATGGAAAAATTGAAGGGAAACGATGAGAGGAAAGAACATTCAGGTGCCATGGTGTCACTTGGGGTACACAATAAAAAGCCAGTCTTGAATGTTTCATTCACAATTGTGTGTGCATATATGCACAAGTTTGGGTTTTATCCCAGCGGGTGGGTTGATAGCACCTGTTTGGCTATTGTGTGTGGAGATGGCTACGGCTTTCCTTCAAATGGGTTTAAATTTAATTTAAACATTCTCAATATGGGCAATTGTCACAACTGAGGCGTCGCTGCATTAGCATGAATTACTCAATAACCTTTTATCACACATTCCTAAGCAAGTGCTGGGGGCTGAATGGCTGCTTTAAATGTGCACCTTTTAAATGGTTTATCGCTGTACTGATAAATCATGAATGAGTAGGAATTCTATTTTTGTCCTGTTTCTGCCTTAGGGCCAATGACACATCCCACACCAACATGGAAACCTTCAGTTCTTGGCTTCAATTAAGCAAGCTAATTGCAATCTACACATGAAAATTAATTGCCAATTTCACAACAAGTATGTTATTCCTGTTAATTTTTCTCTCTAGAAAAATTGTTCAATGGTTTGGAAGAAAAGGATATTCCCACCTTTTTGTTAGACCCTTTCATTTAACATTGCATGATTGATCTTCGGATGACCAAGGCTTTAAAGTTTAAACAGTTGGACAGTGAGTTTATAAAAAAATAATTTACAGCCAATCCACATTTCCTTAGGATCTTCTTCCTCACTTGTATAAATGTTGCTGTGTGGCATTCATGCTTTGTTGGTTCAAAGACATTTAATGTCTTCCTCCCTTTTCTGAAAAAAAAGAGGATATAAATATACTCAACGCATGAGCAATATAACCTGTGAATTCGTCATTTCGTGAGTCATTCTTAAAAGCCAGGGGAGATGACTGCTGCCTGGCCACATGTTGCTGCAAAGCTCTTTTGCTCTCATCGTTTGCTCTCACGGCATCTTGTGAGGAGCTATTTTGGCTTTACCTTATACATGTGCTAGAACTGTCCGAAAGAGTTTACCTACTTTACAAAACGTCTTGTATAAACGCTATTTCAGTAATATTAGACCAAGACCTGCCCTACCTTATATGTGTGCTTAAACAGACCTGACGGTTTTCTAGTTTACCTACTTTACATTTTGAGTAGCAAAATGTAAAACAGTCTTGAAGCAGTTGTCAGTTTACTGTAGTGTCACACAGACAAACTGCTATACTGTCAGAAATAAAAGTACAGTACAAAAGCGTTCACTGGGACAGTATTAGGGCCAGAGTATGTGAGCGGTGCGGAGTGGGAGCGGAGCGAGGAGTGGAGTGGCGTAATTTTGCCAGGAGCGAGGAGCGTTTTTTTTTTATGTCGGAGCGTTGTGATGTTCTCTCGCTCCGAAAACGCTCCACTATCGCTCAATTACGAGTCAGGACTCGTCAGACTCCGGACCAAACCACTGTGAATAAAAACGGAGGGGGACTTAAAATGTTTCTTAACATATTTTGCATTCGTTTGCATTTGTATTGTTGTCTTACTAGTACTTTCACAAACATTTATATATGCGACACTGGGAAACTACAACTCCCATGAGCACTCTGCACCAAGCGCAACGCAAATATACCATTTGTTGAGACGCGCGCGCGATCAGCGGAGCGTTGCGGACCAAAGCACCACCTTCCAGAGAGCGCGCGAGGGCTGATGGATTTGCGAATGCACAAGAGGACGCAGTCTGAGCGCATACACACTTCGGGAAATATGGAACAATTGCATGGAAGTGATTGAAGAGATATAAATTGCGTGCACACTCTCAGGGCAAGTGCTTGGCACCTGCGACTCGGCAAAAGCTCGTTTTTCTTAAAGTGAATACAGCATTGGAGATATAGCTTTAATAAAAAATGTGTTCAACCAGCCAGCATTTGTTTTGTTTAGATTCAGAATAGTTCTAGTATTAATATAAAAGTTGGCTTAAAGTGAAGGCAGTAGACTATATCTATATTTTTTCGTTTGGCTATTTGTCTAAATTAATATTTTAGTTTGTGATTTATTTCTTTTATTTAATGTAATGTTTTTCGTTTGATAATTTATTTTATATGAGGTTTTTCATTTAATCATTTATTTAATTTCAACACATTTTTTGTTTTGCTTTGTTTAAAAGTGAGCTAAATGATAGCTTAATTTGTGCTAATATTAGCTATTTCAGTATGTGATGTTCTTCAGTTAATAAATGCGTATAAAATAAAAAATATGTTCAACCAGCCAGCATTTGTTTTGTTCAGAATAGTTCTGTAATTAATAGCCTATAAAAGTTGGCATAAAGGGAAGGCAGTAGCTCTATATTTTTTCGTTTGGCTATTTGTTTAAATTAATATTTCAGTTTGTGATTTCTTTCTTTGATTTAATGTAATGTTTTTCGTTTGATTATTTATTTTATATGAGGTTTTTCGTTTAATAATGTATTTAATTTCAACACATTTTTTGTTTTGCTTTGTTTAAAAGTGAGCTAAATAATAGCCTAATTTCGGCTAATATTAGCTACTGTTTCAAATTCCAATAAAGTATATGATGTTCTTCTCTTAGTACTGCATATTCGTTGTTGTTTTAAAAAAAAAAATTGCTGTAGAGCGAAAACGGAGCGATTCGTAAGTAAGGACGGCGCAGGGAGTGAGCGAGGAGCGGAAAATTGTATACCCAGAGCGGAGCTTGAGCGGAGTAATTATGAAATGCTTTGAGCGCGGAGCGCAAATTCTTTCCACTCCACTCCGCTCACATACTCTGATTAGGGCCATCGCTAGACTCCTTTTAGTAGGGCAAATGCTCTAGTGTAAAAATATACTGTGCCCCGGTATAAATATCAAGTAAAAATTTCAACAATTTGCTTAAAAACAGTTTACGCGAGTTGATTTTTTCCAGCCTGATCCCACGAATTTCCATGGGATAGTCACGCAATTTTTTGCTAATTTTTCCGTGGCATTCTCACGGATTGGTTACTCAACTGTTTTGTCCTATTTTCTTACCATTGTCACTTCTGTTTAGGGTTAGATTTACATAAAATACCCAAACCCAACTCTAACCCCAATGCTAGGCGACAATTGTTTAAAGTTTAGAAAATATAAAAGAATAAATCCGAAAAAATAGTATAAACTAATAGTTAAAGTGACATACTAATTCAAACACCAAATCTAACTCTAAACCGAAGCAAAAATGGTTTGAAAATATAGGGAAAAGCAGTTGAGTAACCAATCTGTGAGAATGCCACGGAAAAAGACTGTCCGTGGCAGGGCAACGGAAAATGTGGAGATCTGTGAGAATGACACAGAAAAATTAGCAAAAAATTCTGTGACTATCCCACGAAAATTTGTGAGATCATGCATACAAATGGTGCACTTTGTACCCAGTGACAGCTTTTGTACCGTTATTTCTGAGAGTGTGGAAAATGACATGTTTTGCAAAATGTTGTAAAAGTCTAACAATAGGGTCACTGGCAAACATTGAATTCTGCATAAACTTTATAAAGGCAATAATTAAAAAAGTGTTTTTTATGTCATCAATTTTTGGAGGGCCATCTCCCTGCATAGTGTAGCTTCAACCCTAACTACTGTAAACACACGAGCAATGACCCCTTTAAATTATCTATATCAAGTCTTCAGTAATGCCTGACCATTACAGGTGTTGCAGCAGGGTTTGACAGCCCTACTTAAATGCAACTGTTGGTTGTGTATGTCTCGAGTATGGCACCATCCAGCTCCTGAGGATTCAGCCAACACCCAAGAACATTGGAAGAGCATTTAATATCTTGGAAAGTTAGATGAACTCATTCATCTTTCTGTTGCACTCTCTTTGTCTTGCTGAAATTTCCCAGTGGTCGGTGGCTTGATGAAGTGCCAGCTTCTCTGCCCGTTAGTCTCGCCGCGCCAGCCAACTGTCCACACGCATGAGTGTCTTCATCTTTCAGATACACTAGCGTTAGACAAGTCTGGCTTCTCAGAGCCAGAAAGAATGACTGCATGATTAAAACAAAAATCACAACACATTAAAGTCATTATTTTGATGATTTATACAGTATAGCAGTATATGACAGTGCTTATAGTCAACAGTGGTTAGCAGCATGATAAACCAAACAGTTTTTGACTAAATTCCACAGAGAAAATGAGCAATATCAGGATACTTGCATCACATAACATAAAGAAATTGTGCTGTAGGGGAATCTCAAGTTTGAGTGCTATGAAGCAACTATGTAGAACCACAAGTGCTGCTATAGTGTTATTAAGCACAATTTTGTAGCTTGGTTAAAGGTGAAGCTGTCAACAAATGTATTGCTAAATATCATAAATATTAAAAAAAATTCTACTGTCCATAAATTTTAAGTTTAAAAGAAATGTTTTTGCTACAGTAGTGTTATAATATGCAACATAAGGAATAGTTTACTATTTAATGCATATCACATGGGGGTAATGTAGCCTATAGGCAGCCAGTTGTTATCGCAGAAATAAGCCCTTGACAGTGTATCAAACTAATTGGGCTTATTTTGGGATAACAAGGGTCTGCCTGTTCATTATCCCACTTATTACATGGCTATTTACCTCATAAGTAAGGTAAGGAACATTAAATATAGAAATGAAATATTTAATGATATTTATTTGCTAATTTTTAACGAATACAGACTTTCAGCGAAGAAAACCCGTTTACTTTTGGTTTTAAGTTAAGATGTTAAAATGTCAATATAATGTCATATATGTTACTAAAATACATATTTATATTTATTTTCTATGTAATATTAAGCAATCCGGGTTACCATGTCTTATTAGTTTTGAGCCAACATAATCTCACTGAAAGTTGTGTTATAGTCATGAAAAATTTGATTAATTTATTTGTATCCATGGCACTAAATCCAGCTTTTTTCATGCCTTGAGCACGAATGTCTTTTTCGTGTAACTTGCACAAATTTCTATAAATATTTTTTGTTTCCTTTTCGTGTCATTTTATATATTGTTTTCTCATTTTTTTCCTATTTTTAAAACATTGTCGCTTGGGGTTGAGGTTAGATTTGGGGTTTGGGTTAGGATGTACTTTTATGTATTTCTGTTTTCCTTAAGCTTTTAAAACTATTCTCACCTGGAGTTGGAGTAAGAGTTGGGGTTTGGTTTAGGATGTCTAAAAATGTAACAGAAAGTGATTCTAACCCCAACCCCAAGCAACAATGGTAAGAAAATAGGATAAAACAATGAGAAAACAAAACATAAAATTAAACGAAAAAGAAAGTCATGCAACAGACACGAAAAACTATTTATAGAAATTTGTGCGAGTGACACGACAAAGACATTCGTGCCCAAGGCAAAAAAAAGCAGAATTTTGTGCCATGGACACGAATAAATGTATCAAATTTTTGCGTGACTACAGTATAACAAGACTTTCCATGAGATCAGTCTGATTTGAGCGGTTGTTGTCTGGGAATAACAAACCTGCAAATGTCACAACTGGCCAATCAGAATAAAGCATTCCAATGAGCCACGTAATACATTTGATCAAATCAGATTCACATATTTGACATATGCCTTTATCAAAAAGAGTTTACAGCCCTACTGAAAAATCCAGTGAAGACCACCATAAGCTGGTAGATGGTTTTAGCTGGTTTAAGGTGGTTTACACGGGTCCTCCCAGCCTGACAAAGCTGGTCATGCTGGTGGGCCAGCTGGTTTTCCAGCCTGACCAGCTAAGTCCAGCTAGACCTGCTTAAAAAGTGACCAAAACACAGCTAGACCAGCTTGCTACACCAGCAAAACCAGCTAAAACCAAGCTGGAGACCAGCTAAAACCAGCTCAGCAGCTTATGCTGGTCTTAGCTGGATTTTTCAGTAGGGAGTTCATTCAAGTTATATCTTTTCTTATGTGTGTTTCCTTGGAATCGAAACTATGGTCTTTGGGTTGCTAACACAACACTCCACCAATGAGCAACAGTACAGAAATCAGATAATGACTGGGTTTTTCAAAGCAAGAATATTTTGCAAGTGTCGTCTCACGCCAGCATTTCTTGTGATATCGCAAGTTCCTGGCAAACAGATTGTTGCAACATGCTTGGAAAGATATAGAGATTAGTGCAATCTTTGGAGTCAACTGCGTCATGAGTCAGTCTTCATGAAAATATCATGGTTAACTTTAGTTCTCATTGTAACGGATCACACCTGCACATGATGACAACTCCTATGCCTGAAGCAACAGGCATGTTCTGCGCTATACTATAATTACACATAATTCTCTAATGGCTGCATTCATACAAATGACACCATCCTATAGACATAACAGAATGTCACCGGTTAAGTCCAAATCCTTTTTTGCTTTGTTCCTAACATGTAATCTTTTACAGCCGCATGTGAGAATGTGACGGTACCATTTATTTACTCCAAATCATAGCAACAGGTGTCATGTACTCTACATGAGCAATTTTAATATAAGCTACACTTTGTTAAGTGTTGGCTTGATGATTGCGTATTTGAAAGTTTTACAGATTTGCAGGTTCTATAGGCATTCCAACCCACATAACTACATACATATAAAGACTTTACATGATCAATTTCACGCAATTACAGCAAATTGGGATTATTATGTCATACTATAACTCTGTGTTGTTGTTACATTTTAATCTACACAGTACATGACATACTATTTTTTAAGACGCTGATTTCACAGCACTCTAATTTCGCGAGGAATATTTGCTTGCCTTTTCCGCCTTGTGAACTGACTTGAGTTAGATACTGTGGGAGTCGCATTAACGCAGCCTCTCAAAGGGGTTTTGAGCTATGAGAAACTCTTCTCACAGCACTTCAAAGTATGATTTAATGGAATTAGGCGGTCAATAGTTAAGAGGCTGGGGAGCGAAATGTCAACCGATCTCATCAACAGAAAAAGACTGAGGAAAGAGTCGAGAAACAAGGGGACATTACGTAATCCATTGCATTAATACAGCGGCTTAGTTTGTCCTTTGACTTTCAGTGGACTGTTTTACGGTGCCTGAGAGAATGCTCATAATTAAAAAGGGTTTTGTCCGCCCTTCTCTGTGGTGTTGTACAACTGCCATTTCTAACACAATTACAATCCTAGACAGATTCCTCATAAGTACATGACATACTGTGGGGAAAAATACTGAAGTAGAGACAACAACAAGACAAAGGTGTGATTCTTCCTCGAAGGAATGCAACAGAAGGAAAAGCCATGAGATGAGCTTTGTTTTGCAACAGGAGCTCTTGGGATCAGTGGTGGAGATAACAAGAATCACTTCACCACTTTTATCAAATGTTATTATTTGTAGTAATTTGTGTGTTCGTGTAGCATTGGTGACTCAAATGTCATGGGTTTGATCAACGGGAAGGTATACACTGACAAAATAAATCTACAGATTGAAAGCACTGCAATGGCGCTTTTCCATTGCATAGTACCCCACGGTTTAGTTTAGTTTGGGTCGGGTCAGCTCACCTCACTTTGGCGTGGTTAGGTTTTCCATCGAGTTTAGTATCACTTCGCAGTGGGAGGGATTATAGGCGTGTCGTTATTTTACACTGCCTACTGCTGTGACATCATACAAGTGAGAGCGTTGTTGTACATTCCCATAAATTCATTTATTTCTCAGTCTGACACAAAATTAAAATTGGCCACCACAAATAGATGTTTGCACATCGCGTTTATAACTACCTCTGTCTCACATGACAGTTTCTGTTCAAACACCCGACCCGTGGCGTCAGTCGACGGCGCTCCGCTGAGCCTCATTCAAGTTGCATTTAAGCATATATAATGCGGACGTGCACGTCGCGAATGTGCCGCCACAAACGGCAAGTCTGGAAAAAACTGTCATGATCTCATGGAAAGTCGTGTTATAGTCACGAAAAATGTGATTTGTTTATACGTGTCCACAAATGTCTTTTCGTGTCATTTTATGTATTGTTTTCTCTTTTTTTTATTATTTTTGCGTGGGGTTGGGGTTAGAATTGGGGTTTGGGTTTGCGTTAGGATGTACTTTTATGTATTGATTTCAACATGTTTTTCTTCCACTTTTAAAACTATTCTCACCTGGATTTGGGGTTAGAGTTGGGGTTTGGGTTAGGATGTCTAAAAATGTAACACAAAGTGATTGTAACCAAGGGGCGGACTTACCAATTAGGCAAAGGTCGGCAATTGCCTTGGGCCCCGAGCTACCAAGGGGCCCCAAAACGTAGGGGTCTACTTAGTGAGATACCACTTTTTGCCCTTGATAATCATCATCATCAAGATTTCCAGAAGCCTAAATCTAAATTTTGTTTAATTAGATATTCTATTTAATCATCTTTTGTGTTTTTCAGTATATTCCCATTAAAAGAGTTAACCTTATTATTGCATCTGCATGAATGTGCCCATTATTATAGTTAAGAGTGGATCATTCCATGCATTACCGCATATGCACGCGTAGCTCAACACTGAAAGTTTTACCAGGGCTCCGCAAATAATACTGATTGCATAGTTTGTATAATATCAGAACCTCAGGTACAGTAGCTCTTAAGGTAGGCTTTAGTCCTCCGAAATTTCTGCCCAGCCCCACTTAAGATTGTAATTTTTTTCCCACTTTGTGTTCGCTTTAGTCTAATTTAAATCTCATATGAAAACGGCGCATGCTTCGGCTCTACGCTGTATTTTACTATATTATTAAACTCATTAAATGCATTCAGATTCTTCAGCCACAGCAAAGAGCAAAGTAAACATCAAAGTACAAGTTAAAGTGTACATTAACTGATAGATTACATCTGTGTGGTTCATTAATAAAAAAAACTGTTTACAAAATATAATGCGGAAGCAATACATGACACTTTACCATAAACTGTATTTAGTCAAATGTTCACCTCTTGTTTATCTCCAGTTATTACACGGCTCTCTGGAATGCTTGATTCTGATTGGTCAGTTGAGACATTTGCAGGTTCGTTCTTTTCGAATAATAACCGCTCCAAAATAATAACGCATAGCCGGTACTACTTTTATGAGTAAGATCGCTCCGCGCCAATAAAGATCAATAAAGATTACTGTTTGTTTGGCGCCATCTTGTGACAAACACTCGACAACCACGACAAGACACAGAGAGCTTACTGAGACTGAACTTGACAAAATAGAGCATGACAGCTACGAAGCCAACACACAAAAAAATACAGAATGGGGGGTCGCGTCGGGTCCTGATCACACTGTCGGGGCTTATTTCCCGATAACTACCGGCTGCCTCTACATTATCCCTTACTTATAAGAGTTCTTAACACCCATGAATGCATTCTTTAAAAACCATATTATGTTTAGTCTCGTCGTATTAATAAAGGGGACATAGGTTGGGGCCCCAATGCATGGATTTGCCTTGGGCCCCCAAATCACTAAACCCGCCTCTGTTCTAACCCTAACCCCAAGCGACACTGGTAAGAAAATAGGAAAAAACTATGAGAAAACAATACATAAAATGAAACGAAACGAAAAAGAAAGTCTTGCCACGGACACAAAATCTATTTATAGAAATTTGTGCGATTGACACAAAAAAGACATTCGTGCTCAAGGAATAGAATAAAGCTGAATTTCGTGCATAGGTGTCATTTACACTGGGGACGCTGGGGACATGTCCCCACCACTTTTTGAAATGGCTGATTTTGTCCCCACCACTTTTTTAAAGCATTTGGTTAAAATGTTCTGAAAAATCAAGCAATACCTGTGCGACATACACTGCAAAAATGACTTTCCTACTTTTTCTACTTTTGTCTTGTTTTCAGTAGAAATATCTAAAAATTCTTAAATTAAGATGCTTTCTCTTGATGTGCAAAATGACCTAAGAAAATAAGTCTAGTTTTTAGACCAAACATACAATTTAAGTGAATTTGTGATTAAAACAAGCAAAAATGTCTGCCAATGGGGTGAGAAAAAATCTTAAAATAAGATTAGTTTTTTCTTAAAAACTTAATTTAAGCAAACTTTTCTCACCCCATTGGCAGATAATTTGGCTTGTTTTGCACTTCAAAAAAAGGATTTTTAAAAAAAAAAAATTCTTAGTATTCTTAGTATCTTAAATTAAGATGCTTTTTCTTGATGAGCAAAATGACCCAAGAAAATAAGTCTAGTTTTAGACCAAAAATATGAAATTTAAGTGATTTTGTGCATAAAACAAGCCAAAAAAAATCTGCCAATGGGTTAAGCAAAAAATCTTGAACCTTTTTCTAAAAAAACACTAAATTCAAGAAAAATTCAAACCCATTGGCAGATTTTATTTTGGCTTGTTTTAAGCACAAAGTCACTTAAATTTCAAATTCACTTAAATTGTATGTTTGGTCTAAAAACTAGACTTATTTTCTTAGGTCCTTTTGCACATCAAGAGAAAGCATCTTAATTTAAGAATTTTTAGATATTTCTACTGAAAAAGTAGGAAAGTCATTTTTGCAGTGCACACTGCAAAAAATGATTTTCAAGAAAAAAAAAATTCTTAGTATTTTTGTCTTGCTTTCAGTAAAAATATCTAAAAAAAAATTTAATTAAGATAAATTAAGTCTAGTTTTTAGGCCAAAAATATCAAATTTAAGTGATTTTGAGCATAAAACAAGCAAAAAAATCTGCCAATGGGGTAAGCAAATTTTTCCTGAATTTAGTGTTTAATAAAAATTTCAAGATTATTTTGCTTACTCCATTGGCAGATTTTTTTGCTTGTTTAATGCACAAAATCACATAAATTTGATATTTTTGGTCTAAAAACTAGACTTATTTTCTTGGGTCGTTTTGCTCATTAAAAAACTACATCTTGATTTAAAAAATTTTAGATATTTTTACTGAAAACAGGACAAAAATACTATTTTTTTTTCTTGAAAATCATTTTCTGCAGTGTATGTCTGGTTTTGTGGTCCAGGGTCACATAAGTTGCGTTGTGTGCTTATGGTGTGTTTTTGCCCATTCAAATATTCAATATTTTTCCCGTCCTGCTGTAATGTTTTTTCATCTGATCTTTTGTCCCCACCACTTTTCAACACAAACTGACGCCCCTGATTTCGTGATATGCACACAAATAAATTAATCAAAATTTTTTATGACTATAACATGACTTTCCGTTAGATCAGTCTGCCTAGAGAATCATTAGTCGTTGGTGATTGTTGATTGGCTCTTTTTTAGTGGAGGGCGGGACATCCTTTGAAATAACTTTCACATTGTCAGTTTCTGTCATCTGAACTGTAAGCACATGTTAATTGAAATACAACAATCGTGGTTTTGATTCATAAGAAACACACAACTGATGAATTTTTAAAGCAATCTTAGTTGCTTTGGACAAACTTGTCCGCACACTTGATGCCAAACAATATTTCAGTATTACTTTGAAACATTGCACTTTGCAACAGCATACGCTAGCGTTTTGAAAAGCAACAGCGAGGAAAACGAATGACAGTCTGTTTTAAGCTTTAATTAGGTGTGATGTCTTAATTTGAATACAATTGCACTTTACCGCAATTATGCAGCATTTTACAGAGACCAAGCAGAAGGTAGAAAATTCCCACAATGGCTGTTGACGCTGGCAGAAAGCTCATTAAAGACAGTGGAAATCTGTCGTTTTTAAGTAAGACTTTTCCTTTGGCCCCTTGAGGACAGTCTTACTGTAATTTATCACAGTCCTTAATTATGCAAGGTTTAAGTCGCTTCTTTTTTCAAGCGCTGGAAAAAAGAAAGAATAACAACAATAAAATCATTACCAGAAACCACAGAGGAGAACGGATGAAAGAACCATATGTCGACAAGTGCTCTGGAATGATTAGAAGACATATTTCATTCGCAGAACCGAGAATGAGGAATTGAGCTATTTCATTTCTTTGTTCCACGTTCAAGAATTTGTGTCTTTTGAAATGGAAAGTAAAGAATTGGAAACATGAGAAAGTGTTAACGTGGGTTAATTTTCAGGTCCCTTTATTTATCAACGTCTTTCGCTTAATCGCAGTGATGAAGTTGACTGCTGTTCTATGTCAGAGATGCTGCAGTTGTCATGGCAACAGAAAAGCAGTCAGAGTTTGCATTGGTGGATTATTCACAGGTCATGATGTTAATTACAAAGAGAATCCAATGATGAACGGGTGATAGTATTGTTGTTGTATTCTGTGTTGCACGCGCAGCTCATATAAATGCATTTACAGCTTTGCAAAGAGCAGATGCATTAACAAGCTGACTGGTAAAATAAAATGTTATTTTTGTTAAAATGATGCATTATTGCCCAAGTACCTGTTTAACAATACAGACACTTTGTTATATATATTTATGAAAGAGACTACATATGGCATGATGTGCTATCTTAACGCAATGTGGTGGAACAATATTAGCATTAGTTAAATATAAAATATGAGCAGTTTGTTCTGTATGCAGGTCGGTAACCACCTGAAACAATGCAAACTGTGACTTCTCATGCATACCTGCAGACATTATTATAGGAGAGGAGGTAGTGTGTACATGAAAACAACATTTGTGAGACATTTTTCAGCTGAGAGATTTTCATTTTCAGCATGAATTCACATGGCGTGATCTTATTAATTAATATCCAAATTGTTTATCTGGTTTATATAAATGTTAATTTTACCGTTGTAAAAAGACAACATTTTTATGAATCTGAAAAGAAAGGTGTTTTTTTTTCAAACACTTGGTTTTATTCATCAGGAACTAATTGGATTGTGAAAATATGCTAAAAATTTATGTTGTTTCTGAGACAAGCTTATGACCAATTTTGCTGTAAGCACCTTAAGACCCTTGCTAAATTCAGCCACCATGTCCTTTCCCCAAAACCCCAACCTTCAAAGATATGTCAGTATTCGGAAAATGATTGACAGCTGGATAGTGTTTATGATTAGCCAAAAGAGCGAGCTGCTCCCCTAACAGTTTTTTTGCTGTTTACAGAGCCTAGGGCTGACACACAGTGAGGTGTGTGGTATCTCACAACACCCATTTCAGTGATGTCTGTCAGGAAGTAGGAACAGTTTGTGTGTGACAGACAATAATACAACACATGCATCATCTTTAATAAAGGATCAATTTCGATTTCATGTTGCCTTTAAACTGCAGAATTTTTAAAAAAAATATATGCTAAATGCTATATGTATACATATATATATATAAAGGTGATCTGCTCAGTTTCTGGGATTTTCACACACAACCATTTCTCGGGTTTACAAAAAATGGTGTGAAAATGGAAAAACGTCCAGTATGCGGCAGTCCTGTGGGCAAAAATGCCTTGTTGATGCTAGAGGTCAGAGGAGAATGGGCCGACTGATTCAAGCTGATAGAAGAGCAACTTTGACTGAAATAACCACTCGTTACAACCGAGGTATGCAGCAAAGCATTTGTGAAGCCACACACAACCTTGAGGCTATTACAGCAGAAGACCCCACCAGGTACCACTCATCTCCACTACAAATAGGAAAAAGAGGCTACAATTTGCACTAGCTCACCAAAATTGGACAGTTGAAGACTGGAAAAATGTTGCCTGGTCTGATGAGTCTCAATTTCTGATGAGAAATTCAGATGGTAGAGTCAGAATTTGGCGTAAACAGAATTAGAATGATGTCTTGTTACCACTGTGCAGGCTGGTGGTGGTGGTGTAATGGTGTGGGGGATGTTTTCTTGGCACACTTTAGGCCCCTTAGTGCCAATTGGGCATCATTTAAATGCCACAGCCTACCTGAGCATTGTTTCTGACCATGTCCATCCCTTTATGACCACCATGTACCCATCATCTGATGGCTACTTCCAGCAGGATAATGCACCATGTCCAAAAGCTCGAATCATTTTTAAAAGGTTTCTTGAACATGACAATGAGTTCACTGTACTAAAATGGGCTCCACAGTCACCAGATCTCAACCCAATAGAGCATCTTTGGGATGTGGTGGAACGGGAGCTTCGTGCCCTGTACTGTATGTGCATCCAACAAATCTTCATCAACTGCAAGATGCTATCCTATTAATATGGGCCAACATTTTCAGCACCTTGTTGAATCAATGCCACATAGAATTAAGGCAGTTCTGAAGGCAAAGGGGGTCAAACACACTATTAGTATGGTGTTACAAATAATCATTTAGGTGAGTGTATATAACATTTGAGGTTTAAAGGACAAGTTCGGTATTTTAGACTTAAAACCCTGTTTTCAGATTGTTTATGGTGAAATAGAATGGTTTTGTCTGAAATTTCGACATTTTCGGCTGCCCTGAGAATTTTCGCGTGTTTGTGTTTCAGCTCAGACCTCTACAATGGGTTTAATGGTGCACTGGAACAATCCTTCCTAAAATGCATTAAACTTTCGTTTACAAAGACGTGAAACTCACCGAGTGGTCAGGGGTGTTCACTGATATGCTCACACAAAAATCGCTGCAAAAGACGCATTCCAACAGCTGTTTTAGCATTCGTTGTTAACTTGTGGACCTATTTTTCCAAACGCCTCACACCCGTACATTCTTCCGCTTAGAGCTTGAATAATAAACACTCCAGCCCAGGTGGTGGCGCTAATCCGCCTTTGCCAATTGCAAGAATAGAAACAAAGTTCCCGGCACGGAGTAATACCGTACCTCACAGCACATCTAATACATGTCAATGGAGCTGGTAAAAACTACGATAAAACCTGTTGGAATGCGTCTTTTGGAGCGATTTTTGTGTGAGCATACCAGTGAACACCCCTGACCACTCGGTGAGTTTCACGTCTTTGTAAACGAAAGTTTAATGCATTTTAGGAAGGATTGTTCCAGTGCACCATTAAACCCATTGTAGAGGTCTGAGCTGAAACACAAACACGCGAAAATTCTCAGGGCAGCCGAAAATGTCGAAATTTCAGTCAAAACCATTCTATTTCACCATAAACAATCTGAAAACAGGGCTTTAAGTCTAAAATACCGAACTTGTCCTTTAAGTCAAATGTTTTATATATATGCACCAAACATGCTTCGATATCTTGTTTGTAATAATTATTGTTTAAGAAGATTTTGAAAGCTGAAGCGGCTGTTTTTTGTGAAATGAGGCGATATCGTGGCGGATAGGGTGCAGTTATTAGCTTTTGCCTGTACATGATCCAACCACAAAAAGCTTTGTCCACATCCACACCCCCTAGTAATGTTTAAACGTGTGTGTGGTAACAGAGTTTCGTGTTTCTCTTTGTCAGTAAATGAAGTGCTCCAAGTACCTGTTTCCATCACTTTGCTTGACAGAGTCAACAGAACCCAATGAGACCTGTCAACATCTTCATTACCCGAGTAAGGTGAAGTAAAGCATCCACTTATAGCACAATGACTCTGGATGTAATGTTCTTTACCCGGGCTGCTCAAACTGTTGACCTCGTATGTGTGTATGCATTAAGTGCCACACCAAAGACTTTTGAAAGCAAGTCACTCGACCCGATCACCAACTGAACTGCGAGACATTAGCTTTACATCTGTCTCTGTTATACACAACTACAGTATATTTTTGAAATACAGCATTAGGATTAATGTTGTTATTATTATAACCTCAGATCATTTACTACAATCGACTGCGGAGATGCCATCTGCTATATTTGGTGTTAACAGGCCAATTCAATGGAAAACAAAGACATTCAAGAATTAATTGTCTTTGGTATGTAAGACATAATGTAATGTGCACGTAACTCAAAATTACCAACATTTCCATCTTCACACTAAGCATTTTCATAAAGATCAAGCAATTTTATCACTAAAAGAAAGTAAAATAACTTGTCCTCATACTAATACACAGTAGTAAAGCTTGATGGATTATGGTACATTCACATGGGGCGAAAGCGTTAACGCTTGACGGAAGTCTTGTCTGAAGCATGGCCTACAGCCAATCACAGTGGCTGCAACACATGCATAAATGTAATTGGCTGGCTCGCACTAGTTTATTTGCATAAGGCGATCTGATTGGCTGACGCACGTGTTGGCGCTTAAAAAGTTGAGAAATGTTGAGCAACGGCAGTGAAGCGTTGTTGACCGTTCGGCAACCCATGATGTCACCCATTAATAGTAAATAAGAAGCGTTAACTAGTCATACCCTAAACGTAGAAGCGTCAAATTCGTGTCTACCGTGCTTGCCGCTTGGAAATGTAGAGTTACTCCCTTCATCAACGCGTGAAAGCCGGATGTGAAATTCTAGTAATCGAGACATTCACGCAGAAATTCTACCACACCTTGCTAAATGCCTCATTCGTGCCACGAGATCTCCAGATGCGCGTCAACGTGTCTTCACATTGAATTAACATTGAAATCACTCGCGCTTGACGCCTCTACCGCGGCTGGTGTGAACGCAGCATTAGAGTGTACCACGCACATTTATAGTCAAAGCATATGTGGAGGGAAAGAATAAAACAACATGTAATATTTGTGTGTGTGTATATATATATATATATATATGCAAGTAAAAAGGTTTCTCAACCAGACGTCTTTGTCTTTTAAGTGTAATAAAGGTCTAACAGCCACAAAAGAACTCCCTGTAGCCCTTCATTTACAAGTTTAATATAAAAATATGACATTTTTTGCAGTCATCAATTACAGAACTGCCACATAGAGAATAGAAGGAAATGTAAATATTAATTCATTTTCTCAGCGCATTTAATCATAGCATGAACCCGGCAGTACCCAGTAGTCCTGGTGTGAACAATTAAGAGGGGTGAGACAAGTGCTGTGCACTCAGTTTTATCTGAAAAATAATGATCTGATATGAGGAAGGTGGAGAATTTGAGGTGGGCAGTCGTGTCTTTATTAAACCAGACACAAAAAAAGATCAACATGGTCGACTGCCAGCATATCTTGGATTTTGGATGCTGATTTCCTTCATTGGTGTTTTGATGTCCCTACCAAATATTTTAACAAGCTGGCTGGCTTTGTCACAGTATGTAAGTTTCATTGGTCCATTAGCTACTACTATTACTCAGCATACATGCCAGTACTGCTCTAAGCAGGGTATTTTATTCAGCAATTATCTACTTTTCTCTTTGTTTTAACCCTGTCAGTGTGAGGATTTATTAAAACATGACAAGGCTCCTGAGGGGTCTTTGATCACAATCAACGAGTTTCCCTGTTTATGTTCTTTGTTGACTAGTGAGTCTAAACCTAGCGGGCTGCCTTGCTGTCTGCATCCTAATCATCATTTAATCTCATAAGTGAGTGATTTTTAATACTCAACACAGACAGCACAAACACTATAGATCAGGTGAATCATAAAGAAGACTCATAATTGTTAATAATCTAGAAAGACATTCCAGTCTTTGATTTAAAAAAGTGTGTCACCCCAAGTGCCATGTTTTTTTAAAATGCCGACAGCCAATGAGGCGCAGAGCAATTATTCGACATAAGCAGTGCTTTTTACGTAGAACATTAAAAAATATTCAACTTCAACGCTGAGCTTGTCAATGTCTATTACTGTCCAATCAAAGTGAAGGAGGGGTGGGACAAATACCACACTTACCAACTGGTGCATCGTACGACGTCTGCTAAACAAAACAGAAGTAGCAAAGCAACCAAAGCGCTAAGCTAATGAGGGGCTGTCAAGCACCAACAGTTAGCTTTTAAAGGAAAACACCACAGTTTTTCAATATTTATCAAAATCTTAGACAAATTAATACATACATACCTTTTTTAATGCATCACCTAATCTTTGTACAGCGTGTCGTGACTGTGTTAGCATTTAGCCTAGCCCCATTCATTCCTTAGGATCCAAACAGGGATGAATTTAGAAGCCACCAAGAACATGTTTTCTCTATATAAAGACTGTTACATGAGTAAGTATGGTGGCACAAAATAAAACGTGGAGATTTGTTTATTGTGGAAAATCACATGTGCTGCGTCTGAAACTGCCTACTTCATACTATATAGTACGTGAAAAGCAGTAGGCGAGGCGAGCAGTATGCCCGAATACATAGTATTCGAAAAACAGTATGCGAAAAGTACCCGGTCGACCTACTACTTCCGGTTAGATTTTGCAGTGTGCATACGATGGTCACTTCACTATCCCATGATGCCCCGTGAGAGGAGTTAGCCAACGAAGAAGAAGAGGCATGGGATTTTTCGCGCTGGAATGACATGACGTGATGACGACGTACAGTATGTCACGTGATGTAGCAACATGGCGGATGAAGTACGTCCGAATCGCATTCATACCACCAAGATTCATACTAAACAGTACCTACTGTTTTAACGTAAAGTAAGTAGGTACTTCATCTTTTTCAGTACCTACTGTACAGTATGCGGTTTCGGACGCAGCCTTAGTTTGCAGCACTTCTGCAAAGTGTTGCAAACTAAGCCACGTTTTATTTTGTGCCACCATATTTACTTGTGTAAACTCATGTAATAGTCTTTAAAACATGGAAGTGTTTGGTGGCTTAAATTCATCCCTGTTTGGATCCTAAGGAATGAATGGGGCTAGGCTAAATGCTAACACATTCACGACACGCTGTACAAAGCTTAAGTGCAAGCATTAAGAAATTATAGGTATGTATTAATTAATCTAAGTTGAGGTAAGAACATAGTAAAATATTGAAAAACAGTGGTGTTTTCCTTTAAAGAAGAGTGCTGCGCCATTTTCACACGTGTTTAAATGCTTTGGTGGACACATGGCCTAAATGATATACATTTTTAACTGAAGACATAAATCAAAACATGCATTAAAGAAAAAAGTATGCAGCTCATGAGGTACACCATAAACATTAAAGACGCCTCGGTTAAATCCTTTTTGAAATGCAATCAAAAAACGAGCACTGGTTAACATTGCTACACTGTTAAAAGGCATGTTGTAATAACGAAACACATTTATTGTGTTTTAACTTCACTAAAGTTTCTAGCATAGTCCGGCGGTTTCTTATTTTGCGTGATATTGGTTTCCAGTGCCATAAATCTGAGGGGTT
Source organism: Paramisgurnus dabryanus (assembly GCF_030506205.2). Lineage (NCBI taxonomy): Eukaryota > Metazoa > Chordata > Actinopteri > Cypriniformes > Cobitidae > Paramisgurnus > Paramisgurnus dabryanus. The sequence continues at coordinate 11,780,650 of NC_133358.1, read as the reverse complement.
TGATGTATAACACAGAAATGTCAAATCAATATCATCAGCGAGAGTTTAAATGAGCAGATCGTACTGACACAGATCTTTCATCTACAGTTCTCTTTGACAACTCCAAATGATTCATATTTAATAGCCCATCCATTTCACTCTTCAAAGGCTTGTCACTGGCTTCACAAGTGGGATGCAAATCATTACACTCCTGGGTTTTATAACAAGCTCTCCAACCGAGTATCTCTCCATCACAGATATAATCTAATCACCTCTTGTACAAGAATTCATTCAAAACACGTAAATGTGGTCCCATCACTTTATAAATGTTATCTTTTGAAAAAGAATGGGAAATTGCAATTGGGCAGTCAAGGTGAAGCTGAATACTTGGGTTTGTTTACAGAGGTAGGCAACACGCGCAGGGCTGCCAAAATCTCCTGCGGTTGCAGAGGGAGTCTCAAATTAGTTCGCCATCGTATCTGGACCCTGGCCATTTCAAACTTCTGCTCACCTCTGAATTGAGGATGGAACCAAACAAGGTTATAAGTCTGCACTGAAAGTGAGCGACATCTACACAGCCCGAGGTGTCTACACTGAGAGCATCAAAGCTGCATGTCACATCACAATGAAAATGATTTTCATTAGAATTAGATGTTCTCACATTTTTACACATATAGGCTACTATAATGTCCTCGGGACAGAAATTACACCCATTTGGTGGAATAGCTCTTATTTTGTTTCAAATATAATTAAGAACACAATATGATTTAAATTAGCGGGCCAAAAACGTTGCATATGTTTTATGTCGACAAGGTACATCTCCCAAACGGTGAGGCACAGATTGTGTTTGAGAGTCGCCCATCCTTCATGTAACCGCAGCAGAGTTTGGAGATAACATCTGTGTTACATATATGCACCTCAACAGGTCTGTGTAAACCGATATCGCTAATCCTTACGTATCATTCATCTCAGCACGGTCCAGACTTTTCCGAGTCTGGCAGTCCATAAATATAATGTCACACCAGGAGTAAATAATGCATTATCTGTTCCATCCATCTCATGGACAGAATGTAGCTGCCATCTGTTCATCTTGGTGGAGGTCATCATAAATAGACGTGCAGGACACTGCTTGAACAGTTTACCTCCACAATAACTTCATTTTGCCCTCACAGTACACAGATTGAAAACTAACTCCATGTTCAGTTTCCTGGTGTGATTTCTTGATAGAAATTTCAGCTTGGGAATTTCTTCTGCGAAAGTGAATATTTGTGTCAAGTGAAAGTTTGCTAAAAGTGAAACATATGTGTATGAGAGTGCAGACGAAGACTAGTTTTAATAATTTATTAGTAAGGCTTTTGAAACAATAAGGGATAGTAAATAAAAATAATTTTTTTTACTTATCCCTTAGTGGTGGTTTCCCGGACAGGGATAGCTTAAGCCAGGACTAGGCCTTAGTTTAATTAGGAAATATAACTAGTTTTAATAAACATGCCTTACTAAAAACATTGCTTGTGTGCATTTGGAGGCAACACAAAGGGCACTGATGTATTTTAAGATATGTCAGTGCAAGTTGTTTTCAGTTTGGACAGCTTTTACATTTATTTGAGTCTCAGACTAGTTTAATCCTGTCCGGGAAATTGCCCCTACATGTTTTCCAGGGGGGTATACACAACAGCTCTTAAAATAAACCTGATCTCACAAATTTTCGTGGGATAGTCACTGAATTTTTTGATAATTTTCCATGGCATTCTCACGGATCTCTGCATTTTTCCGTGGCCCTACCACGGACTTTCTTTTCACGTGGCATTTTCACGGATTGGTTACTCAACTGTTTTGTCCTATTTTCGTACCATTGTCGCTTCGGTTTAGGGTTAGATTTACATAAAATGACATCCTTACCCAAACCCAACTCTAACCCCACCAGGCGACAATTCTGCCCTCCAAAGTCTAAGTGCAGTACCTATGCAAACACTGACACCGAGAAAAATGCCCTTAAAGTTTTTACATCAGGCAGTCACACATGGGACAAAATTGAACCAGGAGACTTTGTCACAAGACAGATCAGATCTCACAAAGCCCATTTCAACCCGTAGCTCAATTTTGACCAAATGTGTAGTTACTGCCCTTTGGCTTTGTAGGGCAGAATTGTTTAAAATTTAGAAAATATAAAATAATAAATCAGAAAAAATAGTATAAACCAATACTTAAAGTGACATACTAATGCAAACACCAAATCTAACCCTAAATCAAAGCGACAATGGTTTACTAATAGGAAAAAGCAGTTGAGTAAACAAACAGTGAGAATGCCACGAAAAAGACAGTCCGTGGTAGGGCCACGGAAAAAATGCGGAGATCCGGGAGAATGCCATCCCACGAAACTTTGTGAGATCATGTTGCCTAAAATATAATCTTATTGTCATTTTATTTGGGAAGATCGCCAAATAGATTATATAATTACTTATTTACCACAGTTTGAATTGTTTTGAAACCAACACACAAACAGATTTACAGAGAAAACAAGCATTGCATTTTGACTCAAAACCTAATATAACCCTTTTAACAACTTTCTTATGTGATAACTAGCTCCCTATTTTGTTTTGTTATTTTAAATGCATGCTGAAGTGCCCATAAAAATAGCATTGCATTGTTACAGACCTTATGTGCTAATTTGAGAAATAAAGACTCCATAAATATTCCCTTGCAAACATTAAACTTTGTACACAACCACTTTTTCACACAATATGTCTCTTGCAAAACAATTATGCTTGCACTCTCCTGCAGGCGTGGGAAGCTCAAACGCACAAACCTCTCCCAAACATATACTGTTAAAAAGAAGTACGGTTACACAACATTTTTACACAACTAATATTTTTAAGGCAACCATGTAATTTACCTAATTAAGTTAAACTAAAGTTGTTGTTTTTTTACAGTGTACAGTGCCCTCCAACCAGTTCCTCATATACAGTTTTTATTTACAGCAAATGAACTCTGTACACCCCCGGCATGTCTAGTTATAGTATTGACGTTGACCGAGAACTCTGCCATTTAACACTGTTCTACTTGGCAGGGCAGACTCTGTCTGCCAAAAAAGTCTGAATGATAACAAATTGAAGCTGAAATATAATACAGCCTGTTGCAAAATGATACGTCATGCTGTGTCCCAAATATTGAAGCACTTAAATGTGGAAAAAGTGAGATTGCAGGTATGTACATAATGTCCCGCAGGGGACAATTAAGGGTTGGATACTTGCGATACGAGTTCATGAACCGCTGTCCTACTTAAATGTCTAAATAAATGTACAATTATAGATAAGGAAATACATTATACCAGTCTTCACATTTCCCATTTGTAATGGTATATTTAAATGTGTTCATCTTAAATATATTTTAACCATCTCATCTCAATATTCATAGACAGCTACTGCAGAAATGTATCCTTTCCAAAAAGTGTAACCTGTTTGATGCTAACAAGACATTGATTGCTCTGCTTGTATGAGCTAAATCACCCGCCACAACAGAACAACAACCCAGGAAGTGATAGCTGTCATTTGATTAACTATAAACCTAATATAGTCTGACTATAAGTAACCCACTTCTAAACAATATAAAGATGAATTTGGTTAGCTGTTGTCGTTTTTGCCAAAATAGCTTTGCAATGTTTATGATATCCCATCATGTAAGTCAACAGTGATGACAATTTGTTTGGTTTCTTTATTAATTTTCCTTTATTTCTTTTAGGGATATGGTTGGACATTTATAAAATTTTCACTGACAGCCCAAATGTGCTGTGAATGGTTCAATAAAATAGGAGTTTTAATGTGGGAATGTGTTTGGCCAACAGATAGCCGATTGGGAAACCTTTGGGAAATTGTACATTTCACCTTTGAAAACACGTGAAACATGAATAAACATGCTCAGAGCATTGTAAAAATCTTGTAAAAATAGATTTAATGGATCATCTGCGACATATGTGCTGATTAACTGTTTAAACAACTCTTTGACAAATGTGTAGAAGGTCACTTCAGAGAAAAAGTGTTTAAAGCAGCCTGTCAGCCAAACATCTGAGGCATTTCCGAACTAAACACTCCTATATGTTATCTCTAGGTTTGATCACTCTACAAAAATACCATCACATAGGTTTTTAAACTTTGTTTTGCTACACCTGCCAATGATGGTGAACATGCCGAAAATCACTTTTGATTCACTTTGTTGACTATTAATTTAGTTTTAACATATCATGGCCACAATTATGGCTTTGGCGATGCAGTAAAAAACGAATATGTAAACAGAGCTCGAAATAATTTATATCGCTCATTGCACTTTATTCTGTATGAGCACATGCATAACTCACTAAGACCTGTGAAAAGCTATGATGTTGCTCAAAGGCTTTTGCCACTTTGGTTGATTAAAAACAGCACAGAAATGCAATTACACTAATGTTTGTTGTCCACACACTCACTTTAAGCTCAAATGTTCAAGAATCATAGGTCTAGTTCAGTGTATCTGGCATGAACACGAGAGACTGCCTACTTCCGATAAATCCAACATGTCTCCCAACATCCATAAAAACCTTCACTCCTATTAATTACAAAGCACAAAGTGCCGGGAACATGCCCGATGTAATCCCTCTTTTATCCAAACTTTCTTTTCTGTCCCTCACACCTTGAATTTGGTTCCTATTACCGATGCACTTCCAAAGCAGGGAGTGTTAAAGGTATGGGACCTAAATAAATCATGTCCGCTCCTCGTGCGGAAACAAGTCTGCGCTCTCTCTTAGGTTAGTGACAGCCTTTGAACTAATCCTTGCAGGCCGACGACTGATTATTTATTCATCTGTTCGTTTGAACGGTATTCTCATTATTGTTCCCACAATGAACTGTGAACATAAGCAAAAGCTTCCTCGCTCATGCCCTCTCTCTCTGTACACATTGCTTACAAAGTCTTGTCAAATGTGGAAAAATCATACCATGACATTTTTTTGGGAATACCCCCCCCCCAGATTATGAGGGCAAGTGAATACGCTTTCATACTGAGTATTATTGAGTTTGAAACGAGTTATCACCACACAAATTTTCAGCGGTTGATACCAATAGCAAATATATCTTGCTGTAAATTTTGCAAACAATTATGCAAGTAAACAGCCAGTATTGAAGACACTGATCGGTTTTCTCAACAATATATTGTATGGGTCAATTTTGTTATTTCAAAAATTATTGGGATATTAAGATCATGTTTCATGAATATATTTTGTACATTTCCTACAGTGAATATATAAAAGAAATTATTTATTATTTTTTAGTAATATGTGTGGCTAAAGACTTCATTTGGACAACTTAATATTGTCCTATCTTAACAAACCATACATCAATGGAAAGCTTATTCATTTAGTGTTCAGATGATGTACAAATCTTAATTTGGGAAAAATTATGAGCCTCATGACTGGTTTTGTGGGCCAGGGTCACATATACTGTAAATAGCAGTGGATTTTTTTGTTCCATTTACATTTTAATGCATTAATCCATTTTTCTAGATTTTTTAATGCTTGTTTACATTTATATAGGCCTAAGACCAGATTCAAGATTTTATTTGTCACACACACGCACTGAAAAATATTTAAAGTGTAGATAAAACAAATATATAAAAGTATAAGTTAATAATATTAGTATTAGTTTTAAGCTAAAGTATACGATAAATCTAAGTTAAAGACGGTTTTGTTTTCACGGTTACGCGCCTGGTCGGAACTTTACTTCCGGTTTCTGTGTGTGGCTAAAATGAACTCTTGAACAAATACCTAGTCGAAAAAGAACAAACGTTTTGGTTTCCTAATAACATGGGGAGATGGCGATCATGAATCAAAGCTATGTGACGGGAGGTTTGCCAGCTAGTTTGTAGTTAACATTGTATACATTATAGTTAGTGATGTAGGTCTCGAGACCGATTTCTGCTTTCTCGGACTCGTCTCGGATTCGTTTCTTCAAAAACTTGACTCGGTCTCGGACCACAGTGAGAGGAGAAAGACTCGTAATTTCAGAGTCCTCGAGACAAACACATTTTTTATGTTCATATAAAAAAATCACACAACACATAAAATGCAATGTTGATGGGCATTATTTGAAAATGACATCCCATGGTGCAATGCAAAGATACTGTCATCAGAGCCGTTTATTTATCTCTAGAAAAATAGGCAGAAGATGATGCATGTGGTGGGATTTTTTTAATGATAGTAAAAGCATAGTCCATATTAAGACATTAAGACTGTTCCTCTAAACAATTCCTAATCTAGTTTAGTCTGTAGGCCTAACTGTTGATTATTAACAGGGGTGATATTAAATCATGAATATGAAAACTGACTTGTTTTATGGTCTTGGTCTCGACTCGGTCTCGACTCCTAAAGGACTCCGTCTCGATTCTGACTTTCTTCATCAAAGACTCGGTATAGTCGGTCTCGTCCTCATCACTAATTATAGTACGCATTTTACACAGCAAAGTTTGCTTAGTGTCATTTTAATACGCTTTAGCTCTGAAATATGAACTAAGGTAATCTATTTGTTATTTATTTTGCTTGTTATCAGAAATAAACTATTTTAAAAGTACTTTGTTGTTATTGATTCTTAGCGGAGTTTACCGGAAGTTACGTGTGTTCCACGAAAGCCGTTTGTTTAGGTTGTTACTGCTGAGACCGTCTATAGATCCAACAATTAAAAAAATTAATAAAACAACTTTGTTACTACATAATATTTCAGCCGGATCTCACAAGAAATCGTAAGTATTTTATGACAACTCAGGGACAGAAGCAAATCGTACAAAAATGTGCGAATGTGGTCATACGAATTAATATGAATTTTTGACGCCTCGTCAAAAACATATGAATTGCCATGAGATAGCAAAAAAACATTCATCATTCTTCTGCACATCCACATAGTCCCAGAGCATATTACAAGCCAGAGCTTTTCTCATCACTTCAACACAGCAAACAGTATGTTTTAGAGGTTTGTTTCTGTCTTACGGTGTCTGGGAATGTGGAATTTGTTACTGGAACACAGACTAAACTCTCCATGGCTTTGATCGAGAGCATGAGGTCTGCAAGCTGCTCCCTAAAAAAATGTTGTTGGCCATTTCAGATAAGAAAGGACACCACAATGCTGATAAATAAGGCCTTTATTTGGAGAATAGAGAAAGATAGCATCGCTGCTTCTTGGTAGATGGCTGCACTTTTGGGAAGTAAAGCGGAGCAGAGATATTTTTATAATCAAATACTTTTCTGTCCCTCTCTTCTCCTCCCGCGGTAAAAATTTTAGATTGGTCAGTCTGTTTTAATTATCAAGAGCTCAAGTTTGACTCTTTTAGGCTTCTACAGTTCAACAAACAAATCAACTGGAAGTGAATCGTAGGCAAGATGAGTTGGCAGGTATCAAGTATGTGCTCCGTAAAGGGCAACATAAACATTTCAATAAAGTTTTTTATTACAGTACTGTATAAATTACTTGGCATAGATTAATATATAACACTAGCATGCAGTGTGAACCAAAAGTCTACAAATGAGTATAATTTAAACATGGTAATAAACAAAGTGTCATGATTTGGAAAAAATTGTTTATGCACTTTGAATTGTTATGCTAGTAATATTGTATGATTTAATATTAAATTATAAAAGGCAAACCCAATACATTGTCATTAGCGGTCTTAGACTCAGACAGCACACATTGCATGATATAACACAATGAAAGACCACAACGTTTATACTTAAAATTTCTTATTAAAATTCAGCCACATTACATAAATATTCATAGCAACCTTAGCAGAGGTTTTATAGAATCAAAATGATGGTAAAACAAGAGCAACATACAGGTGATCGGCTTACCATCAGTAAAACATTGATTTGTCTCACCATATATTAAATATTGTCAAATTACCTGCAGTATCAGCTAACACCGTCTACACTAAATATAACAAACATGACCCCTTATAATGTTTACCATATTAACCATGAGTCGATCACATGTGCGCTTAGACTTTAGCAATCCTTTGTTTTTTATAGAAAAATTCAGTGTTTGAATTGCGGGGGTGCTGGGGTGGTCCCGGACCTCCTATAAGCATTGAAAGACTCCCTATCAAGCATAAAAATATAAATTAGAGGGGTCCCCTGGTTTTAATAAAATAAAAATGCTACATTAATTTAAAATTCTTGTGCTGCTCTGACGCAAAGCACAAAAGATTTCTGACTGAAATAAATGTAAACTCTCAAGTGCCCCTTAACTTAAAACATTTAGTTAGATTTCGATTTAGGAATGGGTTAGGGGCTTTAAAATTCTTCTCAACGTATTATTTCACACAAATTTAATGGGTTAAAATGTTTTGGTTTGAGTTCAGGGTAATTTGGGGTTTCTTTGATTCAAAAGTAGATTAAAAAAAAAAAAGATCCAGGATCACATCTTACTTTGTGAAATCATGACGACCCTATAATAATGGCAGGCTTGGCTGGGGGGTCACATACTGTACACCGGACCACAAACCAGTCAAAATTTTAAAGCTGAACAAATAGGCTTTCAATTAATGTATGATTCACGTTTTTAAATTTCTTTTGGTGTGTGTGTGTGTGTGGGGGGGGGGGGTTACACTTTATTTTGATAGTCCACTTTAGACTTTCTACTAACTATAAATAACTTTTCAACTACATGTCAACTAACTTTCAATAATTTGCAACCATACGTCAACTAACTGTCATTAGTGTATTAGTAGACTGTAAGGGTTGGGGTTAGGGAAGAGGTTTGGGTTAGTGGAATGAGTTGACGTAAACCTGCAAAGATACTTATAGACAGTTGAATGTCTGTTGAGATATCATCACAATAAAGTGTTAGTAGATATTAAGCAGACAGTCTACTAATTCTCTAAAGATTGGTAGTTGATAAGTAGTTGCAAAGTTACTTATAGTTAGTAAAATGTCTAAAGTGGACTATCAAAATAAAGTGTTACCTGTGTGTGTTAGTACATGTTAACAATATGCAAAAAAAGGTACAAGCCCCAACGTAAACGATGACGCGAGGTATATCATCTCCAATGTAAATCTCTTGTTTTGGACTTCAACAAACACACAGATTGTAGGCAACAGTATACTTAATTATACTGTTAAAACTTAATTAAAAGACTTCCGGGGCGCGGTACATCCGCTGACCCAGCGCTTCACGTCAGGTGATTTTCTAGTTTGTTTGTTCGTAACTTCGTCTAAAAAACGTCTCTATTCATTGTGTATGTGTTATCAGGGGTGTAACTATCGGTAAGCATGGTAAGCGTTGCTTACAAGCCCGGACCAATCAGGGGCCCGCCCGACTGGAAGAATTTGATTGACAGTCGGCGAGCCCTATCACATCTTCGTTGCTATCCGCTGTTCCCAGGCTTTCTCACGGGTTTTCAATAGGCAGCCGGATGACGTCAAAGTTCCGCGAGAGCGATTTAAAAGCAAACTCCTCTGTATGGTTTCGCGAATCACTCTCGCGGTAGTTTGACGTAACCCGGCTATCAATTCTTGCAGCGCATGAAGTCGAACAAGTCATCGCCCAATGAAATCACCGCTAGCGATAGAGCCCAACCAATCACAGCCCAGAGTTTCTGTGCACGTTTGAAATCGGCTGGTTTGTTTCTTTTTGTTTCTTAGCACAGACAAGAACCGATAACGCTTTAAATACCCAAACACTACACCACACACCTAAAGCAAAGCACAAAGTGCAGCAGTAAGTAAACAAATGATTTTTAACGGTATGGATCGATCCTGCGTATGTAATGATTGAGCTGTGTTTTGCCTGAAGTTTAAAGCTGCTGTGTGCATCCCATCCAGAACTAAAGCCCGGAAAATGTCTCTACAAATTATAATGTGGTTATAATGTAACGCTATAGCCTATAATGTAAGTGAGCATCCATCTTTTATATGTATTTAGACCTAGGTGTATGTGTGTGTAGTCATAGCAATGAGTAACAAAATGTTATAGTGTGCTGTCACCAGCAGTGTTTTTTCATATGTTATGGTGCGCTGTCACCGATGTTATGTTTTTGTTGTGGTGCGCGTAGGATATTTCTGATTTTGTCAGTCATCTCATGTCTCTATGATCCTGTCCTGTCCCATTCATTGTAGCCTGCTTGTGGACATTGCGTCATCACGTGCTGTAGTAAAGGGCCCGCCTTGATAATCCTGCTTAGGGGCCCGGTGTTGGCTTGTTACGCTACTGTGTGTTATAGAAATCCACCTGTGGAGCCAAAGATAAATTTCCACTTTTTGTGGACAATAAAGTTGAATTGATTGAATTGATACTTCCTGGGATTGGTGATGTAGACAAGACCGACATTATCATAATTCTTCCCGCTTCTGACTCACAGCATGTAAGTTATCTCCTATTAGCAATGCGTTGGGCACAAATCGTTCAAACATGGTAAGGAGCGTCACATTTCTGGCTGACGTCAGAGGTACAGTATACAGACCAATCACAACATACAGACTAGCTGGCCAAACTACAGCGTTTTTAAATCTGTCCGTTTCAGGAAGAGAGTGAAATCTACAAAAATGTACAGTATGTGTAAAATAATGTTATTTTTAACCATTAACCACGCAACCACATTGTATTATACCAAATACACAAAATAACGTTTTTAGCAATGAAATAGGTGCTCTTACAGATACAAGACAATATTTGGCCAAGAACCAACTATTTGAAAATCTGGAATCTGAGGGTACAAAAAAATCTAAAAAATTGAGAAAATCACATTTAAAGGAACAGTATGTAAAAATGTATATCAATTTATCATAAAATGGCCCTGATAAGTCCCTAGACATTATGTAATCATTTTCATTTCAAATACTTATATCACTGACAACAGTGGTCTGGCCAGGATATTGTCATTTAAAAAGTGGAGTTGCAGCCCTCAACTGATGTTTATGTTGTCATTTTGTGTATTGGCCACCAGTTGTGTGATTGCAGTACCAGTTTTAGCCACAAGTTTTGTGTTTGCAGTACCAGTTTTGGCCACAATCCTACATACTGTTCCTTTAAAGTTGTCCATGGCAACACATATTAATGATAAATGCAATTTACTGATGGTAGAAATTTTACAAAATGTCTTAATGGAACATGATCTTTATTTAATATCCTAATGATTTTTGGCATAAAAGAAAAATCTACCATTTTGATTCATGCAATGTAATGTTGGCTATTGCTACACATACAGGCATGCAACTTATGACTTGTTTTGTGGTCCAAGGTCACATATAAAAGTCAAGCAGAACAAATTTCTGCATGGATTGTTTGTAAATCATTTTTATTTACACTGTCATGTAAAGAATGATTTCATAACCGTATTCGACTGATTTATAACTCTGACGTTATAACTTTATACACTGTGGGAATGTTAAAAATTACCGTTTATCAGCAAACATGAATTTTCCAGATGTGGAAAATGTAGAAGGTTAGATCAAAATGTTCACAAGACCTGCAAAATGTCTACATCTCTATGCAAATCTCTTCACCTTCACTGGATGTTTTTGCTGTTATCTGCAATATTCTTATGGGCCAAAACAAAAACATTAAGATAACTGAATCATACCCAGATGAGAGAAATAAAGCAAAGACAGCAAGTTCAAATCTAATGTGCATTTGCATTGAAAGCCAGTTTTTACCGTTGTACAATTTTTGAATCAGTCTGTTGCAAAATCTGAACAAAATTGCATTTTGGATTATTAGGAAATCCCTCATCAGACAAAATATTATATTATATTTGTTTTTATCGCTAATATAATTGTGTCATTTGAATCAATAACATTCATAAGTGTTCAAACACTTGTTACGACCATTATATATCTTGGTAGAGCATTTAACTATACTCACCGCAGACAGCAGAAAAACAGGCTTAGTTTATACACGTTTTCAAGCCATAAATTACTGCACTATGCGTTGGAATGAATCACAACACTCAAGCCCGGAGATACCAGTCATTTCTATTCTGTTATGTTTTTGTGTTCATGAGGATCATATCTTTGTGTGAAATTGCAATTATATTACATCTCCATGTTTGGCAGAAGAGCGAAGAGTTGCTCTGTGGGTTGCTGCGTCATAAATCAAACGGCTCTTAATTATGCGAGTTGACAGAGGCCTGACGTGACCTGATCTGTCTTTTCAATACTCACTGGAACTTTTATAGCGGCTAATAATGGAAAACTCACTCGGAGTGGGACGGGTGGCCTAACAAGAGTCGACGATTACATTGACAGTTCTGACCGCAATCGGTCTTTGGCCGCTTGAAAGCTTTTAATGCGTTTAACACACCTCCTGGTTTTGGGGTGCCGCTCGCATATTCCCGCATTAAAACTGATGGCACTGCCAGCAGAAATGAACGGCTTTCTTTGGTCATTAGAGGTTCTTGTGAAAAATGGTACGGCTCTAGCCCTAGCTCATTCACAGAGGAAACATTTAGTGCTGCTAGATGCTTATTTAGCCAGCTCTGCGTATCGACGATAAGCCGCAATGCCACGGTGCGTGCAAGGCATGATAAACACCCCTTTAAAAACCTTCCTGTGACAGTAGCTACGCTAATTCCCTGTGATTACAGTGGTAGACGTTACTTGCTACTACTTGAATTAACAGATCAGGGTGTGGTCTTTGTTGAACGATAGCCTCAATTTCAGAGACAACCTTGATTGTCTCGATTCCAGTTAGCTTAGACGCTTCACGGCTACAAATCAAACTAATAAGCAACGGGGTAATGATATGCTCCTCTCTGATCAGCCGGTGGCCTTTAATGACAGCCTGGAGGTATAGCGTGCAGCTTTAAAAAAAATTGCCATGTTTATTTGACGTCTTAAATATACTTGGAAGCAAGTAAAGGCAAAACCCAACAAAGACCACAAATTGGCTCTGTGGGCCAGATTTTGGGATGTCAGACCCAAAAAGCACAGAAAAAATATGACTTTAAAAGCAAATAAGGCATATTGATGATTTGAAGAACAACATTTGGATATGTGAGTGTGCGCATATGAAAATCAATGAAGGTTTCTTAATTCGTTCAACATGGCCAACATCTGGACTGACTATACTTGTGGATGGAGTATTGATGCAAGCTGTTGCTTGCTGTTGCAGGAGGGCAGCTCCTTCAGCGTCCTTCAGGTACGGGCGGAGATCTCTGGAAGTTCTCACATCATGATGGGTTGTTTAATTTCTTATTTGCTGTTAATCCATCATCTCTTAGAAGTCACGCTGCCTGCTGATTGATTCTGTTGCCAGGTAGTTTATTACAAGCACTGGAATAGTGTGAATTTGTGTTTGCTTTAGCACCAGAGAAAACAAACACTTTATAGAATGTGTGTGAGCTGTGGAAAGCCAGAGACTGATCACACCCACGAGAAAGCCTACAGCTTATTCAAATAAAATTGGAAAATGTTGACGTTTCTGACAAGTTTTATGTGCTTCTGTGACTGCTAAATATAAGTCTGTGAGATTTAAAGTCGTTTAAAAATTTTAAAATACTTTTTCATATCCTAGCTTTGAGACAAATAAAAGTAAGGTATTTGTTGGGTGGTTGGTTCTTTAAATAATGTTAACAATCTGTGGTGCTATAGAAACATTTTGTTTGTTCGAGTATGAATGGTGTGATTTTTGGTGTGGGACTATATGAAGAGTTTTGTTGCAAAACGAGAAATCTCGTTTTTTGGTTGTGCATTCCAATTACTATCAATTCAACTGCGGTTGGTTTGTTTTGATTTAAATAGTGCTGGGCAAAGATTAATCACGATTAATCGCATACAAAATAAAAGTGGCATAATATATGAGTATGTGCTGTGTGTAATTATTATGTATAAATAAATACACACACATTCATGTATGCATTTAAGAAACATTTACATGTTTATATATATTTACTGATATTTTTATATATTCTATATTAAAAATAAATTTAAAAAAATATATATAAGTAAAACAATTCTGAAATGAATATATGAATGTGTGTGTGGTTAAATATACACAATAATTAGACACAGTACACGCACATATATTATGCAAAAAATCACTTTTATTTTGTATGCGATTAATCGCGATTAATCTTTGCCCAGCACTAGATTTAAACCTTCATAACTTAAAAAATACAGCTAAGTTGCACCATAAAACAAGAAAAATAACATGATAACATAATAATAAACATGTTTTGACCAAAATGTTAAAAACGGATTTATCTCGTTTTGCAACGAAACTCTTCATATGTTTATCCGACCAGTGGAAATTGCTGTGATTGTCTACTGGCTGAGATTCAAACCAGTGGCATTTAAGTTACAAACCCAACTCTTTAACCATAAACTAGATGTCGCCTTGGCTGCGGAAGTTCATTGGACCGAATGCGTCAAATAGAGCCGCCATCTTAAAACAGGGGATCCTCGCATCAGCGTCATTGTAGGCCATGGTGTAACAGAAATAAAATCACCATAAATCGTCATGAATGCGAATTTCTTGGTTTTTCTTTTGGTTCGTTTCAACAGTCAAACTTGTATTTAGCATAGAGTCCAGAAAAAAATAAAGTTTTGATATTATGAAAATCTACTTTTTCTAACTATAATGCATAGTGCTAGAAGGCCTAACATCCATACGCAGCACAAAAGTATGTCATCGTCCATGAATTCGTAGTACAGGCGGAGATAGCAGTATTACCTAGCTACTTCCTATGACAAGACCCCTGTTCCAAGATGGCGGCAGTTTTGACGCATGCTTGGAACCCCAAGGCGACATCTAGTGTATATATCTATGAATTGTCTTCCTCTCTGTTATACAGTAAGTAACTTTGAATAAAAGCATCAGCTTAAATATCTAAATGTAATACGATTTTCTAGTCTTTACCCTTTAATTCTCCAGTATGCAATGCAAAAACAAAGTTCCCACTGTCTTTCGATCACTCTCATCTGTGAACACATCGAGTATCACATGAGCTGTTAAAACACTACCTTATTAAAGTTACAATCATGGGGAAAGAAGTAGGGTTGCCACCTGTCCCGGTTTTACCGGGATTGTCCTTCTTTTTAATAACCTGTCCCGGGAAATTTATCAACTCTCCCGGGACACTGAATGTCCCGGTTTTCGAAAAGCTATGTGAATATGAAATTTAGCGCGCGCACGGCAGAGAGGGAGACCTTGCGTCTGTGTGTGTGTTTGCCTCATTTAGCGCATGTAAGACAGAGAGCATCCTGATTGGCCTGTTTCAGGACATCATCCAATCAATTGTCAGTGTGGGCGGGCTTTTATCTCTTCTCCCGAACCAAACTAATGTATCTAGAAACAGGAGCGCCATGCCAGAGGGAGAGTGCCCCAAAAGCGAAAATATAAGACACATTTTACACCAGACTACACGAAAGTGTATCCCTGTCTTAAAAGAGTTAAAATCTTGCATGGTGTAGAGTTTGTAACAGTCACTTCAGCTTTACCCATGGCGGGTTAAATGATTGTAAAATACATGTTGAGGTGAGTTCAACAAGTATAATTTCATGTGCATATTTGCTAGTTGCTATTTAGACCCGTTTAAAGTTGCAATGGAATATAAATAAAAACAGTTTTACATAAATAGTATAAGCAGCTTTAATAAATTGTAAACCTGATTTACATATTTTCACATAATGAACAAATAATTGGGTAACACTTTACAATAAGGATCATTAGTTAACACATGAACTAATAATAAACTGCACTTATAGCATAAAGCAATTTATCTTTGTTAATGTTAATAATACATTTATTTAAATCTTGTTAACATTAGTTAATGCACTGTGAACTAACATGAATAAACCATGAACAGCTGTATTTTTATTTACTAACGTTATCAAAGATTAACAAATACAGTAACAAATGTACTGCTCACGGTTAATTAATGTTAGTTAATACATTTACTAATGTTAACAAATAAGAATTGAAAAAAAAGAGAATTGTAAAGTGTTGCCAATAATTGCATTGGCCTATAGAAATATTATGCTATGGGGGGGCTTGTGAGCAAACCAATTGGCCGGGTCATCGATATGTCCAGGTTTTTTATCAGACATGGGTGGCAACCCTAGAAAGAAGTGGCTGGGAAAACAGATGGTCGTGTTTAATGCAGTTGATATTATGCAAACCAGGCCCTGAGGCTTGCCCCCATTTCCCTGTCTTTAATTGGCAGACTTGCGTGTGGTGCCAGACAACACAGGTGGCAAGGTAGCACACTCCCTGTCATCTCTAAAGAGAGAATTATGCATTTATTTACTTCTTCTCGCTTTCTCATAAAATACACCCCTGTGCCACTTTTCTGCACATAGAGTTCTTAGTTCATCTTGATTCACTTAGAGAGAAAACAAACCCTGCTTTAAAACTGTATATACAGTCATAATCTTAGATAAGTAACTGTGAACCATCACCGACTAATTAAAGGTTGACTTTTAAATGCTACTGCACACGTGAGAGATACGCATAACTTAAAACTAGTAGCTGTGATTTCAGGAGTAATAGGTTATAATTTGTTATTTTAAAGGTTAAATTGTTAAGGGTAAGTAGCGCTTGTAGCCACATTACTTGTTAAAAGTAATAACACAATCTGTAGAAATTACATTATATCCATTTCTGAACGTGACTCAGAATTATCTGATTTAAAAAGTAAACATGTTACCTTTCTACAATGTAAAAATGTAGTATATTTGTCAAATCAACATATATTTTTATTTTACTTGAACTTAAAGGGATAGTTCGGCCAAAAATGATATTAAACCCATGATTTACTCACCCCCAAGCCGTCCGAGATGCATATTGTCCATCATTTTTCAGACGAACACATTTTCAGTTATTTTAGAAAATGTTTTAGATCTTTCAGTTAATCAAATGTAAAGTTACGGGGTCCATGTCCTTCAAGTCCAAAAAATGTGCATCCATCCTTCACAAAATTAAACCAAATGGCTTAAACAAAGGCCTTCTGAGGGTAATCCGCACGTGTTGTTGTAGAAATATCCAAATTTAACACCTTATAAAAAAATAACTAGCTTCCGGTAACGCTGCCATCTTAGTCGCGTCCGCATTCAACATCAGAGCGTACGCAGTTTACAGAGGGTGCTCTGTGCCCCCGCCCTCCGAATTTGTCATACGTCACTAAGAAAATACAGAAGTGTCTAAGATGGCGGCTTTATCGGAAACTAGTTATTTTCATGATAAAGTTTTAAATATGGATATCTCTACAACAACAGTGCACGGTTTACCCTCAGTAGACCTTTGTTTATCACCCTGGAGCTGTTAGGATTTCTTTAGGGAAGGATATATGCAATTTTTTTGGACTTGAAGGACGTGGACCCCGTAACTTTACTGTTTATCAGCTGGAAGATATAAGACATTTTCTAAAATAACTGAAAATATGTTCGTCTGAAAAATTATGGACACATGCATAAAATGGTGGAAATATGTGACAATGCTACACAAAACTGAGCAAAATAATGTGTGACTATTTCATGGAATTTTGTGAGATCAGGTTGGAATACATGCTGGATTGTTTTAACCTGACTGTAGACTGTAAAAAAAAGATGGACGACGCAACGTAACTGGCTTCCATTGTAATGAATTGAAGCTAAAAATGGCAGCGCCAGTGGTCGGCTATTTTACGTAAAAACATCAGTTTGAAGCAAGGGCATGCGTAAATGAAATCGTTCATGGAGCCAGAGACTGAGCCGCGGTATCAAACTTCCGCCCAAACGCTCGCATGGACCAATTCAACCACGGCAAACGTAACGACACGCCCCCATTTCTATAGCATCAGATTACTAGCTAAAATG
This sequence comes from Paramisgurnus dabryanus, assembly GCF_030506205.2. Classification (NCBI taxonomy): domain Eukaryota; kingdom Metazoa; phylum Chordata; class Actinopteri; order Cypriniformes; family Cobitidae; genus Paramisgurnus; species Paramisgurnus dabryanus. The sequence goes on along the minus strand of NC_133358.1, from coordinate 11,762,871 downwards.
AAACTTATAACAAAAATGAACAATTAAACCTATAGCTAGCGTGATGATCTTTCAGAAAAATTTATTGGAAACCTCTCCCTCTCGCTAAAGAGAGGGCGGGGTTTATGACTTGTACTGCAGCCAGCCACGAGGGGGCGATCAAAGAGCCAGCGGCTTCACTTTTCAAGATGTATGAGCACACTCGTTTTAACCCACAGTTTGGTCAAATATGGACAAGCCCAACAGTTGGGTTATTTCAACCCAAATGGTGGGTTGTTTAGTTGCACTGTAAAAAAAATGCAGCATAAAGTTTTAAACAACTTGTTTGGCAAGTCAATTCAACCTGCAATTTTAAAATTTGACTTGTGATGAATTTACAATACAACGTAAAATTATTTTATTTAACTTTATTTGTTAAGTTAAAGTATGTTTTTAAATGTATGTTGATTTGATGTGATTTACAAAGTGTGATAAACAATAACGTGATTTGTCCTGGACGTGATTTTTTAGAAAGCAAATAGTGTGTGTACAAAAAAATTTAAACTTATGAAATTAATTTAGATTTTTAACAATAATTACATCGATTTAAAGTAATGTATCTATTTATCAGTCAAAGTGGAGCAATAAGATGAGCAATTAATGATTTTTAGTTATGATAGAGTGATAGAAATGTCAGCTACAAAACAAAATCACAAGCTGTTAGAAGCAGATGCAGAACTTGGATAGAGGAGTATTTTTAGTAAATTTGATCACACTTACCAAGGTAACCTGGACCACTATACCTCGTGCCTACTGAAGAAAACAGTTTTCACTTACTTTCTTGGCACTTTGAGTCAATTATTAACTATGACTCCCAGTGTGCTACATCAATAGCAGCATAAAGTATCTCAATTGCCCTTAAGCCTTCAGAGGTGTTTTTTTTTTAAAGATGTGATGGTCAAAGGAAAACCATTTTGTTTCAGAATTCAGACCTTCCAGAAGAAGAAAAATGTGACAGGGAAATGAGCTTTATTCATCTGATGAAAGAAACCCTTCACAAAAAGAAGGATTCAAATGAAAACCAGGACTTTGGTGTACGTTAAACGAAAAGTTTTCCTTTTAAAGGATTTCTTTACATGAAACATGTTTCTCATTACTTTGGTCTGAATTATATTATCAATAATATACTTCATCAATCATCTAGAAACTCTAGAAATCGTGAGACAAAGCTTAATTCTGTGGAAAGACCCTAAAGCCAGAGCCAAAAATACAACACACACCTGCAAAACAAAATTAAAATACATGTATGCATTTAAGCATTAAAATGTTAATATTAATTGATCAGAGTAGTTTTTGTTTCCTGTTTTATGTTTTTTGCAATATATGTCATTATAATATAATTTCATTAATATATGCAAGACAAATAATACCCTTTTATTTCTAGTGTACATAAATAGATATTCACTATACTTCAGCAATTACAACACTTCTAAAGAAATATTTTTAAGGCACAGTGTTACCTAACATTTTATCCTAAAATCACAAAAGTCACATTCACGCTCTTATGTTCATCCAAAAGCCTCAGTACTTCACCTGACAGCCTGACTCAGAACATAAGACACATTTAGAGATGAAGCACAGGTAAGGCAAACAGTTTGGTTTATGTGTGTTAGCAGGGGGTCTGGTGACTAAGGGGAGGCATGAGGGAAACAAGGGACTTGTTTCAAAATGTTCTCTCAGACCTCTTCCAGATCCTCCAGCAGTAAACACTTTATATAAATTATGCCTTCTGAGATTTTTATTGACTCCTACGTCAAATTATTATTGCCACTTGCTATGCTAGCTCATTTATTTATTTCCTGCTAAAGGTGAAACAAAAGATTCAATTTCCTTTTTGGAAATGACTTGTAATAAAAGGTAATTAGCTGCATATTCAAGTGTTTAATTAATGTAGCTCAACTGGTAGAGCATTGTGTTAGCAACACAAAAGATCATGGGTTTGATCTCAAGGTACACACAAACTTTAGGGTTATTTTTAATCTAGCATTGGGTTAATAATGGACAAACCCATCTGTTGGGTTAAATTAAACCAGAAAATGTTTACATTTGACCCAGCAATGCATTAAAACAACCCAGCATTTTGGGTTGAAGCAGCCCAGCATAGGTTAACTCTTTCCCCGCCATTGACAAGTTATCTCGTCAATTAAGAGAAAACATTTCCCTGCCAATGATACTTTCATGGCAAGTTTTTACGGTAATCTGTAATTCCACTCTTACCCAATTTATTAAAAACTAAAGCAAAAACTAATTTAGCAACATTTTAAACTCTGTGTATGTTTTGATCATCGTTCTGAATCTGACATCATTGTCTTTACAAAAATGCAATTATTTTAGCTTTTTGCTCAAATTTTGTATTTTTGAAGAAACTTACCCATATTTGGATGAAAGATTTTTTTCTATTTTGTTTGTTTGAAAACAGAGGGTCTGTTCTTTCATTTTACAGATTTGTATGTTTATATATTTATAGAAGAAAATTTTCCTGTACAGCATTTTGAGAAACTTTTATGAAAATCATAAAAAAGCTGGCAGGAAATGAGCTAAATTACATCACAGTGGATTGTGTTTGTCCCTTTTTGACCCAACAAAGGGTTCAAAATAACCAGTGGCGGCTCGTGACTGCTCATCCGAGGGGCGCAAATTCTAAATTTGTGTTTCGAGAGTCATGTGTGTTCCTTTTGTGTTCAAAATGTGTGTTTGTTGCATCATTTGAACCGTGTACATCACGTATTTTGTCAAAATAAGTGCCTGCTGCACACGCGTCAAAACCGTTTATGATAAAAGAGACGCTCACGTTCACAAAATACACGCAAGACACTCCATTAACAGTAAACTTTGATTACGCATGAGATTATGCAAGTATCTGGCAAAAGCGAGCGTCTCTTTTATCATAAACCCTTTAGACGCATTTGCAGCAGGCACTTATTTTGACAAAACACTTGATGCACACAGGTTCACTCGATGCGCAGAACACATATTTTGAAAATTACGAACCACACACATGATGGGCTACATACATGTTGTGACGAACTTCGCATCGAGCACACTTGAAAAAAGAAGTCACTGGCCGCCACTGAAAATAACCCAGCATTTTTTAATGTGTATAGCTTGAATGCACTTAAGTCGACTGGGAAAAAGCATCTTCCAAATGTATAAATGTAAATGTTTACTTTGATAAAACATGTAATCACACTGTCAAATTAGTAGTATGAAAGGTTTTTGCTGGGGGATAAAACAACCTTGGGTTTTGGGTTAAAACAACCTTGCATAGGTTTATTTAAACCCAGCAGCTGGGTCTGTCCACTTCTGACCCAACCATGAGTTGAAAACAACCCAACAATTTTAGGGTGTAATAGATCAGCCCAGTCTCCTGAAGATGCGTATAAATAGCACGAAGTGTAAAACTCGTGCAATACATTTGGCATGCATATGATACGCCAGTCCTTCCCATTCACTTAAACAGTGCATCTTTTTTTGTCTTTTTATTTATTGGTTTCTCAATTTTTTTTGCTATTTTTTACCATTTTCGCTTGGGTTTAGGGTTAGAACAACTTTTTGTAATATAAAAATGACATCCTAACCCAAACCCCAACTCTAACCCCAACTCCAAGCGACCATGGCTTAAATATGGACAAAAACATGGAGAAACCTGTATATTAAATAACCTCATTAAGCAAATCTAAAATCTAACCCTAAACCCAAGCGAAAATGGTTTAAAAAACAGAAAAAAATTGAGAAACCAATAAATAAAACGACAAAAAAAAGATGCACCGTTTAAGTGAATGGGAAGGACTGGCGTATCATATGCACGCCAACGTGGAATTTGGCGTATGTATTGCACAAGTTTTACACTTCGTGCTATTTATACGCATCTTCAGGAGACTGTATTGAATAGATCCTCAAAGTATTAAGCTTTGGCATGTAACAAGTTGTGAAAATTAAAAGCTCAAATTATGCAGTTTGTATAAGTGTACAATTTGTAAAATTATTTAGGAACCCAGACAGCAGGCGACTCACCACCAACTCACCGGAGCTGCTGATTTCGGCGTGGATCTGGCTCGGAGTCGTCTGCTGTCTGGAAAGTGATCAGACTTCGAATTGTTTCTTATTTATTTATTTATTTTTTGTTAGGTGGACTTTGTCGAAATGTCAGTAGCTTTACATTAAAAAAGGAAATCAAGAGATATCTTTTGTTTAGTTGTTCAGAGATGTGTGGGCGGACACTCAGGTCAGCAACTGTAACATCCTGGCAAACACTTTGTGTTGAGTTTTCTACCAGTTATGATTTAGTTTTTCAAAAAAGTCAATTTCTATGAAAACTCATGAGTAATCCAACCCAATCCCGGTAAGCAACTTGATGACTCATTATGATGACCATCAGAACATTGTGTTTTTGATTCTATTCATTGAATTCGTACATCGCACTCTTCGAAACGTCGCAAACAACTCAGGGCCCTTTATCCTGCATTGATTTCCTCCATTTTCATTAAAAACTGCCTGCAAAATCCAATTTTGTCTGCTCCTCAAAATGAAATTATAAAATTAAGGCAAACATTAGCGCCAGCTTGCAAACCCATTTCCCTTCTTGCCTCAACTTAATTGCTGATGGGCTCCATGCATTACCAGCCATTTAGGCAGAAACAAATTTGGCAATAAACTCAGTGGGAGCGAGAGAATACACGTTACCGTGTACCACAAAACCATCCCTTTTCACCCTAAAGGGCATGAAAAACGATCGAATTAATAAAGCATCAATTCTTCTGAAAGCTTTCACTCATAACCCCACCGTGTAAACAGGCCCCTGCAGGCATGGTCCATATTAACAACTCTTTTCCCAGAGATGGTTTTGTGTTGGTGTTTGTTGACTCTTCAAAAAAGGCAAAACACTCCAGAGAACAAACCACAAGAGTCTGGAAGTGTTGAGACACCTACTAAGCTTACAATTAATCCCACGGGGCAATGATTCAATCTGAGTCCCCAAAACAATACAGTCGGTGAACATTGAAATTATATTATGAAAAGACTTTGGATTACTGGGGCCGTGTTTTGGATCATTGGATGAACATATTGAAGGCTTGTTTTGTAAAACAGGACCACCATTAAAATTCAATATGCCTAGGACAAAATCATAATGTCTGTAAACATTGTGTTTTGAATAAGCAGATTTTATAACAAGACCTGGGATGCGCTGTTGATCGTCCTGAAACATGAGCCATAGCCAAGCGTGCGTTAGGAAAAGTCGAAGCGAGTGCGTTTTTATGCAGGTAAGACAGGAGGAATTTTTTGGCCAAACATTACAGCTCATCCCTGTCTCCTGATTTGAATAAACTGGCGAATCTCACACGTTTTCTCGCCAAGAAGATGGATGCAGATGTAGCAGCTTGGCTCACTCCTCTGCTTTGATTACACTCAGTGTGTGAGGTCTCAGGTCTGTGTGCCTGCCAAAAGCAATATGAGAGGAAGTGACAGGGTGTACAGATGGGCATATATTCAGATGTGTGGACCAGAACATCGCTAATGAGCAAAAGCTCTCAGTGAGCAGTCCGGTGTATGTAATGTTTGAACTCAGCTAGCATACTATAGTATATCATGTGAATCTTTCACATTTGTGAGTCACTGTGGATAAAAAATAATGGTCAGCTAAATGATTAGATGTACATTTCTAATGCCCGTGCTTGCAAGATTGATCTTAAATTTGTAGGGCACAGATATGCTTTTAAGATGTGCCTATTAGTTATGTGATGCGATTTACTCAGTAGTCTTAACCGATTCGCCGAAAGCACACATTGGTAAGGATAATACATGGCTAAATTGTTGCTTGTTGGTCTTCATAAACTGGCTTGAGGGGTCCTGTGCTGAGAAACTTTTAAAAAGTTTGCTTTTATAGGCAATATCCATAGTTTGGTGGCATCCATGAAAATTATTCACTGGTTGCTATTGCTAGCTATTGAGGAGTGACATTCAAAGCATTTTATTGGACAACAGCATGAATCATCAATATTGATGATTCTTATGCCGATTACACTTATAAAAAACTGATAACACGTGGGGTCATGTAAACGCGTAGAACGGTCCTTTTATCAGGGAAAGCCCATAAACGGCACAAAAACCGATCGGCACAGATACTTTTTTTCTCATTACACCGATTTCGCGTGGCATGCAAACACCTTAACCCACTTTTTCGAGTCTCCGCGTGTGACGTTTATCTTTCACACTCTGAGACATGTGCACATGGACAAAACTGCGAGAAGTAAGCGCAAAGTAACGCATAAAAGTCTCCGCTCGACTCAAGCAGTTGGCAGAGAAACTGTGAAAATAAAAGCTGATGTTACATTTACAGGTTCTGCAGACCAACCTGATCTCACGAATTTCCGTGGCATAGTCACGGAATTTTGTGCTCATTTTTCCGTGGCATTCTCACGGATCTCCGCATTTTTCCGTGGCCCTGCTACGGACTGTCTTTTTCCGTGGCATTCTCACGGATTGGTTACTCAACTGTTTTGTCCTATTTTCTTACCATTTTCGCTTCGGTTTAGGGTTAGATTTACATGAAATGACATCCCTACCCAAACCCAACTCTAACCCCAACGCCAGGCGACAATTGTTTAAAGTTTAGAAAATATAAAAAAATAAATCAGAAAAAATAGTATAAACCAATAGTTAAAGTGACATACTAACGCAAACACCAAATCTAACCCTAAACCGAAGCGAAAAGGGTTTGAAAATAGGAAAAAGCAGTTGAGTAACCAATCCGTGAGAATGCCACGGAAAAAGACAGTCCGTAGCAGGGCCACGGAAAAATGCGGAGATCCGTGAGAATGCCACGGAAAAATGAGCACAAAATTCCGTGACTATCCCACGGAACTTTGTGAGATCATGTTGCGCAGACACAAGAAGAGATACAACAGTATAGCCCTGCTGAAAAAAGCATACCAGCAAGACCAGCATATGTTGTGTTTTGGTGCTGGTTTGCTAGCGAACACTAGCTAAACCAGCACCAAACCAGAATAAGCGCCAGCATCCCATGCTGGTCATACCAGCAAGACCAGCATATGTTGTGTTTTGGTGCTGGTATGCTGGTGACCACCAGCTAAACAAGCATCAAACCAGCATAGACCAGCATAATTTCTGGTTTGATGATTGTTTTTTCAGCAGGGAGCTTAAGACAGATATGCACTATATATGTACTATAGGCTTTGACGTCACTGCCTGCGAGAAACCTGACAATTATTCAAGTCCCACGTAAACGCAGTTAACTGCATAGCCGGTTTATTGATTTGCATGTAAATGCATAAAAACTGTTTTTGGTAACATTTTATTTACAGTGTCTTTGTTACACATGCTACATGTATTTTTTATAGTATTAACAGTTAATTATGCATAATTACATACAACTAACCCTAAACAAAGCCCTAATCCTAACCCCAACCCTATAGTAAGTACATGTTGTTAATGATTATTACTTAGTACTTAAAAGTATAATTACACTGTAACAGTGATACCGTAAAAATAAAGTGTGACCCAGTTTTCTATAATAAGCTGATTTTTTATAGTTATCCTCTTATTATGTGCATGTAAACGCACTCACTGATATATGAATCCATATTCTCAACCCATTCTCAAAATTGAGGTTTAATAGGTATATATGCGAAGATTGTACTCCTGTGCTCACTAAAAAGCCACAAAACTTTAATTTTAATATGCATTTAACACAGCGCCCAAGTAGCAGTGCTTCGCGTTCTGCGAATATAGTTTCCAGTATGTATTCGGTTAAAAGATGGCTGTGTCTTATATTACCTTGTTATTTGTACACGCTGTGATAATTAGGAAAATGTTGGCGTTATTTTGTCACTTATTGGTAACAGTATGCTAGCTGGAGCCATTTACTTCCAGTCTTTGTGCTAAGCTAGGCTAACGCTGGGTTTGCCAGACAGAGTTAGGGGATGCAGAGAGATGAAAAGGGTATGTATGGACTTATCTAACTCTGGGGGATATGGTGAATAAGCTAAAGTCCTAAAAAGTTGCAGTGTTTCTTTAAATAATAATATTCCACAAAAAAACAACAATCAGTGTTGGGGGTAACGCATTACAAGTAACTTGCATTATGTAATAATATTACTTTTCTGAAGTAACACATTAATATACTAAATACACATTCATATTTGAATAACTTTTTTGAAAAAAGTAATGGGATTTAATTTTAATTTTTACATTAAAAAATTTACTGAATTACTGAAAGCACAGGTCTGTTGAATGCTTTATTCTGATTGGCTGAGAAATGCTCCACGGGTGTTGATTATTTTTCTGTAAACTGCACACCTAACCTGTCAAATGTCTTAAAAATAGCCACCAGAGCAATGTTTTTGGTAACCATGGTATATGTGAAATAATTTTATTTCCTTATAATTCAACGGCCAGTCGTCATTTATTCCTTATATATTAACATTGAATTACGCACTCTATGCATCGCGGCTGTGCGGGAACAGTTTAAGTCAGTAACGGAGATGGCAGGCCAGAGCTTGACATTTTTGCGACGGAAATATGCAGTTTCTGAATGCAGAACTTCTCATAAAAACACCTGCAAAGCCTGAAGGAGATCAAGCGTCAGCCGAGTAAGAAAAAGTAACGCAAAAGTAACATAAGCATTGCTTTCCATGAGAAGTAACTAAGTAACGCAATTAGTTACTTTTTTTGGGAGAAATTAATATTGTAATGCATTACTTTTAAAAGTAACTTTCCACTGACAACAATTGATGTTGGGACAAAATGTGTGTACCCAGTTGTTTGTTTTTGGCTTGTTTTGGGGACTGTTGTATATAAAAATGGCACTTGTTTTTCATTCCTGACTGTTTGTCCTTGCCGTGTATACAAGAAAAAAAGGAAAAAATATAATTATTATTATTTCCCCAATGTCACTTTTGCAATGTAATTTTGATTCCGTGTTGAATATTAAATGAAATAATGTTGAAGCGCCCTAACCTTTTCATATCCAAGCTGACTACTAACTATCTGCCATCATATCTTTGCAGTACACTAGAAAGTATTTATTTTAATTTACATTGGAGGATTGTTGTAATTACGCGGTTGTTAACTCAGCTTGCTTCATTGTTCAAGCTTTAAGGTCATTGACCTTATTAAAGGTACTGGCTAATTTGAATAAGACAGTAATTACTATTGTAGAGAAATAGAATTGAATTAAAAAAAGAGGACAAAAATAATTTTCCCAGATGAGAATTAATAAAAAAGTTTGCTAGGCCTTTCTGCAGTTAAAATAATTGCTTTTAAAATATTCAGAGCATAACACTCAGTACGGCCTCATAAATGTTTTGAGACTAAATGAATGAATATGCAGACGTCAGCTAAGCTTTTGCCTGCTTAATTCAATTGTTTCACACTCAATGCAATTGTTTCATAGTCTCATCCTTTTTTTAATAACATACTCCAACTGGAAGTCTTCATAAAAGTTTAAAATAAACAAGGTGAGACAGTTTACAGATACTGTGAGGTTGGTTTCAAAGCAAAATACAGCACATGCTGTGCTTGCATAATGTAGGTGATAAGCAACCCTTAGTGCTGGAGGGATTGAAAGAGAGGCTTAGACTCGGACTGAGCTGCTATTCTCCCTTCCACTGTCTGCCTGCAACCAATCCTGCCCTATTTCTCCTTGACAGTAAGTCCCTGGCACCTACTGTAGTCAGCACACTGCCAACCCAGACAGAGACACAGAGAGAGAGAGAGACATAGGACGGGGGCAAACAGTCCTGTTATCGTCTGCCACTTCTTTCCTCCGCCTCCCACAATGCTCCTCCCTTATTTACTCTCCTCATTGTAGCGGATTTAAGTGAGAGCCGTAATCTTCAACTGCCCAGCCAGTCTGTCCCCGGCTTCAAAGAGAAGGTCCAGATATGTCTGGGATGGAGCTGGGATATCTGCTAACTTTTTTCCATCGGCCTCAGGAGATAATCATTTCAATCCAGCCCGGGAGAAATGGTTTAATAATGCTGTAAAGGTGATGCCTGTCTGGCTTATCGGGAGAGGCAGATGCATCGAAAGGAGGGTATGGGTGTGGGTTGGGAAAAATAAAAGAAGAAAGGAATAATACGATGAATCCTTACTTACAGGGGTATTTGTTAAATCGAAAATGAGGTTTGACAGGAAGGTCTTTTAGTGCTGTGGCATTTGAACTTTAAGAAGCTGATGGACCATTAGGGTCTTTCTAATAGCTCACTATCATTGAGACCACCATCAAATGATTACTATTGTACCATGGTGCACCTTTTAAAACACCGTCACTTGTTCAGTGCCCGAACCACCAAGTGCATAATTGTCACATTTTTTTTTTTTTTTTTTTAGCCACATCCCCCAAAAAGCTTTGGATACCAGGGCAAAAACTGTGATTTTCTGGTACAACATCGTGACCATACCACTTCTCAGTGACCATAAATACAGGTATAGCACTGGCAGAACCACTGTGTGTGCCTTTAGTGCCACCGCAATTCCTGCTTTTAAAGACTTGACAGAAAGCTTTACACATGACCTGTTTGAGGGTCCGCAGGTTACAAGCTTAATATTTTATAGTACCTGACATTTTATTTCAGTGATTTTTTTTTTAATTTCAGGTGATAAAAAGGTGGCAAAGGTGATGATCAAAGACATTTTTCTTTCTTGCATGTCTCAATCTCCAAAAAATGTCTTGGACACATGGACCGAATGCCCTGAAAATCTTTTCTCACTTGTACTGGAAAAATACATATAAAGGTCAACTGTTTATAAATTTATACATAGTGCTTCCTGTCAATATTTGCAGAAAAATAACGTCCGAAAAATATTGAAATGCTTAAAGTATATTGTGACGGCCCCTTGATGCAGACAGATGCAATAGTTCTGTTATTTGTGTGTATGATGTTGTGACAAAAACAACCTGATTTCACAAATTTCCGTGTTGTAGTCTTGTAATATTTTGCTAATTTATCCGGGTTTTTTTCACGTATTGGTTACTTTAATTGTTTTTCCTATTTTCTTACCATTTTCACCTGGGTTTGGGGTTAGACAACATGATTTCACAAAGTTCCGTGGGATAGTCACAGAATTTTGTGCTCATTTTTCCGTGGCATTCTCACGGATCTCCACATTTTTCCGTGGCCCTGCTATGGACTGTCTTTTTCCGTGGCATTCTCACGGATTAGTTACTCAACTGCTTTTTCCTATTTTCAAACCATTTTCGCTTCGGTTTAGGGTTAGATTTGGTGTTTGCGTTAGTATGTCACTTTAACTATTGGTTTATACTATTTTTTCTGATTTATTCTTTTATATTTTCTAAACTTTAAACAATTGTCGCCTGGCGTTGGGGTTAGAGTTGGGTTTGGGTAGGGATGTCATTTCATGTAAATCTAACCCTAAACCGAAGCGAAAATGGTAAGAAAATAGGACAAAACAGTTGAGTAACCAATCCGTGAGAATGCCACGGAAAAAGACAGTCCGTAGCAGGGCCACGGAAAAATGCTGAGATCCGTGAGAATGCCACGGAAAAATGAGCACAAAATTCCGTGACTATGCCACGGAAATTCGTGAGATCAGGTTGGGTTAGAACGACTTTCTGTAACATATAATGACATCCTTACCCAAGCCCAACTCTAACCCTAACATTAGGCGGCAATTGTTCAAAAATCCGGAAAAAAATAGTATAAACAAACAGTTAAAGTGGCATCCTAACTCAAACCCCAAATCTAACCCCAAACCTAAGCGACAATGGTTTAAAAATAGGAAAAACAATTGAGTAACCAATACGTGAAACTGACACGGAAAAGACAGTCCGTGGTACAGACACGGAAAGAAAGTCCGTGGTACAGACACGGAAAAATGCGGAGATCCGTGACAATGACACGGATAAATGAGCAAAATATTCCGTGACCATACCACAGAACTTTGTGAGATCATGTTGGACAAAAACATGAAAGGTTAAACAGTTGTCCTCTAAACACAACAGCTGGTAAATAACCATCAGTGACCTGTCAAGTAATAAAAATGTATGATTTTTTGTTAAACTGAAGTTTAAACAATGCATGATCATGTGTGGACCAAATAAATTTAAATCTGGCTGGAGGGATTCATTTTCTTGCAGCACCCACCCCTTTACTTGAAAGACATTTTAGCATGAACCCAATTTACTGTAGCTTGACTAATACTATCTCCAGTACTGTGCTATACTGATTTGTTTCTCACCACCGAGTCTAGGTTTACAAGTGAAGGCACATCTAGGCAGGTTCATTTCAATATAAACCACTGTTAACTTGTCTGCTATCCAACTGAATTCAAACATTTCTTTAATGCACACTGATCCACTCCCTCATATATTGAACACACAGACAGCCACATATGAAAGATTGACCCAGCACGGCACAATCATACTGCCTTAAGCTTTCTTACTCAAGGACAAGCTTTTCATGCTGTGTAGGAATCGCAAGGCCAGGTAATAGAAATTGAAAAGTCACTTTTTCAAAAGCTCTGACTATTTTATAACTATATTTTGTAAACGTTTAGTGTGTATGTGGGATCTAGGCTTATATGAATGCAATATCCAACTGAGAATCTTTAAACCTCCCCAGTAATTTATTAAATCTCTTAAAATATAAAATATGAAAGTATATAAAATATAGTTGAAATATGTCAACTTCATTTTATAAGTTTTAACAAGTTATCTCTTGTCGAGATGAATAATAGAAAGTTGCTAAAGATTTTTTACAGTGTACAGTACACAACTTGGTTTTGCAAGTCAATTCAACCCACTATTTTAAACTTTGGCTCGTAAAAGTTGACATCATGCCCATAGCCATCTATGAGATCCAGACCTCGGTAATTTTTTCATATAAAAAATATAATTAGATTTATCTGAATTAATAATTAGTCATTTAAAATGACTCATATTGGCATCCGGGTTAAATACTTACATACGCTGGCGGCAAGTGCAAGTGTGGGTGCAGCATTCGCAGTGTTGCCAGATCCCATTGTAAAAATCCTCTTTAGACATAGTGTTTAGTGTTTTAGCAATTCAAGTGACACTTTTTTTTTAAGTGTGCAGGTTACGGTACATTCAAACGGCGCTTAAGCGTTATCGCTTGACAGAAGGCGTGTCTGAAGAGTGTCCAATGTGTCCACATGGTCTTGCATAAATGTAATTGGCTGGCTCTGCACTATGTTATTTGCATAAGGTGATCTGATTGACTGACGCACGCGTTGACGCTTAAAAAGTTGAGAAATGTTCAACTTCTGCAGCAGGGCAACGGCAGTGATGTGACATGATCCACAATTCAGTTGGGCAATTCATGACGTCGCCCATACAAAGTAAATGAGACGCGTGAATGTACCGTTAGTGTTAGCAATTCTCTGGTTTGTTTCTGAAAGACAAGGTCTGAACTTATTTTTTTCTTTATGGCCTATTTTGTTTGTTTTCGTACTAATATCTGGCAACACAAGTTGACCAGCACCTTAACAGTAATCAAATGGCACATCATTCAGCGTGGGCAGGTTATGAAAGAAATGCTTTCAACACTAAAAATCAATAGAAAATAACACAAAGATTTAGAACAGTTGGGTTAAAATGAAATATGCCAAATATGTAAACATTGGCCATGAAGAAGGCCATGTTATTTCATTCAGTTTAGGAGTAAGCATTAAACAAAGTCATGCTAAAAACATTCATAAGAGCACTAAACAAAGGTCTTGTATAGCCTAATATTGCTTATTAATAATAAGCACTGTTGCATGGAAATAAATTAATTATCCACCCTTACAGTAAAGTAACAAATTGTAATAATATATTTTTTTGGTATATTAATAGAGCACAAACTAGTACATTTATTAAGTGTATTTAAAGTGTATTGTAGGGTACTTTTTCTCCTGGGATAGCATTTGTTAACTCTTAACACCCCTGGACCTCACAAATTTTCAAACCCTGGCTACGGCCATAGTTGACATAACTTATAAAATGTAGTTGCAATTGTTTAACCTAATTTTTTAATTAAAACTAACATAAAAATACATGTTGATTTGACAAAAATACTGCATATTTTGTACATTGTACTACTGAATTGCAGAGTTAGATTGTTAAATTGTCACCATTTCTGAGTTCAGGATTTTAAGGAGGATCTAAAATAGTGGTTTAAAGGGACACTTCACCCATTTGCATTAAGCTTTGTATAGTTAGAACCCCAGTCATGTTTTTGAATGGTCATGCATAATTTCCTCAGTTGCCGCTGAGACAAGAGAAATACAGATTTCAGTGTTGCACTTCCTTCTTTCAATGATGTAAAAATCATCATTTTGCATCATTGAAAGAAGGAAGTCCAATATCTTTGTTGAGGGGGTCAGACTACAAACACCCCTTTTCTCGGTCAAATAGGCACCAAATTCTAAATGCATGTTACATTTCGACTACAAATACGACACACTTTCAATAAAGATTAATGTTTCTATGGGTGAAATGCTCCTTTAAGCACTTGAGCCACCGTTCATGGCCCCGCCCCTAACACAATCGCGAGCATCCATTTAGGATTTTGTAGCAGTATTTGAAAGTAGAGAGCAGCGACCAGCAGCTTTCCTGAGAGTGGGTGTGGTTTCAGAACTGACAACGGACACGCCCCCAGCATGAGAGCGTAGAATCCAGCCTATTTTTCCAAGATTTTGATAACTTATATTATTTATTTGGTGTTTTTTAAGGATTCAAATTTGGCTGGATGATTAATAATACCTTTTTCTAAGGTGTCACAAACACAGATTTTATATCAAACTTTACAGGGAAGTGTGAGAGCTTTATTTTTTAAATGAATTCATAAATTCACATTAAATGTGCAATTCGCAGATGATGAAGTGTGAAACAAATATTGAATCTTTGAATCATGCATATCACCATATCAAACATATCGCGGGTGCCAGTTTTCATATAGCACATGAGCATATGATCTTAGATTCGTAGACTGCATTTGTTCATTTGGCACATTGAGGAAGGTTGCAGGGGTATGTTAAGTGCTATCTACAGCATCTGTTACATGGTTACAGCACTTGTATATACTTGAAGTCTGCAGAATGAACACATTGCTTTGAAAGTGTAGCCACAAGACATGAAAGGGAGAGTTCACCCAAAAGAATGAATGAAATTTGACTCACCCTCATGTTGTTTTATCTTTGTGTGTATCAATGAATATTTTACCTGTATGAGTTTATTCTGTTGAACACAAAAAAAGATATTGTGATAAATTATGTTATCCAAACAGTTGACCAAGCACTGACTTCCATAGTAGGAAAAAATGAATACTATGGAAGTCAATGGGTACCATCAACTCAGAATTTTCTTTTTTTGGGGGAACTATCCCTTTAATTTTATTAGTGTTATGCTGCGTTTACACCAGCCGCGGTAGAGCCGTAAAGTTTTCAATGTTAAGTCAATGTGAAGACGCGTTGATGCACGTCTGAAGGTCTCGTAGCACAAATAAAGGGTTTAGCGCAGCGAGGTGGAAATGACCCGCCTCATTCGCGCGTCTAGTTTGCGCGAACGGCTTGAATTTAGCGTTGCCGGGCAAGTTGAAAAAGTTGAACTTTGGCGGAAAAACGCGCAGCGTTACCCAATCAGGAGCTTGCTCTAGTAGTAACTTGATAACAGGAAGTGAACGGAGTCACAGAAGCCTATGGAATGCCCTCCCATGACGCGAATTTCCGCGTTAATGTCTCGATGACTAGAATTTCAAGTGCGGCTTTCAAGCGTGAATGAAGCGAGTAAACTCAAACTGTTCAAGCAGAAAAGTAGACACGCAAGACGCAAATTAGACGCCTCTACCACGGCTGGTGTAAATGTACGCAGCATTAATGTGAGACTAATGTAATGCCGTTGCTTGTTAACTGTCCAACCCCTAACCCCGCACCTAACCCCAAGGTCACAGGGGTCAAGGCAAATCATACAGAAGTTACGAATGTTGTCGTATGAATTAATACGAATTAGCCAACTTGTAAAATGATGTGGGTAAACCTTGCAATTATTTATAAAAAGAAAAAACTTTTATTTTATGGAAATCAAGCTCAAATTTTTATATTGCTCTAGAGTAGACCTATAGCTACTCACAGTGGACTTTCTGCAGGATCTCCAATGTGTACATTTATGCATTTGACAAGGTACTGTATACAGTTTTATCAGTATGTTTGTTCCCTGGGTTCAATCCCATGACCTTTTTCGCTGCTAATGCAATGCTCTACCACTGAGCTACACAAGAACACATATTGCACTACATATTGCAAGGATATAAAAACAGAGAGGAGCCACCTGGTTTGTGAGATGATAATAATGAAAGCAGCTATCTAGGATGGGATGTCAAGCCGCCTTAGGCCTACTGTGTCCTTTCATGAACTCTTTCTAGGAGAAGAGGCAGAGCTTTGTTTTATACATGACAATTTCTTTGGAAGAGCATCGAGTTTCATAACTGCTCTCTCTGTGTGTGTTAAAGCCTCTGGGAGAACTCTGGAAGGATGTAGAGACATACACATAGCTGGGATAAACTTGTGAACTGTTGGATTTCTTATTTTCTCGCAATCAGATTGCACTAAAAATACAGGGCTGAAAATAACCAGACTCTTTCAGTCAGGCTGCGAATGTCTTGAAGACGGTTATTTATCAAAGAATATGGGGACTGATGAAAATGGATGTTTATTGAAAACGATTTCTCGAGACTCTCGATGATTAGTTTTATTTTGTTGCTAGCTCCAGGAATCTTTTTTTTTAAGAAATGGATTTTTATATGCCTCTGCAAAGTTTATGTGAAAACCTCCCTTAAATTATCATTTTGATAGCTCTCGGTTTAGTCGAATCCATCTCCATAATCTCCCCCTTTCTTACTTCTCCGAGGGATACAGCAGTCAGCATAGCAAGGATGGAGGATAATGCTCAGCAAGCCTTCGTTAAGCCTCTCGCGACACTTTGTCTGGAAAGAGTCCAACTCAGCAGTGGTGTCACCACTCCAGCCACTTTTAACCCCGTGCTTCCCCAACTGTTTCCCAAGTGATGCTGTGGTCACCGTTCTAGTTTGCGCCCGGGAGCTCATCGCTTCACATCCCCATTCGCCCAACTCTCTAATCCCCCAAATCCCATGGTGAAATGGAACCGGAAAAACCACCACTCAGCCATCTTTCCTAACAAATCCTCCTTCGCTCTTGCTCATCTCTGCAGCCTCTAGCTGGCCGTGGAGGAGATCGTAATGGAGAAAGTCTGAGTGACAGCGACGCTCCTCACAGCTCCTCATTTAACCACAGACTATGAAGGCGACGTGCTTGAGGGGTGTGGAAAAACACGTCTGTCACTTCCCCACAAGCTACCGCGCCCCGTGATTACATTTCACATGTGAGAAGCTTTCTGTCGACACTGTCAATCACATTATTATGGAATATTTAAGAGGACAAATCAATGACAAGGGAAACCTGGATCCTAGAGGTTATGAATCCATGGGCCTCATTTAAAATTCACGACAAAGTCCATATTTATAAAAATAAGTGGAAAGTACTAAGCGCCAAGTCATGGTCTGAGCAGACATACGCACTTTTGCTTGTCCGATTGCTGCAGGTTTTGGAAATATAAGCCATTCTTGCTCCTCGAAAAGGGTTTAAACATTGACAGGCGCTTTTTTATATGTCTATGACATCAATAAGGCATTGTTTAAAGGCAGAGATCTAAAAGTTCATAATCATTTGCAATTTTTCACATCTGAAAGAAAGGGGTCCATTTACATTTAGTCATTTAGCAAACGCTTTAGTCCAAAACGACTTACAAATGAGGTAGTCAATAGAAGCAATTATAGCAACACAAGAACAGCAATACATAAGTGCACTGGAAATAATCTCATTGAGTCCAACACAATATACATAGCCAGGGGTTGGTTAGTACAAATGTATTTTTTTTGTAAGACATAAAAATGTATGGGTATTTTCACATTTTCTTTGCGTACGTTTGATTTATGAATCACAAGTACGCATTATTGATCAGTGATCGTTTTATCAAATGTAGGATGGTTTCTATGCAGCATTTAATAAATGAGGCCCTATGTCTTACAAAAAATGTGGTATTGGAATGTTCAAAATCTAGGTTGAAACCTAAAGGACGGGGTATACTTTTTCCGCGTCCGCGCAGCTTTCCGAGTATAGTCCCCGCGGCTACACGCGGATGGCCGCGTTCGACACTATACGCAATACAAATTATTTCTTATTCAAATTATTAGTCTAACAGGCTGTCAGGGCAGCACTGATTTGGCAACATTTACAGTACATTAAAACATTAGGATAGGTGAAGAAAAGTAACTGATCCACCATTGCAAACAAAGTTTAGAACAAACAACAAGACAACAAAGAACAGGAATCAAACAAACATGCTCCAGAGCTTTCTGTTCTTGGAATAAGTAAAAGTTAAAGAAGAAAAACGATAGTGTGTGTGCAAATGCTGTCTATTTCCTTTGAATAATTGTTTACAGTGGAGTGCCCTGTCTAAATATTTTCATGCGCATGGGCTGTCGTACGCGGACTGTACGCGCTCTGTCCGCGCGGTCTCAAATTGGGGGCTGCACGGACCGTCCGCGGACTCTCCTGATGACGAAAATGACGTCATGCGGGGCGCGCATACCCTGACGTCCCCAGTATACTTTCGGCTTAAAGGTGCTGTAAGCCATTTTTTACATTTTCCTATTAAATGAGTTCATTAAAATATAACTCTTGTAAGGGTGCACTTACACTATCCAAACCGTGTTTGGGTGTGTTTGACCCCCAAAGCCTGGTTTAAACCAGCTTGCAGAGGTGGGCCGGGGCGCAGTTTACTTGGGCTCAGGCACGGAAGGCTATAGTGTAAGCGCCTGAGTGCGATTCAAAAGGAGAGACGTCAATTGCATTGCACCTTCATCTGCTTTCTTAAAAACCTTCTGATGCGCGCAGCAGGGTTACGTGAATGTCCGAGCTGCACACGTGACAGGCCAACTAAGCAATACGATGGCATGTGAGAGGGCTGTGTGTCATCGTGCAACAAACAACTCAGAATAAAAAACACAGACTTAACAATAGAATGGGTTCCATTGTTAAGAGAACGCTTTACTTCCTGCTTTGTTCAAAACAATTACGTCCTAATGACGAAAGCGCGTCTGGGCTCAGATCGAAAAAAGTACAGTGTGACTGCGTGCTTCTAGGGGAGTAAGGAGGGGGGCAATCGCGCTGGGGCATGGTTTGGTTCAGTTTGGATAATGTGAGTGCACCCTAAGAGGACTTGACTCCATAAATTACAATAAAAAGTATGCCGCATGGCGCAGGCCGGTGCTTTTCCCAGACAGCAGATGACTCCGGGCCGGACCCGCACCGGAGTTGCTGACTTCGTCTACTGTTTGGGTTGTTTAGCCAGTCAAAATATTTTAATGCAATTTTTTGTAAATCATTTTGGATGTTCAAATGGCAGCCAATAAACTAGCAAGAGGCAAAGAGTATTATCTGTGTGCAAAGTTAATTTAGCAACTGTTTACTTTTCGGATTTGGTTTTCTCTTTGTGTGGCACAGAGATGATGCTCTGCTGCTACATTTCTAATCACATTGTGATTATGATCTTTTTTGTTCTTTGGAATAACATGTACTGGAAAAATACCCCAGAAAAAATCCAAAAAGTAGAATATTCCCAGACAGCAGATGGCTACGGGCTGTATCTGCACCGGATCCAGCCCGAAGTCAGCATATAGTCGTCTGCTGTCTGGGTTATTATATATTTTTATGATAACTTCAAAGTATGTTTTACTGTAAATATTACTTCAACATAGATTTATTTCTGCTCTTAACGTAATGTCTGCTCGCCTCCACATCAACATGTCTAAATCGAAGATGCTCAAGGTCAAATCCCTCCATCTGTTTTTTAAACTTCCATCTATCACTCAATAATCTTAACACTCAATAAAATAGCCGCATTCCTCAGGTGAAAAAACAGTCTTGACAACCAAGCCGCTCGCACTGATTGGTTAAGCCGAACGCTGTCACCTGTCCAATCAAATTCCAAGAGTTAACTTGACAGCATCATATATTTCTATTAGTCCACACATCTTAGAGTCTTTGAACATCTGCATCTCCACAGAGGTTGCATTGCAGGTCTGAGTAATTCGGGCACAGTATTAAACAGCATGCATCAGTGATCTTCTTCCCAGAGCATCTCTCGGGATTCTCTTTTGCATGTTATGCAGACAGCAGACGTGCGGTAACAGAGCAGCCGAATACATTCGGAATATCAATGAAAGACCTCTGGGCTGCGAGCAAGTCACATTCCTTCAGATGCTGTGCAATATTCTTGGCAATATCACAGATTACACGCTGCGAGCTCACACGGCACCAGACGCGAGAACTAAATTCGATGTGATACATTTTTTATGTTATATATAGCCTATATACAGCATATATCTGCTGAAAGCTGCTAATACTCTAGTCTATTGTTGTGTTGATTCCCAAAGTAATTTATTGGAGATTAGGTGTATTATTATCAGCAAATGAGAAAACTCAAGATGCCACGGTATCCTATTTTGTTGAATCGGTGATACTGTCTCCACATAAAACATATGTTGCATGTCCAATCTTTAAAGTCTGAGGCATGTTATTGATTAAGATTTGCTTTATGCACCAAATACCAAACATTTTAGTGCACACACACACACACATATATATGTATATGTATATACATACACACACACACATGTAAAAAGCATGCAAGCTGAAGCCCATACCAGTGCTGCTTTCCATTTCATTTCTTCTCTTTGCTGTGAGTTCATATGTGTATTGAGGTATAGAGCTAAATATTTCTCGCAGGCGGCTTTCTTTGGGTGTGGGACTGACACCGTGAAATTGCATGTAGTAGCGAGAATAAGTGAACACTTTAAAGGTGCCAGAAACAGAGGCGAGGGAGAGAGGGTGGGACTGGGTCCTAAAATCCAGGGCCATTGATGTGTGACAGGGTCCTGCCATGCCATCAAACCAGTGCCAGAAAATACTAACAATATTCCACCATCCTGCCCAGTCAGGGGATGTACTAAAACAAAGCTTAGAGTCGTCTGTAACGAATGATGCTTTTCACTTTTGAAGACTTTTGCAATTAATTTAATCTAAAAATTAGAAAAACAATGAAGTCAATGTTTCATTAGGGGGTTGTATCCTACAGGTATGTCTCTCTGCCTGAGGCACATAATTGCTGCCAATGCTGAAGTGATCCAGTGTCAACTAATGAATTGTCACCCTGCTTAGCATAAAGTTATATGAAAGCAAACCCAGAGGCTATTGAACCATTGGTTACCACCCTTTAAAGTGTCACAACTACTTTTACTCTTTTCATCAGAAGGAAACTATTTTCCCTCTTCAACCCTCCAGCCTGTTGAGGCAGCTAAAAACCCACAGGACACTGCATCCTTTATCACCATCTTCATTTCAATGTTAGTCTTTAGATGAGGTGGCACTGCAGATATGTGAGATTTCATAATATTCAAAATAAATAGATAAAAAATCTGAATTACTGGCACCAGAGTAAATATGAGTAATATGAGTGACGTTACGCGGGTGTGCATTATTTTCAAATAATTATTCCTCTTATACTATGGTTACCACAAATATTGTTCTGGTGACTATTTTAAAGACATTTGAAAAGTTAAATGTGCGGTTTACAGAAAAATAATCAACACCCATGGAACATTTCTCAGCCAATCAGAATAAAGCATTCAACAGACCCGTGGTATGATACAGAATAAGGGGTTGTGCACACCAAAACTTTTAAACGCGGCTGAAACTGCCTGGAGGACGCCAAATGCCAGCTGTTGGTAGCTGTGATACTTGAGCTGTAAGCCGGTTGGATGTTGTGATAACTGTCCCGCCCCTCCTCCACTGTGATTGGACGGCCATGTGAGAACTGACATTGACGAGCAAAGCTTTTCATCCAAAGTTGAATCTCTTTCAACTCTTAACTCTTTCACCGCCAGCGTTTTAAAAAAAAGTTGCCAGCCAGCGCCAGCGTTTTTCATGATTTTCACCAAAGTTTAATGCCTTCCAGAAAATGTTCTTCTTTAAATATATAAACATACAATATACCAAATGAAAGAACAGACCCTCTGCTTTCAAACAAAAAAAAACCGTTTCATCCTACCTTTAGTGGTTCTTTTGCAATCAGCTTTTGAATATGGGTAGGTTTTTGCAAAAATACCATATTTTGAGCAAAAAGCAAAAATAATTCCATTTTTGTGACGGACTTTTCATAGAGATCCCATTCAGAGCGATCTTTAAAACAGACACGGACATGCAGCCGCTTGCCATAGGGCAATACTTCCGGTTTTAAAAAGTTCGGAAGTGCGCCACCTGGTGGATAATAGCGGTATTGCGGAAAGACGGAAAATCTCGTCATTGGCGGGTAAGCGTTTTCTCTTAATTGACGAGATATCTCGTCAATGGCGGGGAAAGAGTTAACGTTCAGGGCCGAGCACGGAAAACCACCGAGCGCCAGTTTCAGGGCGGAAGAAAACCGCTAGTTGCTAGCTTATTTGAAAAAACGCCAAGCTTCCATTGGAAACAATTGAAAACGTGCGCCGACCGCGGGCGTAAAAGCTTTGGCGTGCACGCCCCCTAAATGTTTTACTTAAATGTTTCCACTGATACTGATAGTCGATTATTCAGAATGATATCTGCCGATGTCAATAGCTTGGTGGTCATATTAACTTGCATTAACTAGATTCTGAAGATAACGTTTTCTGAATGTTATTCATTCATATAATGGCCATTAATATTGCACATTAAACTAGTGATGTTTCTTTACGATTTCTATACACAGAGCTCAAATTAATTGCAACACTATGTAAGGTATTGGTAGGACATAACCAAGGCGCATACAACAGAGGAACGCAAAAACACTTTTATTAAACAAAAACTGGAAAACAAAAACCCATGAGGGGCAGACAACATAAACTTGGCAAACAATACACAAGACAGACTAGACTAAACTAACAATAAACTTTGACTCAGTACTTGACTTTACTTTATAATTCACTAGCTACAAGAAGACTTGACATTCAACTTCAAATATACAAAACGAATCAGCAATGACAGCAAACACAAGGGCATTAAATAAGGGAGCAAATCAAGAGGGGAACTGGTGACAACGAGGAATTAGGTGAATAACAAGAAGACGGGGGGCGGAGTCAGGAGACAAGACAGGGAACAGCACATGGCCTGAGGCCAAGGGTGCGTTCCACTCCAGTTTTAGACACGCACTCGCAAACTTCCCTAAACACTTCCCCTATAGGGGGAATCCCTGTCGCCATTTTGAAGTGCGTTCCACTTTGTCAAGTGGACGAGGGAAGTTTGTATGGACAGACCGCCGCTCCCTCGATTTTGACAGAGGGAGCGAGTCTACTTCATATGTACACTTCAGGCAGCTTCATATCCCACAATGCATCATGATTGTGACGTCACTTCAGCAACTCGCACTTTGCACATGGAGGGGGTGGTCTCCACTTTCCATGTGATCAAGGGCTTAGGGCGATCCATTTGAACCTACTTCATGTTTCAGCAGTAGTGGGCACTCGTACAACGTAAGCAATGTCGTACATCCGAGTGAACGAGACTGAGGGAAGTTAGCTAGGGAAGGTCATAAAAAAAACGAACTGGAACGCAGGGCTAGTCCACACAGACACACGTATTTTTATAACTGGAGTTTTTCCTCCTTCGGTTTAAAAAAAATTCCCCTCCACAAAAAAAAAATTTCCGCCTACATGAACACGCAAAAACACGTGATCAAACACTGTCAAGAGCATGCCACGCCAGCAGGCAGTGATATAACTCAAACTGTAAAGCCAATCAGAAGCCTAACAAAAGTGATGTCGGAAAGCAAAAACCCTGTTTTTACTGTCTACACGACAACACCGCAACCAGCGTTTCTTAAAATACTCACCCTGGCAGGGGTTTTCAAAAATGTTCGGTTTCAGTGACGTGATACTGCGTGTTTTTGTGGACGAACGGCCGAACCACGTAAAAAAATCACGGTTAGAAAAATACCCGTGTGGACAAGGCCTGAGGCTGCGTCCAAATAACCACACTTGCGGTCTTTGCACTTGACCACTTGACTACTTACATGACGTATTTCCTGTATTTTGCCAAAGTGTTCTGGTGGGCATGAAGATCCCAAGCATGCATGTAAAAATTATTTAAGGGACACACTTAGCAAGTGTAAAAATGTCAATCCTGGTAGTGGCAGTTTACACCAAAACATATACTTTTTATTTAGGCTACTTAAAATATATATTTGAAGTTTTTTATATATATATATATAAAATGAACACATACATTAATAAATAAATGAACATTTAAAGATTATTATCTACTTTCAGAAGCAGAATTATTTGCACCTGGAAACAAACTCTTTGCATTTTGTGCATGCAGCTTTATTAAATTTTATTGTTTATTCAGTAGTCCCTGAATAAACGACACCATTAATGTTGTTTCTAATTATGTGATAAAAGCAGTTGCAGATATTTTACAAAATACATGCTGGCACCAATGAAATGTGCAACACTTTTCATTTTATTACCAACATAATATGTAATATCCATTTATTACCTTACAATTAAACGTTTCTGCGAAATCTCGGGAGGTTTGGGCAAAGGTCTCACGATTTTAATCAAGAACATGATGGGATACGCTTATGTGCGTTAAGGGCACTGAACTTTGCCAGTTTGAAGACATGGGACAGTCTTGCGCACTTACTTCCTTCCAAGACTGCAAGTGTGGGTATTTGGACACAGCCAAAGTCAACAAACAACAATGAACTTATGCTACACATAACATACATGGGATGGTCATGATCCTGACACAAAACTAGAAAAAACTATGACCATAAAGCTAGGATCATGACATATCCTGTGCTCATTTGATTGACAGGATATATTGGGCTATTTTAATGGTCCAATAGTTGATAGTGTAAAAATATATTTTATTGTCTGATAACAATTATTGGCCGATATGTCCAGCCTGATCTCACGGAAAATTACACATATTTTACGAGTTGACTAATTTGTATGAATTTGTATGAAGTTGATCGTGCAAAATGTACGATTATCAAAAAATTTAAATAAAATAATGAAACCTCACCCCTAACTCCACCGTCACAGGGGTCAAAGAAAATTGTACAAAAATGTAGGAATTAGCCACCTCGTAAAATATGTATGAACTGCCATTAGATAGCATCGATATATCTACTTCATATGCAATCTAGATTTATCAAGTGCAAAAAACCTGTACAACACTTAAACTGATGAATGTGAATATGATACTCTAAAATACGTATTTGATTTCATGCACTCAATGCAAACTAAATTGTTAAAGCAGATAAAAAAAATAAATGAAAAGAAAATTAATTATTTTCTTGTTAACACTTTTCTGTCTCCTATGGCAATAAAAAAACACAGCAAACGCAGTTGTTCTCCCAGTCAGCAACGTGAAACAGATGCATTTGAGATAAGAATAATAGACAGCTGAGATATATTTCCTTATATTAGAACCTGTCATTATATTCTTTTCCGCAGCACAGATGATGATAGTCTAGCTTTGACACTTGCGATGAAGGGATTTATGATTTATATCATGCAATTATATCACGTTGCAGGCATCTTTCCCTTTAAGAAAACCACATTGCAGACATTGCACAACCTATGTTAATAATATAAAAAAAAATAAACACTATTCCTAAACACTTAATAATATGGGTACACAGGTGAAACATGAGACTCGCACCAGTCTTAATGCATCTACGACCCATATAGCAGTGCCATACAGCATTTCTGTGTCAACAGTTGGAGTTTATTACCTGTGTTTATATAGTGTGTGCCTTTACGGCATTATTGATTATGTGCCTGAAAAAGAAACAGGTAAACTCCATTTGTCACCAAGTGATGGCTAGTAACGCATCTATTTATTGATTCTGGATGTATGAGTATTGCATTGAACAGTCTGCCTGCATATGGCCGGAAACGCTGGACTGGATGATGGCTTGACAGTTTAATCGACTGATTATTCCAGAAGAGTTGTTTTTAAGGCAGCGTGGTCAATCCTCACGGCTCTATCGGTCGAAGCCTAATGGGTCAAGATACGGGAAAAGGATTAAATTACATGTTGGCGACATTGTGGCCTTCATAACAGCTGTCATAATTCATCTCGTGATGCCAATTAAACCAATCAGATGGCTAACTTGTAAAATTTATGGATAGATTTATAGAGCTCGTAAGCATTGATTTTGACTGGCAAGCAATACTGAATGTATCAAATGTAGCATAAAAGCTCAAAATGAATATTTATCTCTGAAACCTTATAATCAATAACCTGATGCCCTTTCAAAATGCAATCTCCAGTTCAACAAGATTATCTCATTCTGAATGATTGAAATTGGATTTGTTTCAACCCCCCACACGCATTACGTCTCTCCTCATCTCTGCATGCTTTACCCATGATGCATTGCAAAGAACAGCACGTGTCAATCACCCGTCTCGCCACCAGCCGCTGTTCAGCCTCCGGCGGGCGAGATGGAGGACCGGTGCTGTGAGGTCACCACGATCATGTTTTCATTCGTTTTTCTGCCATTTCTGGTACGGGGACTTCCCTGCTTCTTGTTTCCCATTATAAGCGATCACGTTCTCACCGGAGCTCCTGCGGTCTTTCATCCACGCGCTCTCATTCCATCACACGTGGGTCAGGCCGCAGGTCCCATATAACAGAATATGAGCACTGTGTGATGTTATTGTGTGGAGTCGTGTTCTCCCCGAGGAAAAGTGGCATGATTCACTTTAGACATCACACACCATATTGTATCATACTGTGGAGTGGAGAAAAAGGTCAACCACACACAAACTTTAATGTGAACACACAGGAATCCATTGTTTTTCAGTGTACAATTTTCAACACAGCATTGTATGTGTTACACATACTATAATATTTCCATTTCCATTTTGAGAGCAGCACATTCCTAAGCAATGCATTCTCCTCCAACCTCTCCCTCGCCTCCCTAATGCACGAGAAAACAAGTTCTTCTGAAACCTGGACGACGCCAGACCTTTTGGAGGGTTCGGAGAATTAATACAACACCAGAAAAATTTATCTTTTGTTAAATTAATTGTTCAGTCACTCAAGGAGAAATCAGATTAGGCTTTCCAACATGTAAATTTTCTTTAGAGAAGTTTTCATCATGCGTCTTAATGTACGCTTGCCCAGATCAATGTGTAAATGCCCCAGCTTCAACACTGCCAAGCTTTATTTCCAAAGAAAACGATGTTAGCAAAATAAATGTGAAAAGAAATCATTCAATTGTCAAAACTCAAATAAAACCATTCAAGGTGACAAATAATAAACAGCTAGCTAAGATGACGTGCAGTTCAACAGTGACAGGAAAAGAATTGGACTGGATTGCAATAAACATTGTATTAAAAAAAAGGAAAGGAAAATCATACGTGTTACTTTGATATTTTTAATATTTACTTGAATAAAGAAGTACGTAGTATACGTGTTATGAATCCTGCGGGTTTTAAATGTAATTCTAATATTACTCTGTGTACAATGTCAACACATTTTAATTAGAGATGAATGTCATTACTGCTTGAATGAAAGAGAAATAATTGTGTGCAATATTCTGTTGATCGACTTTATATTTGATAAGATGTGAGAAACATGAATTCTCAGATTGTGAGTGGAATATTATGGGAACAAAACAACCTTCAGATTTTGCATTTATTGGTTTGTTTATCTTAGTTCAAAGAATGTGTTTGAATTTTAAAGGCTTTGAAAATGTATGTTACGCTACGTCCAAAAACAAAACAAAGTGGATCAAACTTCACATCATTTCAAGACATTAAAGATAGACATAGAAATAAAAACGGGCTACATAAGGCTGTTAAAATTAATTGAAATTTAAAAAATAAATTTTAAACCTTGATAAAGGTTGTCAGTCAATGCATGTGCGCTATCCACCCATACGGCAAAAAAAAAATTCCATGGCCAAAAAATACAGAGCCCCTAAGGTGACATTGGAGTAAAAAAATCTAAAGTTTAGTTTCATTTGTTCACGTGAAACTTTCATGTGCTCACGCAAAACCTTAATGTGCAGAATTTTTTTTTAAGTTTAATTTCGCGTGCTCGCGTGAAACTATCGCGCGCGCATGTGAAACTTTTGCTTTCATGTGCGCCCTCGATAGTTTCAAGTGCTCATGCGATAGTTTCACGTGCTCGCGCGATAGCTTCACGTGAGCACGTGAAACGGTTTCGCGTGAGCACATGAAAGTTTCATGTGAGCACGAAACTAAACTTTATTTAATTTTTGCTCCATGTCCCCTTAGGGGCTCCTTAAAAAATGACCAAAATGCTTAGTTCATTTTGTAGAAAGTAATGCTCAATTGAATATATTTTTTAATTTTAAAATATATTTAGTTTTATTCTAAATTTATATTTCAAAATATATGTTTCCAAGGGGAAGCAAATATATTTCTAATTTTACATTCCATATGGGATTTTTTTTACCTGAATATATTTTAAATATATGCTAAAACAAGTTCATAAGTTGAAACTATATTTAATTTGAACCTTTTTAAAACTGTTATGTTTACAGGTTCGTAACATAAACAAAGTTTTTTTCCAATACGACGTAAATATATATTTCCTTGGATAGAAATATATGGAGGGCTAAATATATTTGTTAATGCTTGATAATTAATTTACTTTGAAAATATATTTCAAATATACAAAAATGGCCAAAAATATATCGGTGAAAAAAAATATTTTTGTAAACATATTCCAAAAATATATTTTTAACCAATTTTTGTATATTTAGTACGGAGCCCCTAAGGGGACATGAAGCAAAAATTTAAAAAAATTTAGTTTCATGTGCTCCCTTGAAACTTTCATGCGCGCGATAGTTTCACGTGAGCGTGCGATAGTTTCACGTGAGCATGCGAAACTAAACGTAAAAAAATTTTGCACATGAAGGTTTCGCGTGAGCACATGAAAGTTTCACGTCAGCACATTAAAGTTTCACGTGAGCACATTGAACTAAACTTTAGATTTTTTTACTCCAATGTCACCTTAGGGGCTCGGTAATTTTGAAATATATTTAAAAATATATTTATATATATATATATTTAAAAATATATTTATATATATATATATATTTTTTTTTTTGCCTTATGGGAAAGTGGCAGCTTTCTGGTCTCGTTAATTAAACAAGGAGTGATTAAAACTGCAATGCATGAATTTGCCACTAGAGACAGTACAATTACAGCCTGGTACAAATGTGGTTTTAGTCTATATAGCTAATTTTGCCATTTAGTGCAACTAAGGGTGAATTTTTTGGAAACTCATCTGTTTAAATTATATTAAGCATGAAAGTTTTGCATAATTAAGGGCGTGGCCACTTTAGTAAAAAGTAAAATGCAGCTGCGGTCATTACCGTCAAACATGCCGGCATGGTTTTAGCAACCAGGCACCTATCTAGGAGGAACAAACTGGCCAGATGCAGGAGCCAGCTCTGCCCACTTTGGGCTTAAAAAAACATTGCTTAGAAACCTACTGGTGACATTAAAGACACTACGTCCATTATTTTAAACAGTCTATGGTGCTACCATAAGAATGAGGTCAGGATTACTTTCAGAATATTAAGTGTAATTTTATTTATGTAAAAAAGTTGAAAAAAGACCCATTATTGCAAAATTAGAATTTATTAAGGTTATATTTTTGTTTATGAAATGAAACATATTTTACATCAAGTCTGTTTTTGTCTTGCACCCTTACATGTCCAAAAATCGTCTGGACTTGGGCTAAACAGAAAAATCATCTTTATTGGATCAAAATGATATCATAGCTTTTAAGGGCATCGGTGAGTGCATGTCCCGACAAAGACATGGGGTTTATGGGAAACCCCGAAGGGGAATTTTACTATTAGCCAATAGCGAGCGTCAAACAAGCTCTATGCCTGACAAAACAGGTCAAAAACCTCATTTGGCTCTGTCCACTGAATCTCTGAAATAAATTCACTTCAGGCTATTTGGAAAATGGATCAGATCTTCATTTGAGACCATGCCATGAACAACCTGATAACTGATAACAGAGTCTGGGCATGAAAGTTAAATAACAACATTAATTTATAAACTAATACTTTTTTACAAAATGAACAATTATTCCCTTATATAAATCACACAATGACCCCAAAGAGTATTTGGAGACTTCAAGCAAACCAAAAGCATTATATGGTTTAGTAGATGGATGGAGTCAGATGCCCTCATGTTTAAACAAGGGGGTTAGCAAAGTAACCACAGGTGTAGTAGGTGCATCTCTCATGAGGTAACATGTCTATAGTTCAAAGTTACATAACCAAAAAGTGTCTTAATTTTAAACTGCAGTTTTTTCAACCTTACCCTAATATGAAATGTTGTGATTGTTTATTTTATATTATCTAATCTAATAAAATTTAAGCATTAGTAAGAGTGATTCCAAAAATAAAGGCCATTGTACATAACATAAATGAATAAAATTTTATTGACTTTTTTGTACCACATTCTTGTAGAAATAACATGTTTGCCATGCAATCTAAAATAGGAAATTCAAACAATACATAATTAACCAATATCAAGATGTCAAGGACTGGTCTATAGTGTCACAGATAATGGATGTAGATGCACTGTCAGAAAGCAATGGTCAAAAAAAGGTCCAAAGCTTTCACTGGAGCAGTACCCCTTACAAAGGTCCTAATATGTACCATTTCGGTACAGATATGTATGTGGGACGCTCTAATATGTACATTTAAGGTACTAATATGCACTCTTTGGTACCAATATGTACCTCTGAGGTAATAATATAAGCTCTTTAAGGGGAATATGTGTACCGTAAAACTTCAAATAATAGCCGGGTTCCAAATAGACGCCTGTCTCTTTTAGACGCCTGGTGTGACGACAGGTTTGGGTAAATAAACGCCTGTCTCAAATAAAGGCCTGGTCTGTTTTTTAGTTTCGGGTTGTATTTAATCTTCTAAAACCCGTCAGATAGTCTGTTTAAGACAGTTCTATGGTGCAGATTACACACGCTAAAGTTTTGATTACCTGTAGATGTCACGTAACAGACGCAGTCGTTCCGTTACTCATCACTATGACAACACAACGAGCTTCGTCGCCAGGATTGAGGTGATGATGACAGTAGCGAAGAGGCAATCGGGAGTCGGGACCTTTCCCTGTGGGCCGGTAGTGTTTTGAGGCCGCTGATAATAGCCGGGCTTTCAGTCTTTTGTCATGCATGCACTCCCGCCACACATTGTATTTCTCGCGCGGAAACACTATTTATCATATTTAATATGCTGCAGCGCCAAAATGTATCTGGCCGCACTGCTCTCTCTCTCTATCAAGCCCGTCTGAGTTCTAGTCGAGCGAGCCAATACAAAAAAAGAGAAAGAGGCTACACAATAGCCAATCAGAAAATAGCACTGTTGTATCTGGGTAAGATTTCACGCAACAACCAATAAAAAAAACATATCCTTGTTTGCTATATTTATACTGCCAATAATTTAAGACTGTTGTTATTACACAAACTAATTTGTTAAACACATTCAAATTAAAAATAAAACGTAATATGTGGTAACCTCCTGCTGTCATACTGGAACAATTAAATTAAAAGCCTGTCTCTTATAGACGCCTGTCTCTTTTAGACGCCTGGTGTGATGATAGGTTTGGGAAAATAAAAGCCCGGGCTATTATTTGAAGTTTTACGGTAAGCCTTAAAGGAAAACACCACTGTTTTTCAATATTTTATTATGTTTTTAGCTCAACTTATATGAAGGAATACATACCTATCTTTTTTCAATGCGTGCACTTTTATTCTTTGTACAGCGCTTCATGAATGTGTTAGCATTTAGCCTAGCCCCATTCATTCCTATGGCTACAAACAAAAGTTTTATTTTGTGCCACCATACTTACTCGTGTACCTACTCATGTAACAGCCTTTAAATAGGAAAAACATGGAAGTGTTTGGTGGCTTCTTAATTCATCCCTGTTTGGATCCAAAGGAATGAATGGGGCTAGGCTAAATGCTAACACATTCACAACGTGCTGTACAAAGATTTAAAGTGCACGCATTGATAAAAGATGTGCATGTATTAATTTGTCTAAGTTGAGGTAAGAAAATAGTAAAATATTGAAAAAGGTTGGTGTTTTCCTTTAAAGGGGTAAAGGTCCAGTGACCATATTTGACCATATTTGTTTTCTAACAGTGTACAATGAGGTGTTTGCACATAAAACATAAGTCTGTGGACATTTTTTTTTTTTTTTTTTTTTGCTGTAGTACCTGACTCCATGCGACACATACTGTATGTCTGGAAAGGACAGATATATAAAGTATGCCAAGAGTGAGGCTAAACGCAGAGGTTAACATTATTGACATCTTGCTACAATTTCACAGTACATTTTGCAGGGGAGAAAGAGAAAACCAGGCCGAATCCTTATCTATCTGATGCAGCCCACATATGTGCAGTCTTTCTTTCTCTATAGACCTTCTGGCAGTCTTCACACCCTCTTTATTAAGGTTCATCGAGTGAGACCCGGTTTCCTCGCCCTTTCTGCCGAACACCCTCATGTAACACAAAATTACCCAAATATTTGTGAGGAAGACAGTTGGTGGGAGGGTGTAGCACCCAATCTGTTTTAAGAATACTTGCACATGTTTCTGTGCAATGTGGACCACTTCTGCTTTTCCAGTCTTCACAGGGAAGGCCCGGTGGCCCCAAACAGGTTGCCTAAACCAAAACAGGTGACTCACGACACGGCTTCTTCAAACTCAGAAGGGGCGGAGTGACGGAGAAAAGCACATAGAACAAGAACGTAAATAGAGAACATGTGGGTCATTAGCGCATAGTCGTATCACACAGACGCATCTGCTTTTCATATCAATACACTTGCACCAGGACCAAAGCAGCCTCTGAGGGACCTCAGGTTAAGACCACAAAATATACACGTGAAATCAAACCCTATATTGACAGCACCGGTCTGCTATTGATTACAGAGACCACAGAGGTTTATGGGACTGGTGTGGAAAGGTGATTTAGACTCACCGCATAAACACTCCGGTGTGAGAAACGACAGATCATCTCAAAGCTTCAGATACGTTTACGGCCCCTGCGGGGTCACCCACCTCTTTTTAAGTCCAGGAATCAAGTGCACGCAAGGGATATTACGCCACGTGCAGAGAATACTGGAGAACAATTTAAATGAAAGGCAATATAAAGATGGCAACATGTAGATTTGTGTTGCTTATATGCTGTACTGTTGCTTTGAGATTGTGTGGAACAATGGGATATAGTTTCATATTAAAGCAATATGGATTTTATATGTGGTGAGGACTTCAAATAAATCACATTGCCATGTGGGACTGAGCAAGTGTTGCTTAACCTTCAAAAAATATTTTTTTTTCATCACAGGTCAACTGAAATAGGCCCATTATGTTTTTTATTTCGTATTCCTCTTATAGTGTATATTTTATTGTATGTTTATAGTTTGTATTTTATGGGATTTTTATGTGTTTTATTCATTGTTTATATAGCCCTAATACTTCTTTTTATTATTACAAATAATAATTTATCTTTCTAAGTGCTAACTCTAATAGCTTTGCATAAAAATGCCTACACTGTCAGGATAAAAAAGGTCAAAACATGATCCCAAGCCGTCACTGGTGCAGTACTTTTAAAAGGTCCTAACAATTTAGGTATAGATCTGTATACATTTGATACCAGTCTGCACCTCTGTGGTATTAATATGAACCATTTGGTAACAATAGGCCCCTCTATATGAACCCTTTGGTACCAATATGATCCTCTTTATGAACTCTTGGATACCAATATGCACCGCTGTGATACAAATTAGCCTTTTGGTACCAATATGCCCCTCTGTATGAACTCTTTGGTACCATTATGGACCTCTGTGGTATTAATATGAACCATTTGGTACCAATATGCCCCTCTATATGAACCCTTTGGTACCTATATGCCCCTCTGTATGAACTCTTGGATACCAATATGCACCGCTGTGATACAAATGAGCCTTTTGGTACCAATATGCCCCTCTATATGAACTATTTGTTACCAATATGCACCTCTGTGGTATTAATATGAACCATTTGGTAACAATATGCCCCTCTCTATGAACTCTTGGGTACCAATATGCACCTCTGTGATATAAATGAGCCCTTTGGTACCAATTTGCCCCTCTATATGAACCCTTTGGTAGCAATATGCCCCCCTATATGAACTCTTGGTTACCAATATGCACCTCTGTGGTATAAATATGAACCATTTGGTAGCAATATGCCCCTCTATATGATCTCTTGGTTACCAATATGCACCTCTGTGGTATAAATATGAACCATTTGGTACCAATATGCCCCTTTATATGATCTCGTTGGTACCAATATGCACCTCTGTATGAACTCTTGGGTATCAATATGCACCTCTCTGATATAAATGAGCCCTTTGGTACCAATATGCCCCTCTATATGAACCCTTTGGTAGCAATATGCCCCTTTATATGAACTCTTGGGTATCAATATGCACCTCTGTGATATTAATATGAACCATTTGGTACCAATATGCCCCTCTGTATGAACTCTTGGGTACCAATATGCACCTCTCTGATATAAATGAGCCCTTTGGTACCAATATGCCCCTCTATATGAACCCTTTGGTAGCAATATGCCCCTCTATATGAACTCTTGGTTACCAATATGCACCTCTGTGGTATTAATATGAACCATTTGGTAACAATAGGCCCCTCTATATGAACCCGTTGGTACCAATATGCCCGTCTGTATGAACTCTTGGGTACCAATATGCACCTCTGTGGAATTAATATGAACCCTTTGGTACCAATATGACCCTTTGTATGAACTCTTGGGTACCAATATGCACCTCTGTGATATTAATATGAACCGTTTGGTACCAATATGCCCCTCTATATGAACTCTTTGGTACCAATATGCCCGTCTGTATGAACTCTTGGGTACCAATATGCACCTCTGTGATATAAATGAGCCCTTTGGTACCAATATGCCCCAATGTATGAACTCTTGGTACCAATATTCACCTCTGTGGTATCAATATTAACCCTTAGGTACCAATATGCACCTCTGGGATATTAATGTGAACCGTTTGGTACCAATATGCCCCTATGTATGAGCTCTTGGGTACCAATATGCACCTCTGTGATATAAATGAGCCCTTTGGTACCAATATGCCGTCTGTATGAACTCTTGGGTACCAATGTGCACATCTGTGGTATTAATATGAACCCTTTGGTACCAATATGCCCCTCTATGTGAACTCTTTGGTACCAATATGCACCTCTATGGACTATGGTATTAATATAAACCATTTGGTACCAATATGCACCTCTGTGGTATTAATATAAACCATTTGGTACTAATATGCCCCTCTATATGAACTCTTTGATACCAATATGCACCGCTGTGATATAAATGAGCCCTTTGGTACCAATATGCCTGTCTGTATGAACTCTTGGGTACCAATATGCACCTCTGTGATATAAATGAGCCCTTTGGTACCAATATGCCCATCTGTATGAACTCTTGGGTACCAATATGCACCTCTGTGGAATTAATACAAACCCTTTGGTACCAATATGCCCCTCTTTATGAACCCTTTGGTACCCATATGCCCCTCTATATGAACTCGTTGGTACCAATATGCACCTCTGTGGTATTAATATGAACCATTTGGTAACAATAGACCCCTCTATATGAACCCTTTGGTACCAATATGACCCTCTTTATGAACTCGTTGGTACCAATATGCACCTCTGTGATATTAATATGAACCCTTTGGTACCAGTGTGCACCTCTGTGGAATCAATATTAACCCTTTGGTACCAATTTGCCCCTCTGTAGGAACTCTTGGGTACCAGTAAGCACCTCTGTGGTATTAATATGAACACTTTGGTACCAAAATGCCAATCTGTGGTATTAATATGGTACTCTTTAGGTACAACAGCACACTTTTTGAAAGGGTACCTACCCAGTGACAGCTAAGGGCCATTTTCTTACCATTTTTTTTGATGGTGCATGAACTTTTGATGTCTGTGTATGTACACATGGCAAATAAAATATATACTGTAAATGTGCTGTTACATTTCTTTCAAATGAGCTTTGATTTTTTTGCAATCCTTTTTACCGAAATGTAGGACATTTAAATAGAGATTAAAACTTGTTTAAATATCTAGATTAAAACGCTTGAGTCAAAGTATCACTACATACATTGAGAAAATGAATCAAGATTTTTGGGTCTTGTTGTAGTAATGATCCAAGTGATGTTATACCCTAAGTGTCACAATTTGCAGTAACATTGTTGTCTGGGACACAGCTAAATACAAATTGTGGTTAGAAAAATGACAGCAATTTTTAGTATTGCTGTTCAACAGTCATTAATAAAAAAGTGCCTGGATCACGAATGAGCTGCAGTAATGCACAGAAGAGCATCACTGAACCGGTTCATTCAGTTTTCAATGAATTCTCAGGGGTTCACCTGAGCTCAGGTCCTCTGTGAACGGATGTTCATGGTGCTAATGTTCTCTCTGCACCTGAAACCCACGTAGAGTACCCCTGCTATGCTGGGACAGGTTATGTTCTCCTCTCCTGTGTTCCACTGAAGCTGGTCTGTCAGTTCCCTGCTGATTTATTTTAAGTCTCTCTCTCTCTCTCTTTTTCTCTCTCTCTCTCTAACATACACACACCACTCTACAGACTCAAACAGATGGATATTTTCAGTAGGCCTCTCGTTCAGCTCTTGGCAGTTTTTATGAGAAACAGGACGAGAGGCAACATTCCTAAAGTTCTCACTCTGGCCTGAACGTCATAAATTTAAACATTGTCTATATCACCATCAAAGTCATTACACTTCCTATTAAAGCACTTCCCAGCTGTGTCATAACCAGCATTAATGTGATATATGGGATCAAAAAAAAAAGATTAACATAGAGGAGGGGTGCATATTTCCTCCTTTATTTTTTTTCTGAGTTTCCACTCTGAAAATCTGCTCGCCATACCAGGAGAACAAAGGTTAAAAAACTCCTCACCATCCGGTATTTTTCAGCTTTCTTTACTACTTTTCCTGAACACAGATCCCCAAAGTATGCCAAAGAGATCATGGGTGAGAAATAAGTTATGTTGTGTTAAACTTTACCACAATGATATCAAAACAAAATAACAGTTTCCACAAATCGCAGCATTGGGGCCATTGACATACATTATTTATGATCCAGATCAGCACTATTCAGCAGTTAGTTTGTGAAAATAAAAAATATTTTGTGAGTCAAAAAAAAAATCATAAGATTGACAAAGTTATTATTTTTCTTTAAAAAAAAACATTCTCACAGCATTTCATGATATATTCATATAAGAATAAAGACAAACACTACTGCTTACTGTAAACAGAACAAAGAAACTGTTTATTGAATATAGATCTGATATGTACAGAGACGTTTTGTGTACATTTTGACACATTAGGTAAAAACATTGTGTAAAAACCACTGTGCATACAGGAGCTATCAGACCACCACTGTACCTATGACACACATAGACAACTAAAGATCATACAAATACATTAAAATGTGCAGATTAGCTTTAAAAATGAATAACACAAATGCTGTACGATAAGAGAATATCAAAAGAAACAACAATTTCATCATAAAAATGTGCATTTGGCAACACGTTCATTCTTTACATATAAAACATCCCTCTTCATACACAGGCACTTCCCATCAAAAACATCTTATGTATACAATGTGATATAAAAATTGATAAGCAGCCAGCACCACACACACAAAAAATAAAACTGTTCAGTAACAGCCTCTATTTGCAGATTCAATACTAGGTCACATGTCGTACCACAGATCCAAAAAGGGTGCAGGGAGGACGCACCGAACTCTTGAAGATCAGGAAACCATCCCTCATTGCTTAGTGTACAGAGAAGCCATACTGTATGTTTCCACGATAAATGGATGTGATACGGAGAGATGCCAGGAGGAGTTGAACTCACTTGGCTTTTCTTTTTGTAAGAGCTTATTGCACTTTTTAAGCTTTGCTCTTGAAAATGTGGTGGCCAAGTGTTTAATGTCTCTGCCAGGATACAGTTACTAACAAGAAGGTCTGTTGCAGGCACTGGCGATACAATACTCTTGTGTAAAACCCTGACATTCACACATCCTGTACAAACAGATTTCAAAAAGTCACATTTGCTAGATTTGTTAATCTCTGGATGATCCGAGAAATAAAGTCAAAAACATTAAGACTGCGTGTATCTTTTATAACAACTCATAATGATATGCTTTGAAGTAAAGTTTCAAATAAAAATTGATTTACACTGCCAAGCTCCAAAATAAAAGCACCATAAAAGCAGTCCAGAGAGTCCAATTTAAGTCGATGTGTGCTTGAAATCTCATTCACTGCCATGTGCATGAAACTAACAGCTAAAGTTTTGTTTTCTGTCACATAGAAGACTGAAGTTAGAAGTATAGAGCCGTTTTTACGCATTCAGAGGGTTCGCCATCAGAATAATATGTGCGCACTGTTTGCATACCGCTAGATTTGCATACTTTGTACGCGTAGGTCACGCATGCGCATATTGGAGAATGTACACTGTATTTTCCGGACTATAAGTCGGACTTTTATCATAGTTTGGCTGGACTTATGCCGAGTTCACACTGCATGATTTTAGCCCTGATTTTGACTCGCCGACAGGTTTTGAGAAATCGCAGACAAATGCCCAAAATCACAGGCAAATCGATGCTCGTGCACGCAGTGTGAATTATCAAAGACGTGATCTGAGATAATCTCCGCCGATTCGCCGATACCCGTGAGATATCTGGCATGCTAGATATCTGAACCTGTCGGCGATTCAAAATCTTGCCGTGTGAAATGTGTTTTGACTGAAAATAACATTGGCGATGACCTACAGCCAATGAGAGAGCAACATACAGGGCAGCTGGAAGTTCGGGGAGGAGTCTCCCCAACCATTTCCTCCTTCATAATCTTTATTTCTTTTTCTTATTTCTGCTGCAAATGAGCGCACATGTAATTTGTATGGAAAGCTTCTTGCGGGATACCACTTGCACGCGTGACCTCGCGTTTTATCCTTCGTGTCACTTCTCGCGTGCGTTTGGTCGTGAGACGTAGTTTGCGGACCGGGACAAAGTTGTCGGCGATTCTTCGTATGGTAAAGTCATGCAGTGTGAAACCCCCTGTCGCCAATCCATCATGCAGTCTGAAAACAGCAGCAACTAAACGCTACCGCAGATAGTCACTCAGTGTGAAAAGATCTGTGACCCGACTAGTTTGAAAAAATTATGCAGTCTGAACTCGGCATTATAGTCAGGTGCGACTTACACGTCAAAATTAATTCATATGAACCAAGAGAAACCATTACCGTCTACAGCCGCGAGAGTCCGCTCTATGCTGCTCCTGTATTTATGTAATTCAATGGATTCAGTGATGTGGAATGACTTCCGAAGATTGGTCAACTTGATTTGGCTTGTCTTGTTAATTTAACCTATTCAGATTCCCAAGAATGTTCTGTATGCTATTGTGTAAGCTGAATAAATGGTAATGTTACGTTAACATGTACAGACACCATTTAGCCTACTGTTCTGTGCTGTTGTTTAGTTGAATAACTTGCCTTTCCAGATTAAATGCCTGTTTTTAGGCTTAGATTTTGTGAAATAATTTTCTAAATAAATGCGACGTATAGTCCAGTGTGACTTATATATGTTTTTTCCTCTTCAAAACGCATTTTTGACTGATGTGGCTTTTACTCCGGAGCGACTTGTAGTCCATAAAATACGGTTATGTGGCCCAGGAGATGAATTGCATTTTTTCGCGTCCGTGTACATTTGTGTACATTTATGATCTCATATACTATGCTTTGCAACACTGTGGGTTCACGTAAAAACAGACTATATTCCAGGCTTTAGAAGTGCACAGATTTTATGGACAACTTTTGAGGTCCCCTTTCAGAGCTTGATTAAACCAGAACCCATCTCTACCCCATGCATGGAGAGAGAAGTAACACCATTAGCTGTTTTTCTTCAGAACAAAGAGAATATGTGTGGGTTTAAGGGATTGAAATTGAGCAGAAGATGACAGATGGCAAATGACTGGGTTAACTATTGCTTTAAACAGATTTTACACTGTATCCGTGGCTACCGCGGCGCAAGCTGTAACCTGAGCTTTGTTGTCGTATTATTGAACATGTGTGCGAGCGACTGACGTTAACCTGTGCAATGAAAAATGTAAAAGTGGAACAGATCTGAC
The DNA here is from genome assembly GCF_030506205.2 of Paramisgurnus dabryanus. Lineage (NCBI taxonomy): Eukaryota > Metazoa > Chordata > Actinopteri > Cypriniformes > Cobitidae > Paramisgurnus > Paramisgurnus dabryanus. The sequence continues at coordinate 11,722,458 of NC_133358.1, read as the reverse complement.
TAAACCAATGAAACCAAAGACAGTCTGTACAAAGGAAAGGTCAGAGAGTCACATGCACGCTTACTACGTCTGAAAGCAATATGCACACACATATGCACACTATATAGTGTATACTCCAATGCATTTTATATGACTAAACTGACTCCAGTTAGTTTAATAAACACTAAGGGGCGGTTTCCAGTACAGGGTTTAGATTAATCTAGAACTAGGCCATAATTATATTAGGACATTTTTACAAACAAACATTACAAAAAACAATACTGGTGTGCATCTTGAGACAAAACAATGGTACTGATATATGTTAAAATATGTCAGCAGGTGTTTTTTTTTTTCTTTTTCAAATGAAGGAAGCTCAAACATGCATTTTAGTCTGGGACTAAGATAAACCCCGACTGGGAACCCATCCCTAATTGTTTTACTCGATTTATCAGTGTATGCTATACAGAAAAAATATTAGCATTGTTTACAGTGTTTAGGAAGTCAACCTATAGTACCATCTGGCTTGCATCTCAGCGTTCTGCACATTAAACTAGGAAGTATTTTAACAAATTACATTTCAAATTTACTTTAATCAACACAAACCTAAAAAAGATCTGAGGATTTTTTTATGAAATGGGTGGGGTCACAGACGTGTCAGTGGTAGAAACATGTAAGGATCTTGGGTTGTGACCTAGCCGCACTCTCTTTATACGCAAAATATATCTACACACACACACACACACACACACCTTATTATTTCCATACTGCAAAAACACTAATGAATATTGTAAAATTGTGAAATACGACCCTCGCTTGACAGGTTGCATGAGATTCATCCACCCTCGACGTGCTCTTAGCATGCATACTTGATAGAAAACATGATATGTAGGTCACAATACTGTGGGAACAGTCGTGTATCAAAGCCTCGGGCAGGCTATGGTGTGATTGTCAAGTCAAGGCCCCACCAAGTGTCATAACGTCAATGTATTCAATAGTCAAGGATGAGAGATGAATGGCAGACAAAGATCTTCAGTGTGTAAAAACATTTCAATTCATACAAATGTAAAAAAAAACAAGAAACCTTGTCAACCTGTTACCCAGAATCCTTTCTCCACGAATCCCCCCTAGTCTCTATGGCTGTCTCCAAATGTTATTGCTGTGATACAGTTTAGCTCTGATCTTTCGTCTCAAGAGTAGAAGTTATGGCCCATCTCTGGTGTCTGTATGCGGTTGAGCCGGGCGAGTTGAGTGGGTGAAGGTGGCACATCCTGACGGTACGGTCCTTTGGGTGTGGTAGGAGCAGGGAATTGGCTTGGAGGCTGGGCAGGCATCTCCTGCATAGCAGGGAGCTTGGTTTTAGCCTCCTGCTCTTTTCGTCGCTGCTCTTGTCTCAGGAGCTCCTGTGTCTCCAAGAGCACCCGGGCGTTCATGCCCGTGGAGACGGTGCCTATGTAGCCATTGGTAGCGCGGGATCCCTGGTAACTGGAGTAGCGTGGGTTCTCTTTGGCGGTTTGAAATCCCTCGCCAGGAGGGTAGACTTTCTCCCACGAGTCTTGGGACACGATGCTGGGGTTTTTGCGTTGTGGCCTGTGAGGGACAGAAAAAAGGGTTGGACAAAAGAAAATATTTTATTTACTTGAAATAAGTGTGTAGATTGGCTATTTATTATTAGTGAACGAGGAAAATGAATCATGTGATTTAAACCCGCAGTTTAATCCCAGACCGCAGATGAATCCACCAATGGGTTTTTTGGTTAAACGCCTTAAAAAAGATCTTGGGTTAACGTATGCAAAAGATATGTTCATGTTTTATTCTAATAACATAAAATACACCAGTAATACCCCAATTCATGACATTTTAATGCTTTAAAGTGTCTTTAAATGGGCGGTTGCTTACAAGTTGCTACATGGGACTACAGACTTTGTCGGGGACTTTAAAAGTCACCAGGCATGAAAATCTCAAAAACAATGCAATATGGGCACTTTTACTTGAAAAAGTTTGTTTATTGGCTATTTATTATTAGTGAACGTGGAAATGATAATCATGTGATTCAAACCCGCAGCTTAATCCCAGACAGCAGATGACTCCGCAAGACTTCCGCTTGGATCTGGTGCAGATCCGGCTGCTGTGCAATTTGTAAGCCATACTTAAGATTCCACTGTCAGATAAATTGTTAAAATTTGTACCCCAGCTCCCACTAGGCAGTAGCCTGGCTTCGCCCTCCTACGTGCTTCCGCTTAATTTTCATTTAGCTTCAGCAGTACGTCTGGGATGGCTCTATAGAGTTTCGTTTTCTCCTGCAAAAATCTGCAGGACCAATCAGCGAACAGATGGGGGTGGCTAAGAACGATGACGTTGAGGTCGTGCGTCAGTTTGAGTTGTAGTTCAGTAATGGCAGCGGAGAAAACAAAACGTGAGAAAAGCTATTCGGTCAGTTGTGCAAAACTGCCGAATATGCAGAAGTTAAAGCCGGAGCAAGAACCAGGTTTTGTTGGTCTGATTATTCTGACTTCTTGTTTTCGGACGGTTTCGGTGCATGATATACATCACGACCACACGTTAGCGATTGGCTTTGGCAGATCCTGAGTGACTCTGGGCAGATCCAATCGTTTTAAAGTGCCCGTATTATGAAAAACTCACTTTTTCTGGGTTTTGGGGTGTTCATTTGTGTCTCTGATGCTCCCACACGCATACAAACTTGGAAAAAAATCCATCCATGCTGTTTTGAGTGAGATACAGGTTTCTGAATGTCCTCTGCCTTGAGTCTCAGATTGCGCTAGTTAAAACTCAGCTCCGTTGTGACGTAACAAACCGTTTCGTCACATTCAGTTAGAATTTTCCCGCCCACCACCCCACTCGCAGGTCTCCACCCACCAGGTAGCTAGAGAGCACAGAGCAGTCACACCCTCTATGCTGTTACAGTATCATGTCTCACGGAAATAACAGCAATTTGGATATTATCAGAGCCATGGATATGGCTCTGGATATTATGGATTATACTCCCGCCTACTTTTAAAAGCAAAGTTTTAACGCGTGGTTATTGGAACCCGGAGTAATCTAATATACAGTGTGTTACCGAAATGTGATGTAAACAACAGACTATCACAGACGGTCACTATGTATTTATATTTCACGGATTATACGCATTTGTGGACAAAAATGGTCATTGAATGTATTTTATTGGACTTTCATGGATCATTCACACATCTGAAACAGACTGGATTCGATTCGCGATCGTTGTAATATCAACAAAAAAATGTAAGAAGTCACGTTATATTTTGCATGTTGTCATCTTCGGTCACAAAATACAACATTAGAGCATCTATATCTCAAAACAGAGATCATACATTGATGCTAATCCCGTAAATTATACCTTTTAAATGTATAGTGATGTTAAAATTGTTTAAGTTAGGCTATATAGATATTTTTGCAGGCTAGATAGTTTGCAGCGTGGTTTCGAAAGTAAAAAAAAATATTTAACGGCTTTATTTTACAATTCTACAAGAACTAAGTAATAGTGCTTTGCCAAACTAAAAGTGTTTTGCCAAACTAACCGAGACCGGGCCTTACTGCCCCGGCTTTTCTGACGAGGCTAACCCCCGAGCATCTAATAACTGTTACGGTCCGGACCTCCCGCTAGCTTCTAGCAATTAGCACGCGGTCCACAAGCAGTATACATCCCCCGCCGGGTCTTAATTTCTGTAATTTGTGATAATAATGCGTTTGAAAATGTTTTATAACGGGAATATGTTAGCATTGTCCTGGGAAAAGGAGTTAACTGTGAAACTGCTACATCACAATTTACGCTGGAATCTTTGTGTGTCATGATGAGTTTGACACACCAAGACCGGGCCTTACCGCCCCGGCTTTTCTGACGAGGCTAACCCCCGAGCCTCTTATAACTTTACGGTCCGGACCTCCCGCTAGCTTATAGCAATTAGCACGCGGTCCACAAGCAGTATAAATCCCCCGCCAGGTCTTAATTTCTGTAATTTGCAAAAATAATGCGTTTGAAAATGTTTTATAATGGGAATATGTTAGCATTGTCCAGGGAAAACGAGTTTATTGTTGTGACTGCTAACGTAACATCACAATTTAATCTGGAATCATTGTGTGTCATGAGTTTCTTCTCCTGTAGTGTACTTATTAGTGATACTTTTCTGCATGATTTGTCTGTTGGCGACATAAACCGTTAATAATAATAATATATAAAATAATAACACAGTATGGTCTGTACTGCTCACGATACCACTGAGCACGCGCACGGGCACATGACGTTAGTAGTGGGGCGTGATCAAAGGAGCAGCAGCTCATAAATATGTAAGACTAGCTCAAAACGGCACAATCTGAAATGCCATGAAACAGAGGCTACTAGAGATGGGTAACAATCTTTTCCTACAAGCTATTTCGAGCAAACAACTTTTGAAACATGCTTTATGGAACTCATACACCTATTTAACTTGTGGAAAAGCTATTATAATATGGGCACTTTAAACTTCAACAATGGACCCTCCTTAACGGAACTAACGCTCATATTTCAGATTAGGACCTCAGATGTACATTTTAATCTAATAAGTGTTACAATATTTGCTTGTTGGATGACGAAACAGGCACAATTTCCTGTGCTATATCTAAAGAGCAGAATATCATAAAGACTTAAGGTTGGGATTTTTTAAATTAAGCCAATAAGCAACTACCTAGCATCCTCTCAAATCACCATACAGTAGCAATGCCTTAGCAACATGCTAACCCACCAACCCCACATACACTTAAATAAAAACAATCTTTGGCTTTACGCATTTAGCTTCTCTTTTTGAGGTCAGCTAGTGCTTAACACCAACACACGAAATCACAGGATCCTTCAATGTCCAATGGTATCGTCAATCAACCGTGTAAGCGTTTGACAGACTGCCGGGGTTACAACCTTGTCTGGAAGTGGGGGAAAATATCAAACCAGCAGTCATTGTAAGAGATGTCCATTTGGACAATGTCCATCTTCTCTCTGCACAGCTATTAGGATCCATTAAGTGGGAATGTGGAGTAGCTAACACGCCACATCCCCGCGGCTCGCAGCTAAATGAAGCCCAACGCACCTCAGTGGCCTTACGCGCTTAAAAGCCTAAGTGCAAAAGTGTGTGCGTTTCTGTGGGGATTTCACACATCGACTCATACACACGAGAGACTTGGAATGCTTTGAGTGCTTTTGAAGGTGTCCTGGAATCAATTCAAGGCATGTGAAGATACAAAATATGCGTTTTTAATATATCCATACATAATTTTACCTTTTACTCTCAAGGTGAGTGTTTCTCATAATGGTTGTTTGTTATGGTTGCTAAGGTGGTTGCTCGATTATGTTCGTAGTACAAACAGCATGAGACATACAAGTTATGTAACAACGCTTTGGGGAAATGATTGGGAACAAATGCTATGTGCGAACAATTATAATACTGACTCTTGCCGTGGCAGGCACCAATAAATATTTCATTTCATAGTCTAACAAACAGGAGAGCACATACACTACGGGTCATGCTGTTTGTTGGACTGTCCTATTTTGTTTCTAGCTGAATATGAAGTTAAAATCAGTGGGGTTCGGAAATGAATACATATTACATTCGACTCTGCGTACGGCGAAAAATTTAAAGTCAAAGGCTATGAACCTGCTTTTCCCAGGTACTTCAAAGTGAAAATTGGCTGGAGGCAAATGAAAACTGAATTGCGGTGTATTGTTCTGCTTCTGTACTGAATATGGAATAAGTGTTCAAAATCACACTTAGAGCAAACCAAGCAGATACACAAGAATATACACAACACGAACGTTAAAGCGTGCACTTTTACAGCCATGCATAAACACTCTTAACACCTGCTATTATGGAAACTATTGAAAAATTTGCTAAACAGTATTTACTAATAAACATTAATTAATGTACAATTTTATATTAACAAACCAACACAATTCAAGGCAATTTAAACATTAATAGTAATTCGTACAACCACATTCATTTTTTTGGTACGATTTGCATTTTAATACTTCCGATTTCATCATCCCGAAGTCAATGGCTTTTTTGTATGGGGTTTTGGTTAAATGCATAAAAAAAGATCTTATGCAAAATATATTTTCATGTTTTATTCTATAGACGGTTTCAGCAGTTAAGACACAAACACGGGGCTTTTGTGGTCATCACTTAACTTCCGGTAAACTCTGCGAAGAATAAATAACAACAAAGTCCTTTTAACTCTTTCACCGCCAGCGTTTTTAAAAAAAGTTGCCAGCCAGCGTTTTTCATGATTTTCACAAAAGTTTAATGTCTTCCAGAAAATGTTCTTCTTCAAATATATAAACATACAATATACCAAATGAAAGAACAGACCCTCTGCTTTCAAAAAAAAAAAAAAAACGTTTCATCCTACCTTCAGTAGTTCTTTTGTAATCAGCTTTTGAAAATGGGTAGGTTTCTGCAAAAACACCACATTTTGAGCAAAAAGCAGAGATAATTCCATTTTTGTGACGGACTTTTCATAGAGATCCCATTCAGAGCGATCTTTAAAACAGACACGGACATGCAGCCGCTTGCCATAGGGCAATACTTCCGGGTTTAAAAAGTTGCGGAAGGGTAATAATAGCGGTATTGCGGAAAGACGGAAAAACTCGTCATTGGTGGGGAAGCGTTTTCTCTTAATTGACGAGATATCTCGTCAATGGCGGGGAAAGAGTTAAGAGTTCAGTTTCAGCAACTAGTCAGATCATTAAACAAACAGACATCGAAAGTAAAGTTCAGACCAGACGCTTATCGCGTCACCGCACGTGCGCCCGATGAAACGGTATATAACATAAAATACACCAGTAATACCCCAATTCGTAACTTTTTAATGCTTTAAAGTGTCTTTAAAGGGGCGGTTGCTTACAAGTTGCTACATGGGACTACAGACTTTGTCGAGGACTTTAAACGTTCCCGTATGAAGATCTCAAAAACAATGCAATATGGGCACAATTCCCAACAAACAATTATCCACATATTATTTACGGTAACACTTTACTTGAAGGGGTGTTCATAAGACTGACATGACACATTCATAATCATGACATGACACGTGTCATAAACAGGAAGGAGATTTCATGCAATTTTTTATGATGTTAATACCAGTGACGGCTGGTGACTTCTTTTTTTGAAGCGCACAATGCGAAGTTCGTCACAACATGTATGTAGCTTGTCATGTGTGTGGTTCGTCATTTCAAAATATGTGTTCTGGGCTTTGAGAGATCGTGTGTGCATCACGTGTCATGCCAAAATAAGTGCCTGCTGCCTTGAACTTGAACTTGAAAAGAGACGCTCGCATTTCCCAGATACTCGCATAATCTCATGCGTAATCAGAGTTTACTGTTAAGGGAGTGTCTTGCGTGTATTTAGGGAACGTGAGCGTCTCTTTTATCATAAACGCTTTTGATGCGTCTGCAGCAGGCACTTATTTTGACAAAACATGTGATGCACACAGGATCTCTCCACACGCAGGACACATATTTTGGAAAAGGGAACCACACACGTGACAATCCGAACACTTATTTTGAATTAGCGCATCCTCGGAAGAGCAGTCACGAGCCGCCACTGGTTAATACTCTGTCAAATAGATTTAAATAACATAACAAAATGCAAAAAAATGCGTCAAAATATTATACTTAACTTTGTTGTGCATAATACATAAAAAATAAATAAACTAACAGAACTTGTTCTTCCTCACACAGAGAGTTCTGAAATTTTCTGACAGAAGAAAAAACTAAAACAAAAAAAAAATAATCAATTTAATTTATTGTAATTAACTTTGCAGCGATATAGACTCAACGCTGCATGGCTCAACGCCCACCATTGTTTTCATTTAATTTTAGGTGAATCGGTCCTCAAATGCAATAAAAAATATAATTTCATCAATTTTAATTATTATTATTATTATTATTATTGAATGAATGATTTTATTTGTTAAACACATGGAGGAATTGTACCACTCTAGCTGAGGTCAAGAAAAATATTTATGATGCTGTTATAAAACTATTTGACAGAGTTTAAACACTACATAATGACATTTTAATGACAAATTATATTTGTACCACTGTAGCTGAGGTCAAGAAAAATATTCATGACGAATTTATAAAACTACATGACATAGTATTAACACTTAATGACATATAAATGACAGATTCAATTTGTACAACTAGTAAAAATGGTCAGTTATGTTGTCTTGGTAATGTCAAATTGTCATGACAAGTAATGATGTATTGGTTTATGTCAAGTTGTTATAACAAAGACATCTCAAACAATGTCATCCTTTCATTAAAAATTACATAACTGAACAAATGACACTTAATGACAGTTGCCATAAATGTGCATAAAATCTCATGTCATGATTATGAAGGTGTCATGTCAGTGTTATGAACACCCCTTCAAGTAAAGTGCTTATTTCCTTATCAGGTAACATGCTTTCAAATATGTTTAATAAAGTTTAAAAGAGCTGTTGGAAGCCTGGTGGTTATGACTGTGGTGTAGTTCGCTTGTACCCTAAGGTTAGCCTTTAATTTCTAGTAAACGCATTTAGACAAATGTGTAAGTGTGAAACATTTTTTATGATAATCCAAAAGGAAAAATAAATGGGGAACCATTTATTGGGAATTAATGGGAAACCAGTGTCCTGCTAATTCTGTGTTGGCCTACAAAAATATGTCATCCCTGTGGCACTCGATTGTATGTTTTTTGTACAACTCTTCATATGGATTTATTCAAATTAGCCAACTTGTAAAATATGTATAAATCCCCGTGAGATCAGGCTAAATAAACTCTAAACTCAACTTCTGTGGCTTTACATTGACAAGTTCTGAAATGCTTGTTTAATAATAAATGTATATTTTAATAATAGAAATGCTTATTTTATTCTGGAGTTAACATGTTTGGTCTTAGAACAGTACAAAATTTAGATTATATGTAACTTTTAAAGGGCAATTTAGAGACTGAACCTTAACACAGGAGTACAAGGGTTATTTGTTAAACAGAACTGGTTTCATGGTGCTCGAGTATCCAAAACGCAGCTGGTGTGCATCACGGTTTATCCGAAGGACAAACGCACACACACACAAAGAACAATATTATCTCAACACCTTGAGTAATGTTTTCTATTTGTTAACAGCAAGCGGTACGAGACGCTGGAATGTGGGACCAACATCTTATCTATGCGAGTGCGCGCGCATGTGTCGTATTGTAACACGCAGCTGTTGCGTGAAGCCGCGACCCGTTTCACATGACTTCCATTACTTCTAATCAGCGTTCCCTTTGCTTATCTGGCTTATTTTCTTCTCCTCTCTCTCCTTCAGCTAATCCACCTCCCAAAACAGATCCCTTCATTAGCCAAGTGCTAAATCTGAACACATAGTTGGATCCCGACTAAAGCTGCTTTATAATCCACACTATGCCCTTGTGCCTGTTGATCAACCCGAGCCGCAATGCGATTGGTGGAGTTGACGTAAAGGGCGACATTCTGATAAAACCTTACATCACTAATGAGCGCGTACCTTTGTCGCGTCCCCCTCAGAGCGAACGGGGGTCATTTCACACCATCTTGACCGGCGACATGAGGAGATTAGGGACGGAATGCACATCAAAGGGCAGTGGTTCGTGCAGAGTTTCCCTGGGGAAAGTGTCAGGAGTGAGAGTTTGCCAGTGTATTCGTCTGAAGCGAGCCCGATATAGACAGCAACACTGATGGTGCTTAAGGCGGTGAGAAATAATGGAAGCTGAATGGTTGCATTGATTTACTGTCATTATGTCCACGTCCCGTGGAGTCGTGAATGTCAACCTCTCTATCGACCCACAGAATTCCTTAGGAAGAAGCGAGCGGGAGAAATTGAAGAATGAATTGGGATTTCTGAACTTCGGCAGTGTGTGCTGGGCTTTGTCACTGCTTGAGGGCAGAGTAATTCTGTAATTGTATATATCCTGGTTACACCACCCCTAAAACCAATCAAAACAAGATCCGTGCATGTAGGTTAGACCACACACGCACAGACACATACACATTTTTCAATAATTACACTCCCGGTATTTGTAGAATGCAACCTGATACTCTTGAAAACAAAATGCTATTGAAGAAAAAAATATTGAAAAGGAAATGCATTCCATATTATGCATCCACTCTGTTTTAGGTTGTGTTTGTTAAGGCAAGTTATTACTTTTATTGTAAGACAAGCCTCTAACTTTAAACATTAAACTTCAATGTGCAGCTTGCACAGACAACTATGACACTTTTCTAGTTAAGAAAATGTGAGCTGTTACCTTCTGATACTTAAGTGATATAATTTGCAATTTTCACCTGATGGATGATAAAATAGGTGTAAAAATTAAAATACGAGAGACATGAGCTCTTTAAGGTTGGGACCAAAGACGAAGATCCTCGCAAGCGCATAGCAACGCACTGACCTCACCCACAACACCTTGCCGTCATGGAGGCAACCAAAAAAAAAAAGTTGTTTTCTGTTGTGTTGTAAATACGAAGTCAAACTTTATCAGCACCGCCTGCAGGCTTTTCCCCCTTCAGTTAAGTATGTAAAGCTCAAACGCGGGAATTTTCCTTCTGGTGTCTGTTGGCGGGATGCTTTGCATGAACTGAAGCTGCAGATTAAGAAGATACCGATGGCTGCAAGTAGAAACGCCGATATCAAACACAGCCCGCGGGCCAGATTTTAAGCTTTATTGACATTTATGACAAATATGCAAAAGGTGGGGGGGGATAAAGCGAAGAGAGAGAAGACAAAAACAGATGAGGGATGGGACCGATATCCATCCCAAAATAAAGTGGGGCCCTATAGACTGTGGTTGCCAAGATAAACTTTCCTCAACAAACAGGTTCTCGGTCTGATCTTTATTAGGTTTAGGAGAGGCATATTATTCTCTCAGCCGTATGAGCATGAAGCGTTGTTGCCGTTCTTAGAGCTAAAAAAGAGCCAAGCACATGACAATAGGCTGACTTCAGATTAAAATTCCACTGAGGTCAGAAATACATGAAAATAAGACTGCATATTTGCTTTGTGGCCACAATTTGCACTCATTTATGAATGTATTTTTACTGGTTTGCTCTATGCATTTCCTATATGACGATACATTGATTGCAACCACTTACCTTAAAAAAATTGAGTAAATTGAAAGAATCATTTTTTTCAGTGCTTACCAATCGTGGCCCCTCCCAGAAAGTTTTAGATGTCTCCTTATTTAAAAACACCTGATTTAACTTATCAGCCTCCTTCCAAAATGGTAAACATGTCTCCCTAACAAGCGGATGAGTTAAATCAGGTGTGTTAAATAAGGAGACATCTAAAACTTTCAGGGCGGGGGTCTTCGAGGACCAGGATTGGGAAACACTGTCCTAGGACACCATACCACAACACTGAAAAAAAATGATTCTTTCAATTTACTCAATTTTTTTAAGGTAAGTGGTTGCAATCAATTTATTTAAGCTACATTTAAACAAAAAAATTAGGAGGGCAAAACAAAACAAAAAATCTTTGTTTAAATGTAGCTTAAATAAATTGATTGCAACCACTTACCTTAAAAAAATTGAGTAAATTGAATGAATCATTTTTTTCAGTGAATGATAAAAATTAGATTGGATTCGAATTATTAAAGGGGACATATCATGTAAATTTGACTTTTTCAATGTTTAAGTGCTATAATTGGGTCCCCAGTGCTTCTATCAACCTAGAAAATGTGATAAAGATCAACCCAGTAACTTAGTTTTGGTAAACCATTCTCTGTAAGCATGTGAAAAAATAGGTAATTGAAATTTGGGTCCCCTTGTGATGTCAGAAGGGGATAATACCGACCCTTAAACTGCATTATCCAACCACAGCACTGCCATTTAGAGCAGAGATCAACTCATTTGCATTTTAAAGGACACACCCAAAACGGCACATTTCTGCTCACGCCTACAGCAATTTTAACACGCTATAATAAATTATCTATATGGTATTGTGAGCTAAAACTTTAAATACAAACTCCGGGGACACCTGCAGTTTATTTTACATCTTAAAAAAAAAATCTGGCAACAATGGTGATTTTTCATACTTTTTTGTTTGTGTGGAACTCAAATAATGGATGTTTAAAATTACACATTCAACTTTGTTAACTAAAGCTGGCTATACTACTAGATTTTTTATGAAGGAGATATGTAAACATGTTAAGCAGTTCTTAGATAGTGTGTTAGTCTTCTGTGGTTTGTTTATGAATTGTGGCTTCTCTTACCGTGGTAAGGAATTGTACTGCCTCTGGGCTTGTGTAAAGGAGTCTCTGTCTTCTCTCTGTCTCTGCACTTGGACCTCGACAGAAACCGAGTGACGCCCTGTTGGTGTGTTGGCCTGAAATGTGAAAATGCATTCCTGTTACACACAGTTTGACAGCAGTATAGTCACAATAAACAGCACATTTCTGAGCTCAAAATAAATTCATGCTTGAATGGATAAATAAAAAACATCTCCGGTTTCCTTTTAACTTTACAAGAGTATGGGATTACAATGTAAAAGTTGGATAAACTTAAAAAGTTACTTTAATTGGTAACATCTAAAACATTTTGGTAACACTTAGGGTTTATCTTTGTTCATGTTCGTTTTAGCGATTAATAATACATGTATTGCGTTGCCCTTAAAGGAAAACACCACCGTTTTTTAATATTTTACTATGTTCTTACCTCAACTTAGACAAATTAATACATACCTATCTTTATTCAATGCGTGCACTTAATCTTTGTATAGCACGTCATGAATGTGTTAGCATTTAGCCTAGCCCCATTCATTCCTTAGGATCCAAACAGGGATGAATTTAAATGAGTAGTTAGACGAGTAAGTATGGTGGTACAAAATAAAACGTGGCGATTTTTTAAGCGGATAAAAAATGAAAACTATATTGTATGGCGGAAGAGCACATAGTTTGCAGCACTTCGACCTCGAGTGCAGTAATATTGACAGAAGTTTGAGCGAGAGATGGAGTAGTCAGGAGTGATGATGTTACTGCGCGCCGAGGTCCAAGTGCTGCAAACTAAGTGCTCTTCCGTCATTTTTTTAGCCATTACCAATTGAAGTAACTTTTTAAGTTGATCCAAAAGATTGCACAACAAGCACAGCATCATTTCAGATTTATGGTCAAGTGAGGGTCTCATAATTTTTAAGGGATCACAACCAACTCTTTACCTAAAAACATGAGATGTGCTAATGAGAGATGCATCTACCACACCCGAATGAATTAATTCTCCTGTGTGACAAATGGCTGACTTCACAAAAAATGAATGCAGAGATGCAGAAATTGTTATTATTCACGAGGGAGAGTAACATGAAATAAAGAAATTAGACATTATGTCCATGGTTTTATATGAAAACCAACGAATTGGGTGATTTACCTGTGGTGTCTGATGAAAAAAAATCTAAATATCCACTGAGATACACTTTAATACTTAAAGCAAATTGCAAGCTAGTAATGTTGAGCCAAGAACGGGGAAAAGAAAATGATTTTATTGTGAGCTAGAAGCAATAATGAGGTAATTATTCACAGTGAAGAGATGCCTTAATGAGATTTGGACTGGAGTGCAAACCAAAAGAAAAAATAAGGTGTGTGTGGTTTTGAGAGGAAGAGATCATATATGTACTGTAGCTACATACAGTTCTCACTCCTCTCCTAAATGTTTAACCCATCGAACAGAATTAATAAAAAATCAGATTTTCAGACATTCAAACATTGGTTGGTCCAATATCTCAAGACAACAGACTGTACAGTTTATTTGGTGCCTCTACTGATATCCTACCGTCCTTTTTAGCAAGACAAAGAAAAACAACAACACAAAGCCCACCTGAACAAACACAGAGTAGACGCAAATATAATTATCAAAAGTAAAAAAGCATGAAACAGCTGGGAAGGGTAGAGGTAGCCTGACGGTGCCAGACCTCCAAATCACATATAATCGTTACAATTACTGCACGGCATGACCCGTGAGCTTTTAATATCAAAGAGGGGTCGGGCTGGGGGTGCAGATGGGGGTCAGTGCACACACATGCTTCACCTCCATGTGCAACAATGTTTACTACACTGTACACTCAAACATATGGATTTCATTTATCAGCCGGTGCACTTGACCGGGTGAGTGCACGAAGGGAGAGAAATATAAAATGTGGTTGCAGAAGAGACAGGAGGAGGATAAAGAGAAAAGAAACATAGTGCCATTTAAGAAATGTATCAGAATTAAAACAGAGGATGGAAAAGCAGACTTTTATAGTGAGAGAGACCAGGAAGTCTCTTAGGTACCATTACTGTACATCAGTTCATTGAGAGTAAGTGCAGTCCATTTCAGGACACGGACCAGTCAACCCTTGAAGATCCAAAAAGGTTTATCAGCTGGAAGTCCTCATCTAAACATATTTAAGAGTTATTCTGCAATGTTAAATAAATGTGACCCAGTTTGTGAAAACCATTAAAAGTTTTTTTTGTGAACACTGTTTTAAAATCTTTCTACTTTATATAATGTAAAGAGTATTCTGTTAAAATGTAAACTTCATATATTTAATACTGACTGAGTAAGATCATGTCAAAGATTAAAATTAATATGAAATCAGTCATTGAAATCAAACTTTGATACTCCTAATCTCATGATTATAAGACTTTAGCCTGGATTCAGACAGGGTCACAAAAATATATATAATAAATTAATTGTAAATAAACTTATTGATGCTGTACATGTACATTGGTCTACAAAAAAAGTGCTGATTTTTTTTTTTATAAAAAATTATATAAAAATGACTAGGGATGCTCTGATCAGGATGTTTGCAGCCGATACCGAGTACCAGTATGTTGTCTTCGTGATCGGCCAATACCAATGCCCGATGCTGATTCTTCAAGCTTATATGCAAGCTCTTTGATGACTGTTGCTGTTAACATTTTTTCTAGATAAAGTAATGCACAGATGTTGGCTTTGTTATATTACTTGCAGTAATTAGGTGTATTATTGTTTTAATCGAGAATCAAATAAATAAGCAAAACAAATATTTCTTCTGCAAAGAGAAATTTAATATGCCTTTAAAAAGGTTTATATCTTTTAAAAATTATGTAATGAAAATTAAACACTCCACAGTCTTTACTGTATGAATTAAATATAAACGCATTCGTATAGACCCCTAAATCGCCTACGTCACCGTGACGTCACCGCTCCAGCTGGAGGCAAAAAATAAGTAGGAATAAGTAGTTTGAGGTTTTGACATAAAAATGTCATCTTGTTGTGTTTTTGGCTGCCAAAATAGAGGGAACAGCACTTTTGGTTAAAAACTAAAGTTTTAATGGATCCCGATTCCCTTTACAGAAGACAATTATGGTTGAAAGCAATAGGCTCCGTGCACGACTCTACTTCCGTTCTACTTCCGCACCTCGACTGTGTGGGTGAGCACTTCCGGCAAGATGGCGATGTTTTACACCAGATGTCTCCAAGACCTGCCAAAAATTACTATATCAGACGTCCACAGACTCGTCCGAAATGGATGCTCTGCCCCCCGGAGTAAACGGGAAAAGGGGTACAAGATGTACCTTTCAAGTTTTATTGACAACTATGAAGGTAAGTTTGAAACTGACAGCAAAACACGTTCACATTGTTGTATCACTAACTAGGTAGCAGTAGCTATGTAGTTAACATTTAGGTCAGTTGTCCTGTACAGATTTTAGATTTGTAGAATTAACAATTGTTTTTAAACGTTTTATTTTTGGTTGAGGTGCATACGATACGACCAAAACAAAAACGCAGCACCCTGAAAAAGCGCTAACTTTCCAGAACCAAAACAAACGATTCAACCGGGCGTAGAGAAAACATAATCTATCGCTAAGTTTAGACAGCTGTCTATTTATTTGTCTATTTGAGCCGTTTATTTATTTGACAGGTCTGAGTATTTCTTTTTGGTTTATGTTAGTGCTGCACGCTTAATCATATCATGTAAATGCCCTGACTGTGACACACACACACACACACACACACACACACACACACACACACACACACACACACACACACACACACACACACACACACACACACACACACACACACACACACAGAAAGACACGCACCAGTGTCGTGCGCACAGACAGTACGGCAGAATACAGTTCTGTTTCGTGCTTCTTTTGCAGCTATAGTAAGTATTGGTCTATATGTCTAACATTACATGAATGATGCTAAATTCCCACAGTTTCAAACAAAGACCCTGCAGGGAGGGTGACCGTCAGGGCTGTATGTTATAGGTCCATGAGGAAGCATGAGAAGCCTCACGACCTCAGAGTAGGGTGACAAAACATGTGTTTAACCAGTTCAAGTCAGATTCTGGGGTATTTTTGTGGCTATAGTTGGTGATGTGGATGTAGAATATCAATAAGAAAACTTAAGTCTGTTTATTTGATTTAAACCTGAACTATACTTTCATGGACACCCCAGAAACTGGTTGTTACTGCTCCCGTTCTTTGGAGCATAAGTAGGCCTGTTCATGATGGGTACATTAGTCAGTGTGAGGTAAGCGTTGATTTTGTACCCTCAATCTAGGCTATACTAACCTGTTCAATGTTTTACTAACACTGTTCATTTGTTCTAAGTAACAACTGTATTTTAATACAACAGAAAATCTTTTAAGATTATTGAGGCTGTCTTATTTGTTCTAGTTGTTCTGGTAGCCTTATGAATCATACCTCTACTATTTGCTAAAATCATGTTTTATTCATAGATTACTTTTGAGGACAGCTCACCGATTCAAATAGCGGTGGCTGAGTGCTCCTGTGTGGCTGGAACCGCTCTCTGCAACCACAGTGTTGCACTACTGTATCAGACCACAAAATACTCTACGCTACAACTAAAAGCAGTACCACCTGTCCTCAGCTGCACAGAAACTGAGCAGCGATGGCATAAACCACGAAGATTGGTAAGTACTTAAGAACTTAGGCTAATATATATATATATATTTTTTTTTTGAAATTGGATATAAGTTCTACAACCTTGTTTAAAAAGCACAATGAAGACAAAACAAGCGCATCATTACCAAATCTATTACAGGGTTAATTATATTGCTATATTTCAACAATATTGCAAAAATTATATTTATGACGATATAGAATATTTTTTTCTTATTACATTTATCTCACCTAAATGTTTGCTCTGCCATTGCGTTTTTACTATGGGGTATTGTTGTTGTTAAGAGTTTACACAACACAAGGAAGCTTGATTTCAATCTGTCTGTCACACTGTCACATGCCTTTTATACATAAGAGTCTGTGTGATGTAGCTCCCTTTTTAGGTACTAAATCATCATCGGAGGCTAACGTACTGCAGAATGGTGTTGTTGATGAGCGCACTAGGGAACATAAATGTGCCATACGTCAGTGTGTCGCTGTGTCATTTATATGTAAAAAATTATACCCTTATTATCGTGGACGGTATGATATGACACACCCCTACGTGTGATGGTATGTTATGGGGGCTAACCAACTGTCCTTAAGTTTTATTTGTTTATTTGTTTGTTTACTTGATAGGGTGTGAAACCAGGCAGAGTGGGTAACATGGTATTCATCTCAACCAAACCCAAGTCAAGACAGTACACAGCTGCTGATGGTGTAAGGTAATATTCACTCTCAAATAATAATCTATTCTGCAGTCATTGTCAGATTCTTGTTGTTTTAAGAGTTATTATTTCTTTTTTTATAATTATGACATAACTGTTTTCAAAGGAGCAAGCGCTACAAAGCAGTGCGGGGTGACTTGCCAGACCCAGATTCCCTGAAGGTTGACGAGGCATACCAGGACTTCGCGGCAGAACTTGCTCCGCTAATCACTACACTCTCGATAAGCAGTGATGTCCCTCTTGTTGATTCAACCTTTGGGACCGTTCAAGAAGGGAGCCCCATTTCATATCAGCACCCATTGCCAGTGAGTAGGGTAATCATCCACCACCCAGACGCACCCCCTCCACCACCCCTGCCGTTAGATGGTCACAGGCTGGACCCAACCACATGTTCCTTTGTGTGCACTCACCAACAACACCTTAATGTAATGTCCCTTAACATTACTTTTGACATGGCAAGATCCATCGAGATGGCTACGAGAGAACAGAGTGGCAGCGCAGAGTGGCACAGCCTGAGGAAGATGAGGATCACTTCATCCAGGTTCCGTGAGGTGTGCCATGTCCGAGGTCACAGCTCTGCAGAGAACCTTGCAGAACGCATCCGCAAAGGTGGGGTTCAGACAGCCTTGATGAAGAGGGGGCTGGCACTGGAGCCAGAAGCTATTCAGCAATATGCCCGCATTAAAAACGTCAACTACTGGCCATCAGGATTTGTCATCCATCCAGATGCTCCCTGGCTCGGATCCTCTCCAGATGGTGTCGTTTTTGATCGAACGGAGGCACCACCGTTCGGGCTGGTGGAGGTGAAATGCCCCAACTTGAAGAGCTATGTTGACTCTGGTTGCCTGCACATGCAGAGTGGCGCCTTGCGTCTGAAGCCAAGCCACAGCTACTATTGGCAGGTGCAAGGCCAACTGCTTATCACTGGAATGCAGTGGTGTGATTTTGTGGTTTTTGCAGAGGAGGACCTTTTTGTACAAAGAATTTATACAGATGCAGAGGTTGCTAGGGTTATAAGGGAGAGGGGGGATTTTTTCTTTTTCTATCATTACCTGATCTGATCTTTAAAACATTAATGGTTCAGCCTGGTGTAAAAGTTTTGTGATTAGCTGTAAAACAATTAATCACATCCAAAATAAAAGTTTGTATTTACATAATAAATGTGTGTGTGTAATGTGTATAATTATTTTATCTATAAAACACACACATATGCTTGCATATTATTTGCAATAACTATATTATTATCAGCAGCATGTGCATATTACTGCATTTATATGTAATTTATATTATATATTTTATATGTAAATACATTTCTCTTAAATGTATACATGCACGTATGTGCATTTAAAAACAAAGTAATTATACACAGTACACACACATTTATTATGTAAATACAAACTTTTATTTTGGATGTAATTAATCGTTTTGCGTCCCTAATTGTTAATATTAGATCGTTGTATAAGTGTTATTCAATATGTTCTTATTAAATTCTACATCTAATGTCATCTGTGGTGTGTGTTTTTATTTGATTTCAAGTCATCAGTAAAAATCCAAAGCTAATGTAATGAAGGCAATGACACAAAGAATTGTTTTTAATAAGCAAGATAGATCTTTAAGATCAAGGTCAAGTTTATTTATATACTGTAGCCCTTTAAAACAGCATAAATGCTGACCAAAGTGCTGCACAACATATCAAACAAAACGTCCACGTACAATACATTTTGAACACTAATAATAAAATATCAAAAGATAACCGAAAGTAGTAAAAATTAAGAGAGAAAACATCATACAATTTAAACACTATTTAAGACTAAACGATTTATTAATATCAAAATTACCAATTTAACTCATTGGGGAGTTGCCCATGCCTTCACTAACGGCCCATTCTGATAACTGACCAGGAAGCAGGCCACACTGAACAATTCATCAATGTTCCCGCATATAGACAGTGGTATGTCCTTGTCAAACAGTTTGTTTTCTTTCACTCTCCTTATGCACCTCTCCACATGCACTCTCAGACGTGCAATTGACTGTGTTTGTCTGACATCCTCTCGACTCATTTGTCGTTTGTTGCTGAGAAAGGCAGGCCGGTACACCTTACAAGGAGCAAGGTTGTCCACAACAAAACCTTTGTCCACCATGATCGCCATACCTGGCTTTAAAAGCTTTATAATCCCAGACAGCTTAAAGATCTCGCGATCACTCATAGAGCCTGCATATAGCCCAGACACAAAAGTGACAGCACCGTGGGGTGCCATGCCAATCATAGCCTTGAATGTTGTGTGCGATTTGTAGGTAGAAAACACCTCAGTTTGAAGGAGCAGAGAGGATGGCGTCTGACAGAATATCTCTGTACAATCGAGGACTACCTGTGTATCTGAAAAATCTGCAAACTCAGGTGGGAGGTGAGCTCTCACTACCTCTGGAGGAATCCAAAGGCGCTGGCTTCCCAGCAGGCAGTACAGAAAATGAGTCCATGTGGAGATGATCCGACTTGCAGTAGTGCGGTGAATGCTGAACCTCTCTGCAAGGTCATTGAGAGGAAAACCCACTGACAGATACATCAGGAACAGCAGCAACTCATCAATGGGTCTCAGTTTCTGTTCAGATAAAAAACAAAAGTCTGTTTAGTTACCTTGACATTGCTATTACTAAGTATAGCCTACATCAGAAAATAATACCAACATCAGCTGGCTGGCTTTTACTTTTTAGTTAGATGTAGTTAACTCCACAAACCAACAGGGGCAATTACAAAATATTTTAAATCTAATTTCAGTAACATTAAGCCAACAACTGTATGCACGTCATGTTACCTACCGTTGTTGGGTGATGGACTGTGCTGATGCTGGCAGAAGCTGTCTTGGCACTGGTTATGCGCACCATCTTGTGGATCACAGCAGGTTCAATTAATTTCCAAAATGCCATGAAACTCTTGTAGGACGCAAACCTGGTATAAAAGCGCATGTTCTCATCTGATGTAGACAGGCGATCTATCCCAAAACGCTGGCGAAGTTTCTGGGCTTCTAACTGCTGTTGTAGCTCTCTGATCTGGCGACGTAGGGCTTCATTCTCGTCTGCCAAATTACTCGCCCTCGCTCCTGTTTCAGGGACTACACAGTAGTCATGATCTATGGCCATTTAGGTATCCATCTCCGAGTCCGAGTCTGACTCTGGTGCGGGACTCTCGGCCCGCGGACGCCGTTCCCAGACGCTCGGTCGGGGCGCAGGTAGTTTGTACCCATTCCACGAAAAGTAAACTGGTACGGCTCCCTTCTTCAGCCTCCTCAACCCCCCGGCAGTCACATTTAAATCAGTCTGCTTAAAATGCCGACTACAGACCCGGGTGTTTTGGGTCGGGTTGAAGTCATCCCTCCGGATATTTTGCATCCACTTAGCCCGTACCGCAGCATCAACGGGGAATGCATGAAAGCTGATTACTTTGTTGTAGTTTGACGAAACGGTACATAATGGCACACAACAATGAAGTGTTGAGCCTGTAACTCTCTGAAAGGCAAGTCGCCTCTCTTTAATTCTAAAAACACTCATAATAAAAACATCTAGTCATCCAGTTTGTTGATCTCATTCACTGTTGTCTCTGTCTCCCGCTCTCACTCTCAGATCACCGGAAGTTTTCACCGGAAGTACTGGCCCACACAGTCAAGTTAGAAACGTCAGTGGTCGCCATATTGTGCACAGAGCGAATACAGCGTATAGACTGGACGGAGACGATCATAAATAATGCTCGTGTTTGCAGTGCACACTTCATATCAGGTATATATATATATATATTAGATAATATAGATATTTGTATCTAGTACAAATCAACAAGTTTCTGTATTTATAGGTGAAAAGTCACCAAATTTCAATATCGTTAAGCTTAAATGTTAAACAAACATACAGGAATAGATGTGTGTGCCATCCTTCGAATGGTCTCTTAAAATAATCCACATTGCTAATCATAGTTAATTTACAAAAATAGCTGTCATGGTCCCGCAGAATCAGTTACTGTACATATTCGGACAGTTCCGAATCTTCTTCTGCATCCATGTTTAATAAATCCCTCCTAAAACGTGCTAGCATAGTGGTTTTCAAACTTGGGGCTGCGAGATGGTGCCAGGGGGGGCCCAGTTTATGACATTTTATGAAATACATTAATTTATCATGAATTCTGTGTAATTAAACCTAACCAAAAGCACTACTTTTTTGTATAATTTAACGTTTTTTTTATTAAAATGTTAAGTTTTAGAACAGTTTTTTGTCAAAAATTTTCTTTGGTGGGTTGCGAAGGACTGCACCGTACACAAGGGGGGCCACACGCTGAAAAAGTTTGGGAACCACTGTGCTAGCTTACGCTTGTCAACATTGCCTCCGCTGCTCTTTTAGCCCCCAGCTAAGCCCTGCCCACCGGAGAGGTTGCAATGTTTACAAACTTTTAAGGGGTTTATAAAGTACAACAGTTCTTCAGTGAAGAGTATTTTATTGAGAGATGAATAAGGGTTACTAGCTTTAAGACGTGAGAGAGAGATCGCTCTGTTCACGTGCACTGATGACAGGCTACTGTGTGTGCGTGTGGCAGGTGTACGCGGACAAGAGTAGCTGTGAGGGAAAATAAAGTTTAAATGATCAAAACTTTAAAATGCATGAAAATAATAAACTTTTGGCATGAGGATGCAATTATCAGCTATAGATAGATATGTGTTGTATACGCTGTTTGATAGGGATGTGAAGATGTGTCACGCTGTTGGGACCGGAGCACGTCCTCATAGAAAATACACATATCTCTGTAAAGGCAAAGAGAGAAATCCAAATCTGCATGTCGTACATGAGCAACAGGTTATAAAAATGCATAAAAAATGTCTCTTAATTGCAGTCGCATTCAGGATCCCTATGATGACAAAAGGAAACAGAAAGATTGGTTCATGAGATCGGCAAATTTAGGGAGTACCGATCGAGTCATCTAATGCCATTATCGGCCGATGCTGATCTGGGTCCGATTGATCGGAGCATTCCTAAATATTACATAAATATTTTTATTAATTATTATGTACAGCATTATTTGATGTGGTGATGTAATCCATATAGACTGTCCAAAGGATATGATATTCCGGATGTATCTCCCCACTGCTGGTTTATAATCATTTGGTACTCTTCTGTTTGTCTGTATCAAGTCATTGTTACCGAGCTTACAGTGTGTTTCCACAGAGGTGATTTAGTATCGAGAGATAACCTTGTCAGACCAATGGCCCCAGTGGGTCGAATCTGTGAGGACATGAATACTAAAAATTGTGCCTGGTTTCTTCCGCTCTTTTAAATGAAGAAAACGCACCAGTTCCTCTGAATCCTAAAACCAATGGCATTCTTTCAAACCATGACTGCTGCCTGAATGCTCGCCAGCACCGAGATTCTCGTAAAAGAGGAGTAAAGCACGTAAATAGGGGACTAATGAAAGCACTTGTGTCCGTGTGTGATCCAGGCACCAGCATAAAACTTCCTTCCCTCTGAACGTCCTAACAAAAGATTGATATTTATTGGCCGAGACAGGACATGCTCTTTATAACAAACATCTGGAAAGCCCCTTTGGAAGTCACAGCAGAAAAAGGTGGGTGTGGTATACAAGGGTGGAATAACAAGACAGGTCTAATTGTCTATTTACCGGTGGAGGTCTGTGACAGGTTTTGGCCACGGGGCGATTATCAGCGTTCTGGGATGGCAGCGCGTAAAAACCTGACAACAGCTTTCTTTCAGTCCTGAAGGGATTATGAACGCACCTTAATCACCCTAATGTTCACCACGTGCTGTCAGAATTCATGCTGGGTTTGAAGGATTATCTCTGGCGCACTTAGTCATTTCTCTTCATAAAAAAACGAAAGGCGTTTGATGTAAAGATGAAGAGTTTCGCCACATACAACGAATTTAAAAGGCGATCAATCATTGTTTCATGCCACTTTGATTTTTAGTTGCACTTGAGGGAGGCTTTCGAATGATGTGTGGATGTATGGTATTTATAATCAAAGCTCTAAATAACCAACGTGCCGAGGAAACCTCCATGCTGAGCAGCTGGAAAAGATGTTGGCTGATATAAAGCCAGTTTATAATGAATGAAGTGCTTTTCATAGAGATTCATAAAATTTTTTAGTGGTTGTACAGAAAATCAGATGGTAAATTGATAAATACTATGGTACTGATTTACATTTACATTGTTATTTAAATAGTTAAAAAAACCTCTTCAATATGTCGTTAAACATCCAAGAGGTTTGATTATTTTAATTTGGGTAATTAAGCATTTTTTATGTAGAGTATAAAATGTTTAGGGCCACTTACTCATTCTTAATATTTTTATTATTTTAACTCTTTCCCCTCCATTGACGAGTCTCGTCAATTAAGAGAAAACATTTGCATAAAAAAGAGTTCCTGATTAATTTTTATGTTAATCCGCAATTCAGCGATTCCCCAATTTATGAAAAACCGGAAGCCAAAACGTTATTTACTAATTTTAAACTCTATGTATGTTTTTATAATCATTCTGATTTTGATCTCTAACAAAACTCCTTCACAAAACTTCAATTATTTCAGATTTTTGCTAAAAAATATATATTTTTTAAGAAAAAATACCCATATTTAAGAGTTTATAAGCAGAGAAAAAAATATAGATAGAATGAAAAGTTTTTTTCCCGTTTTGTTTGTTTGTTTATTGTTTGTTTAAAAGCTGAGGGTCTGTTCTTTAATTTGATATATTTGTATGTTGATATATTTTTAGAATAATTTTTTTCTGTAAGGCATTTTGTAAAAGTCACAAAAAATGCTGGCGGGCAACTTTTCAAAAAAATGGCTACAAGAGTCAAAGTTGAGTTAAATTATTTTTTTAATGTGTCTTTATATTTTATAGTAATAGTAAGCTTGTCTAAACTATGCAATTACACAATTTATTTTAAATAAATAAAAATATTGAAAAATTTTGATCATCTTCAGCCCCCCCTTTGCATTTTATTTAACAACTTCTTGAAATCATGAGAAACATTTATTTTACTCTTGTATGTAAAATATACAATATTTTAAAGCAGTGGTTCTCAAACTTTTTCGGTGTGTGGCCCCCCTTGTGTACGGTGACCCCACTTGTACCCTTCATGGCTCCCCCCAAAAAATGTAAAACATATATTTTAAATTAACCAAAACTTATCAAATATACAATGTAGTGCTGTTGGTTAGTAGCCTTATTTTTCTGAGGTTTAATAACACAGAATTCAAGATAAATTAATGCATTTTCTAAATGTCATAAAACTGGGGCCCCCCTGGCACCATCTCAGGGTCCCCCAGATTGAGAACCACTGTTTTAAAGGTACCGTGATGGAAAAAACCTAATAACAACAAATTAAATCTATAACAAAGCCCATAAAACATGACATTACCACAATACGTTTGATAAGCTCAAATAATTTTGCATAAACTTTCTATGACTCATTAGGTGTGTTATAGGATGTGGTGTCACAGCAGTGCACCTATACAAATGTATGAATGCTCTCTGCTGACTGTGATTTTGTTATGACACTTTTATAACATCATTATATCAAGCTTATGACTGCAGGATCAACAAGACTGTTATGGCTGCAAACGCCTCCCCTGTGCTCTTTTACGCTGTTTAACCATCATTCTCTCAACCTGCTGCTACAACTGACGGCTGTTTATTTCTACAGGACAACCGGACCACAGCGCTCGCTGGCCCTCTCCAACTTTAAATCAACTTCAAATCTGTTTGTATTTGCTTTGATGGAAAGTGTGTATGGGCGATACTAATTCAATCCAGGGACAAAGCACCTGGACCACCAGATCTATATTTCCAAACGTGAAACATTGTTTTGCACATAGCTGCAAATGACCATAATTCAGCATAGTGATTCAGGATATGGCTTTCCCAATGACATATAAAATAAATGAGTTATTTACTTTCATGTTGTTTTAAACCACATATGACTTTGTGGAACATTAAAAACATATTACTGTATGTTATGAGAATGAAACATCTGTATAGTTTCTCGAAATAAACTCAGGTTTAACATTCATGAGGATGAGTACGGCACATACTAACTTAAATTCACATTTGGTTCTATCAAACTTGGTTACACTTTTTGTTTTTAGTCTGTACAAAGCAGCAAGAGTGTATTATCCTTAACACCTCTCAGCTATTGTTTGACACATGCTTTTAGTGCTGTAATTACCGTTTATTACTTCTTTCAATAACATAGCAGCTCATGGACCAGCAAGATATACACAGAACCTCAGCTTGAGCAATTTCCCAAATTTTTTTTAAAGCTGCTTGCTTCTGTTGCATAAAAGACTACCACCAATATGCTTCTGTATTTCAACATCCCATTGACACAACCCAGGGCGTGACAATGATGCACACCGCATGTAAAAAACAGTCAAGCCACAGACTTCTTATCGCACCCTGTAGGACTTTAAATCAAAGGCATTCCCTGTATCTCACCTAACACGGTTTGTTATTCGAAACCAGGCATTTTCCAACAAAGAGGTTAACCAATAATATGGTAGACCTGAGACGCTCAAGGGAGGGAGTGTGTTTTATTACAACTGAAGTCTTTAAACAGTGTAAACTATCATAAGCAATTAGGTGATATTCAGCTTCCTCCCAGACTCATTTGGTTCATCAAAGACCTTCTTTAACAACAGAGCTTTTGCTTCTTTCAGGGGAGACCACATGTATACTTGAATTGATGTGCTTGTCATAAGTGGAACATATAAGTAAACATTCATTAAATTGGAACATATTCATTTTTTATTAGACACACTTGCTAATGCTAGTATCACTTTTACTACACACACCAAGCCGATGGTTATCATTTGGGCATGTTTTGAGTGTCATCTGAGTTTAAAGCTAAAGTTTTAGTCGATTCACTTTGTCGAATCAGCGATGGCTCTTGTTTGAGAGTCAGATCATTTATAGCCAACGATAAAAATTGAAGTAACGAAGCAAACAACAAAGTCAAGAGGGAACGCAAAGAACTTCATCTAATTTTTTACATTTCTCATCCTAATATTATTATTTATATATTATATATATATATATATATATATATTAGGACCGGGACTTTAACGCATTAATTAAGATTAATTAATTACACAAAAAATAACGTGTAAAACATTTTTAACGCATTTTAATCGCACTTATTTTTGCACCACGGAACATTTCTCACTGTATGAGTTTCAGCGGACCGATTATACTGGAGCACCAACTAGCCTTCATGACTTCAGACAACAACAAACCACAGTAAACATGAACGAAGAAGCTGATGAGATCGCTTTGGTTGGCCCTGTGGTTGGGAAATTCTTTTATAAAAAACGAACGGATGGAAGCGTCGATAAGAGCATGGTTGTGTGTAAGCTATGCAACAAGGAATTCACATATCACCGCAGCACATCGAGCCTCAAGTATCATCTCAATGCAAAACATATAGCAGCTAGCGTGGAGGTTAGCCCGACTCCGAGTACAACGACTTGGTTGAACAAAAATAAACAATATTTTGTTGCTTAAGCTTATGTATTCAGTCATTATTCATGGTATACTAAAAATCCATGTGAAAAAATTACTTCTCAATGTTCTCAGGTCAAATATTTATATGTGATTAATTTCGATTAATTAATTACAGCCTCTAATTAATTAGATTAATTTTTTTTATCGAGTCCCGGCCCTAATATATATTATTTTTTAGGATATATGGCTCATTAAATGTAAAAAGTTGGTACAAATGAAAAAGTTACTTAAATTGGTAACAAATAAAACATTCGTTTATTCAACTTAAACATTTTCACCTGAATTAAAATAGTTTTTTTTTTTAAATATTATTAATTTAAATATTTTAGGTTTTAATAATTGAATTAACTTTTTAAGTTGAACTAACTTTTTAGATTGTAAGGCACTACGAAAATATCACTAATCCATCTGTGGTGAATACCAACTAATGCCATCAGCCGGTACGGAAGTACGCAATGATATTACGCAGTGCCTGAAAATAGCCCCCTTGGTAACTTTCAATTGCAGAGGGAGTATTTTCGGGCAGTGCGAAATATCATTTCACCTCCTGCAGCAATGTTACAACAGCAAAGTCCTTGATTATTACGCCAGTTTGAGAGTATAGTTCCTAGCCATATCTGCCTAGAAAATCACAACTTTTAATTTTCCGTCGGTCTTAGTACACAATGTAACTACAAAAGAGTCAAGTTTTAAATAGGAAAAATATCGAAACTCTTTGGTTATTTTTTTAGCGTGATGCTAATGGTCTAATCAGATTCAATAGATTGTGCTAAGCTATGCTAAAAGTGGTACCGCCAGACCCAGCGATCAGCTGAATGGATTCCAAAACAGTAAAAATCAAATGTTTAACTCTAGGGGAACTGAAAAATGAGCATTTTTCAAAAAAATGGAGTGTCCCTTTAAGGTAGGAGTAGAGTCTGTTTTTTACATGTGCACAAACATATGGTCGAACGGCCAGCCTTACAAAGTATATTTTATTTGATTCGTACATGTACGCAGACGTTCAACAAAATGCCATGCATGTCCCGGGCTACAAACTACATTCAACTGTATGCACATGCATGTATGCACATGGTTACAAACATCCAACGTTGCAGGTACATTCTAATGAAGAAATTTGCGCCACATGCACACATGCGTAAAACTAATAATTGACTTTCAATAATTGCAGGTGACTAAAAAAGTAAAAAAAAAAAACATACCTTGGAACTCAAATATTTTAATGTAGTTCAGTAAAATTACATAGCCTACAAATATTATGTTTTAAATATAACTGCACAGAACTGACACATTACCTTTAAGCTATACACTTTCATTATGCACACGTCATTAATCTGTGAGATAGTAAATGTCTTATTTCTGTTAAGCATTAATGCATTCATCGAGTTAACACATTTTAATCTTTGTAGAGCTATTCAAGACCTGGGTGGAAAATGGAGGCCAAATATGTGGCAGAGTGGACAGGGTCAAAAGCCGACCTCTAATTTAGGAAATGGTTCTATTTCTCGAGGTAATTAGGCTGTCATCTTTTAAAATCCCCTCAGTGTCTTTAAAAGGAAGTCAAAGGAAAGACCGTCATGTCTGCCTTGGTCCCTCACAGAGCAAAGATACACAGCTATTTGACCTTTGACTCTTTGCAACTCCGTTCCCAGCCTCTTGAGCAATGTATATTATTTTAACTTGCTGATAAAGATGAAATAATGTCCAGCCTCTAACCTCCGATTATAAATGAAGTACTGACATTCAAGGACGCAATGTTAAAACACATTCACCTCAGTGGAGACCTAACAAACACAAGCAGGGTTTGGGGG
Organism: Paramisgurnus dabryanus; assembly: GCF_030506205.2. NCBI lineage: Eukaryota > Metazoa > Chordata > Actinopteri > Cypriniformes > Cobitidae > Paramisgurnus > Paramisgurnus dabryanus. Next base: position 11,693,465 of record NC_133358.1, on the reverse strand, counting down.
CAAATAAACTGAGATGCATTCGTAAAACATGATGGACAGCGAATGCACTTCTTTCCTTCTAAAATCCAAAAATAACCAAAGATATTTACTGAACAAATATTTATGTTGTATCATTATAACCACGCTGGCCTTTGGCCCAAACCAGCAAACCCATGGCTGGCTTACATTATTACAGTACACACTATAGCTGATGTTGCATGTCTAATGATTTAAAACGCAATGATTTGTTGCAAGGATATAGGATAAAACGTAAAGATTTTCTCTGAAAAATTAAGGAGTTTTATGCAATGCACTGTTAGCTTTGACTCATTCTGCACTACATACAATTTTGTCCAATCAAATACTTTATATAAAGTTGCAATGTGTAACATTTTGGTTAAAGTAATAATCAATTATTGAGTAAATAAATAATAAGTGCGTAAAGATGTAACCTGTAATTACATATGTTAAACAGAGATGGCGATCAAGAAGCAATTCATCATTAATGGCGTTGATGTAACTTAAAAAAAGAGAAAAGAAAGAAAATGGCACAATCCCTTTCATGTATCTCACCCAAACATCTTGTTTTTGTAAGAAATACATAAAAACATACAAGTATTTGCATGTTAAGTAAATTTACACTGTCTTTAAAAACATTCCTCTGCGTCAATTGCTCCATCTGAACCTTCTCTAGCGTGTAAGCACCCATACTCTGATGCATGCTGGGAAGGATGAAGGGTGAGGGTCAGGGTCATATGTCATTCTAACCCGAGGTTTATCCAGAGTTAACATTGTAGAATAAAGACAGGTATGTGTGATAAAGTGGCTAAAGAGGTCTTGCACACTCACCCATGGTTGCTGCTGAAAGCTGTAGCTATGGCGGCGGTCACCGGGGCCGTCCTCATGTTTGACTTGTTGAAATTCTTGTCGTAGCCGCAGTATCCGGTCATGGTTGCTAGGCGCCAGTCTGTTACTACAGAGAAGAGAGGAGACAAACATAAGAACCTATCATATATCCTCATTTATGATGTCACGGACGGTCCGCACGCCAGCCTGCGAAGAACAATGGCCAGATGGTACAGCAGCTTGAATACAAAACATACTGTATGAGATAAGTACATTGCACAGTTTTATTTCAAATGTAAAGCTAGTTGCCAGAATCAATATCAGAAGCACCGTTCAAGCCCTTTCATTTTGCCAAATTACATGTATAGACACAGTCCATTACATTTTCCACATTTGTCCTGAGCGCAGCAGCATCTTGGGAACACGAAACGGACCAAACGATTCCGTAAAGGACTCCCCAGTGAACCATGGCCAATGATACATGTCCCTCTTAAGACGGGGAGCCAAAGACCCTTATCCTTGTCGGTGGTCCTTTAGTGGAACCCAGAGACTCATTTGCATTCCTTTCATTAGGAGCTGGCGAAAGTGACCATCAATAGGAATCAATAAGCCTCGTCCCAGTAATCAAGCCTCTCTTTTTATCCGCTTCAGCATACGTAAATGGTGACAAAACCCTTCATTATGATACAACATCATGTCCAGTGATATGACTTATTTATACAGAAGAGATAGAAAGAGAGACAAAGTGAGGCTAAAGAAGAGATGAAATGTTAAAATTGAAACTGCATTATTTTTGGAAAATCTACCGGTTAATCCATACAGTACGCAAATTGGGGGAAGACAATTTGGTATTTCCAAATTACCTAACCTGCATGTTGGGAAAGGACAATTTGGGAGGAACCTCCTGACCCAGCCAGGGCTCCAAACCAGGAACCTTCTTGCTGTGACGCAACAGTACTCCATTGAGCCACTGTGGCGTCCCCATTTTGATCTTTTGCTTACCAAAATCATCTGAATACTTTAGAATACAGAATATAATGCACATTTTTATGCACTACTTTAATAAGTTTTTGTGGTTCTGACAGGCTGATGTTCATTTTTGGCCACCTGTCCCTTTAAGCTATCTTAAAATATTCACATCGGATCATTACAAGAAAGAGAAAGATGTCAACTCTGGGGGGGGGGGGCGTGATACAGGTGGCTTAACCTCCATTGAAGCCGATGGCTTACTTAAGATAAGCTGTCTAGCGTAAATGTATCCATAATTGTGGCTCACAAGCAGCAGCGGCCTACAGAATAGCCACTCCGACACGTTGCCAAATAACCTTCATTAAAACAGCCACTAAATGGCCATAAAAAACAAATGGAGCCGAATGAGAATCGTATGAGCCGTGATGACTGAACATCCTCAATCTGTTGTTCCATGCAGCCATTAGATTCAATTGTATTAGCTTTACTTCATTTAACGGCCCATTCCTATATTCATACGTGACTATGAAATAGCCGTAATACCACCAAATGTAGTTGCGAGGCAGTAAAAATGGGGGTGTTGTAAATTAAGCGGATCGTTGGACTGTGTGCCGTGTGCATTTGGTGTTGCAAATGCATGGAGGTAATCTACTCGGTAGTCGCCCACTTTAAAAGACCCAAATTTGCTTTCTTCATTTAAATTGTGTACTCACAGTTACCAAATATATTAAATACACTAAAACAGTGGTTGGTGGACTTCCCTTTGACACGGAAAGGCCTGTGTTCGACTTTCCTGCACTAAAATGTTCAAAGAAAATATTCACGTTTTAAATCCAGTTAGATACTATCAACTCAACATGAAAGTTTTTTTATGCCCAATGTCTGATTTTTAAATATGCCATTTGATAAGTTATCGCAAAATGTGGAGCCAAAGTATATCATCTTTATCTACTGACATTTACTGACATTTTAACAAAGGTAGTAGTGTGAAACGTCACGCATTAGTCTCGACTCAAGAACAGAAAAGTTTACTATTTAAATGTTTCATTACAGCTTGTATCGGGGGATACGTTTGCAGGATTTGCAGAAATCTTGATGGATTCACTGTTCGTAGACTTCTGATGACCACTCACAGCAGCCTGTTCCTTACAAAGCAGAAGTAGGCTGAGAAAATAAACAAATCACTCGGCCATTACCGCACATCTGTGAGAGAAAATTAATTTGGCCATTAGTTCCTGTAAACGTGTGATTACACATTAGCATCGGGTGGCAACACGCCTGGTGTCTGTGCTCGCGGCAAGAGGAACGCTAACAAGCTTTGAGCAGTGCGGATAAAACAGACAAACAAACAAATCTTTGCTGAGCAGAACAATAGAAAAAAGGAGTCAAGTAAACAAGCCCTAGTCTTATTCATGACAATATTTTCCAAAAGAAAACCCAGCCGTAAACTATTTGCAATGGTATGACAGGAATGGCTCTAACTCTTTGATTGGATTATAGTTCATGTTGTTCAGGGGACGGTGGGCTCTAGTCATGACACTAAACCATCGCTCTTGTCAAGCCAGATGTTTTATAGATTCCTTTCTTCATCCATTAGGAGATAGACATGGAAGTGTCAGGAGATACCATTAGCGTAATCCTCCTGCCTAGGAGCAGACTTCCTCCAAATCCTCTGACTTTAAAACAAACAGAACAGATTTGCTTGAAAATGCCTGAGTGAGACCCTGGAAAGGTTAAAGAGACCATAAACTACTGATTCACAGAGTGTGGTAACCAGCTGGTGCTCGAGATCTAAACCGAATGACCAACCTCCAATGACCTTTCATTTTGGTTAAGAGGGATCAATGTTGAAAATGAAGATTGAACTTTTATAACCACACATGTGGACAAAGCCATTGTGCCTTGTTGACATGCAGCAAAATTTATATTTTTGGAACCTAAACAGCAAAAGTCACATTGTATGTGACTTGAAATTGAAATATATTAAATGAGATTTTTTTAATGGATCTGACTTAATCAGATTTTGGATTGTTTTTGTCAACAAATGCTCTAAAATGTTTTTTTAACCAATGAGTAAATATTTGGCAGGGCACATGCTGGGTTAAAACCATGCTGTTATGCAACCATGGGTTATAATAACCCAGTAATTGGGATAAAACAAACAAGCATTGGGTCAATTTTAACCAAGCGGTGTGTTCCCTTCAAAATGTACCTAACATTGCTTAAAAATAACCAAGCCATTTTAAAGGATTAGTCCATTTTCTTAAAAAACATCCAGATAATTTACTCACCACCATGTCATCCAAAATGTTGATGTCTTTCTTTGTTCAGTCTAGAAGAAATTATGTTTTTTAGGAAAACATTCCAGGATTTTTCTCATTTTAATGGACTTTAATGGACACCAACACTTAACAGTTTTAATGCAGTATAAAAGGACTCTTAGCGAAACGATTGTCATTTTTGACAAGAAAAATAAAAATATGCACTTTTAAACCACAACTTCTCGTCTATCTCCGGTCATGTGACCCGCCAGCGCGACCTCACGCAATACGTCATCACGTCAAGAGGTCACGGATGATGTATGCGAAACTACGCCCCAGTGTTTACAAGTGTGGAGAAAGAGGACCGCTCTGACGTTGTTGTATGTCAACTGATACTAAGTAATGTCTTTGTGTCAGTTTATTGTTTAAAATGTCCGCAAATGTGCGTTTCATATATGTAACACGTGACCTTTCCACGCCATTACGTGATTGCGCACTGGCGGGTCACATGACCGGAGGAAGATGAGAAGTTGTGGTTTAAAAGTGCATATTTTTTATTTTTCTTGCCAAAAATGACAATCGTTTCGCTAGATAAGACCCTTATGCCTCGTTTGAGATTGTTTAGAGTCCTTTAAAACTGCAATTCTAAACTGCATTAAAACTGTTAAGTGTTGGGGTCCATTAAAGTTCATTAAAATGAGAAAATCCTGGAATGTTTTCCTCGAAAAACATCATTTCTTCTCGACTGAACAAAGAAAGACTTCAACATTTTGGATGACATGGTGGTGAGTAAATTATCTGGTTTATATTCAAGAAAATTGACTAATCCTTTAAGGGGCAGTTTCCCGGAACAGGGATTAGGTTAAGCCAGGACTAGGCCTTAGTTTAATTATGAAATATAACTAGTTTTAACAAACATGCCTTACTTAAAACATTGCTTGTGTGCATTTTGAGGCAAAACAAAGGGCACTGAAGTATTTTAAGATATGTCAGTGCAAGTTGTTTTTACTTTGGACAGCTCTAACATTTATTTTAGTCTAGGACTAGTCTAATCCCTGTCCAGGAAACCGCCCCTAAGAGTGTAATGTCATACAAAGTGATATTCACTAAATAATAAATTTAGACACAGTATATAAATAAAAACTGAGTACAATGTCACCATTGGTTATGATCTGCCATGCACCGCATGAGTTTCATACCAAAATGTCATGATTACATGTCTTCCAGCCTTTATTCCATACTGGCATCTAGTTTTAGTGGTTGTATGAGAAGATGTCTTGGCAAATATTGTATCACTTTTAAAATAACAATGTGGACAGTCCCGCATTTAAGGATTGACCGAATTGGAACTTGAGACATTACCGACCGGTTAGGTCCAGTCCTTGATTTTGATTGGTCAACAGCTAAGACCGCTGAAATCATGTCTGTTTCTTCATCTGAAGGCTGCAGACTCCAGAGGTCACATTTAAAAAGGCTACATACGTCATCAAGGCGGTCTTAATAAAGAATATTAACATTATAAAAGTTGACTACTATTGTTAGTTAATCGTAAATTGTTGTTATATGCTTATGACTTGTGGATGTAATGCTCAGTTAACTTAAATAAACAAGGTTTCATGATGTATGCAGCCTTCATATGCGACCTCCAGAGGCTGTAGCTTTCAGATTTATAAACAGCCATTATGTTGCCGTTTACGGTCGATCAGGGACTACTTTTTCCTGTAAAGAAGGCTGAAAGTGATTATACTTCATGAAAGTTCCACTGATACATATTTTTTGCTTTAATATTTGTATTGTGTGATAACAAATAAAAGCAAGATACTCGAGGCAAGTGTTATATCATAAATAAATCATAGCTTAAGATGTTGCAATTACTCTGCATTGGGTCTAACAACACCTTTGTTCGTGATACAGCAAAGCCTCTCGTACCTTATTGCTTACAGAAATTAAAACATTGGAGTCTGAACTGAAAAGACATGCAGCTCGACCATGACTTAAAATACAACGTATGTCTCTTCTAGAAAATATTTAAATAAATCCTAACAAACCTATCTCTTTGGATATCTTGGCTATAAATTCCAAGTGAATTACAGTAAGTATCAGCATACTAAAAAAGCCTCTATTCGTGTCTGGCCAACCCATTTGATCTCATGATTTAATCCTCTATAAAGAAGACAAATCTCTCTATCTGGTCAGTAAAGTCAATGAACGCTCCAACATCACTATACGTGATTAGTCTCAACGCGCGCTTGACATCAGGTGCCGCGTGGGTTATAAATACCCCCGGGCATGCATCAATGTCAGCCACGGGCCCAGCTAAACAAGAGCTCACAAAGACCGCCAGCAATTTGCGTCAATAAAGCGCCAACAATTAAAACAAATGCACCCGTATGCCAAACAAAGGAGGCGGGTAGGAGGCGGTAGGGCATGAGGATGAAGAGGCATCGCTTTCCCCAGTCCCAGCTTGTTTACGCATCAGATTAAAGGTCAGGCGGCGTGCAACCCGAAGCCGGCTTAAGAATAGGCCCGTGTTGTTGGAAAGATAGCATGCGGTCAAACCTCTCCGGGCTGGAGACTTCATGTTTATTTCGGTCTCACCTCCCTAAAGAGAGATTCAAGGGGAAACGGTCTGACAGTAAAGCAATTAAAGGCGGAGAGAGATAAAATATCCATATGCCACAGCATTTAACAAGCCAGCAGTCTCATTCTCTTGATACAATGAGAGCCATTCAATATCTGTCTGTGTGTTCTCTGACTGAAAGGTCAGTTTGCGATTGTCCGCACCCAGTTTGCTCGGCCTCCGCCCCTCCCTCTTCTACGCATACCCTTTCCTCTCACAAATCCTCCATCTGAATATGCTGAATAACACCTTTACAGCCCCAGAAAGCAATTTCTTTTTGAAGACAGAAAGTTTATTGTGGCAGATTAAACTCTCTGAATGAGTCGTGATGCATGGGTTGTGCTAACATCAGGGGCGTCCGACTAAACAGCACTCCTCACCTGTTCATTCTCAGAGACAACTCGATGTGGCAGCTCAGAGATAATGTCTAGTTAAAACCACTGTGAATAGAGACAAAAATTGAAGAAAAGAAGCAGAACCCCGCTGGGAGAGATGAAGTGAAGCGGTGCGAGTTATTACCATGTGCTTTATGGATACAGTGCTCGCAGATTGGCAAAGCGATTTGCTCTGGAAGCGCAACGTGGAATGTTATGGGAATGGAAAAGATGAACGAAGCCAATATGAAGCCTGGTGTTGTAAATCCTTCACTTATAAACTCTGCTGAGAAGCACCTGGGACTCTGACATATGTGTTTTTGTCCATGACTGTGCTTGTCTTGTATTTGGACTGGTTTATTATTTTGGTGTTGGTCATGCTGTTATTCCCTTCTGGAAAATCAAGCTTAAACTAACTACAGTTAATGTAGTTTGTGGAGCCTAAACATTTAGGCCTGTCAATCATCATTAAGAGCGTATATAAGGCGGTCCCTCCATGCCTCTGTGCACAGCTGCAATTCTTCCTGCATCCCTCCTCCTCCCCATCTCCACCTTTATTGCTTTCTTTCTTCATCTGTGCAGTTCTGTTGCAGGGGGGGTCCAGAGCTCCATTCGAGGACAGCAAGCGAAGACTAAATGGGCAGGTGAATGAGTGAATGGTTACTGGTTGGCCTAGGCTACTTTAGATATTTTAACACCAGGTGGACCCGGTTTCAATCTGATCCAATGTGGTCATTTATTTCACTAGCTGGTCCAGTTTCTTGATCCAGTGGCCTAAAACTTTGTAGACTTGGTCATGACATTGTAAGCAATGTTAAAGCTAACTAGCCAATAGATCACCATGGACCAGCAACAAAACAGCTACGTCCAAAAGCTTGACCATCAGTTTTTTCCTGCAGTATGTGGATCTAAAGATATCATAGCTGTACTACTCATTTGGAAAATACATTTTATTCAACTTTTTAAAAGTTAGCCTTTTGAAAATGTGCTACAAACCGAATCGAAAACCACACATTGGTGACTTTGAGGCACTCTGTTGAACGTCTGTCGCATGACTCCGATTTCTTTTATCAGATTTCTCGCCCGATTGATATTCTGACTATCTGCTTTCTTGCCATGTCTACCGAATCTTCATAGGAGATATGGGAGATGAAAAGGCCCTTGCTTGTGCCTTCAGCCATACTGCATCAACTGAAAACCTAAGTTATATTAATTCTTTAACCCCTACGGACTCAATTCCCTTCAAAGACTGTCATATCTATGGGCTCCCTTCTGAGATCAGTACAGATTAAATCAGAAATCACTGCTGGTCATTTTCAGGGATAAAACGAACGTTTGCTTTTTATCTGTAATCTTTTAGAAAATCAATGTGCAGCCAGTCAAGTGCAATAGGACACAACAGCCTAATATGTATACAGCGTTTTAATTTGACTGCAACTTTATTTGGTCCTCTCCATCTAAAGTTGCTTTACATTCACAGACCACATTTGCATTTCTGATTTCTGATTTTTTTCCCTTTCTTCAACACTGTCTATGTCTTACATCTGCTTCTTTTTTCCATAGTGAGGCCTGGGACAATATCACAGATCTTCCAGTTTATGTTCTCATACTAAATGAGTGACAGGTGCAGATTTGACAAAAGGGGCGTTAAGACTGCAGGCTTAGGGGTCTCTGACTTCACCCACAGACCCACTGACTGATGTATGACCGTGCCCCCGACAACTTCACATCCTCTGCCAAGTGCCCTGGCCCCCAGAGGACTGGTGCTCCCTAATGAGCAACCCTGCTGCGGATGAGATACGTGCTTTTATTCCCATCTCCCCGTTTTCTTTCTAGCCTCTTGGGCTCTATTCACAGACCGAGATGCCGTGACAAATAAGCAGACAGGCCTGATTAGAGAAGCCGGGTATGTGTGTACATGAGGCGCAGAGACCCCTTCTGACTGGTTCGCCCGGACCCCTGCTGTGGAGTTTGTGGTGGGACCATCGTTTACTTCCTGTATGTGAGCACCTGCACATACACCATCCCTCTGGAGGGCTTCGTTAAAGAATAAAAGGAAGGTAGCAGAGATGGTAGCATCTTTGAAATGCAGACCAGCACATCCCAAAAATTTGATCAAACCCATGACTTTGGGTGTTGCTAACATAGCACTCTATCCATTAGATGCCCAGAATTTGGCTATCCATCATGCTGTCATCATTAAAATACTCAAGTTATTCCTTTGTTTTACAGTTAGGGCAGTTAAGACTAAATCTTGCACCTGTTTCTCTGTGTGAGAAAGTTTTTTGTCTGGCTAACATTCAAACACAATCACAGACACACAAAGCACGTCTGGGAGTAAAACCAGCTTTTGTGTCTTAACACTTATTCAGTTTAATTTAGTACACGACTCCTTCAAGACAGATCTGTGGATTTTTCCTTTTTGTCCTTTTTCCTTCTTTATATTGTTTGCCAGGTGCAAAAAGTACAATTTCACTTAACACACTTCTATACAAGCCTAGTGATTTGAACTCCAAGTCCACCAGTCCATTTTCCTTTAAACTACGAAAACGTTCAACTAGAGCGATAAAACTTGGGTCCACATGCCAAACAGCTGTCAGTAACTGGAAGTGATAATTACCAAAGCTCTGTCATTGGTGTAGATGGCAGATTGTGCCCAGGCCAATAAGGCAGTGATAATTGCTTTTAATGCCCACTGACCACACCCACCAGGCTTTGGCAGCACTGGAGCAAAAATCAAACATGGCAACATTAGTATCACCCAATCCACTATGCTGTCTCATGAGGCATGCTTTAAAACTTGACGGTTGGCCAAAACCTTTAGACAAGCAGCACTTTAATCCAGAGATGTTCCGGTAAACAGAGGTGTTGGTCTGTGCCAAGAGCAGACCTTAATCAATTATTAAGCTAGTTCTGTCATTCACATGCAGACTTTGAGAATCAGATATGCTTACGGCCTGTAAAACCAATATCAACAAGCATTTTCAGACATAAATGAACTCTGTCTATAAGGATTGCATCTTATGTGATAGTTATAAAGAAAAAGCATACCTTTATACATTTACAAAAAAATATATGTGATAAAAATACATTTGTTAGTGCTTGCTTGGGCATTGCTTTGCCGTTGATGAAATATTCAGGGTTGTTTTAATGGGGTTGAAATCCCTTATTGTAATCACACTATCAGCCATAATAATAATAATAATACTGATACTTGCATTAACAAGCATCATTAATTGTAAAATGCACTGAAGGACTGTTCACATAAATTAAATCAACACTAAATAGATTTAAATAGCTTAGATTTAGCTCTTTACTGTCTGAAAAAAAAAAACGATCACAATACGCACCCCAGCTGTCATTGGGGCAGTGCCCTTTAAAGAGTTCCTAACACGTACCATTAGGTACAGATATGTATAAATATGGTACCAATATGTACCTCTAAGGTCCTATTATGAACTCTTTAGGTGCAAAACTGAACTTTTTGAAATGGTACAGCCCCAGTAGCAGCTGAGGTACATATTTTGAATCTAAGCTATTTAAATCTAAGAGATTTCTCTAAAGGTATCATTCTTGCCCTGAAAAGTTATTTAGAAATGTGCTGACACGTCATGATGGGGATTACTGTGACAATAAGCAAAGTCGAAATCAGATGACCTTTTGTGTAGTTTGCAACTACTTATTTTGTTCTGGCAAATGAGCATTACAGCAAAGGTTTGAGTGACAGCTGTGAGCTTCGCACGGAGAAAGATGAACTTTGAAGTTAAAGCGGTTAATCCGGCTTCATTGATTGGTCGGCACTTGGAGTCTGAGAGTGGCCAAGCTGTTCAATGTATTCAGGACCTGATACACCTCGTGACCCTTCATTGAGGTCTTAATATGTCGCTCCAGTTCATTAATCTTCAGGACGCAACTAATGACGTGCATATTTCGATTGCTTTTGAAGGGCAACGTCTCACAGTGAATTTAAAAGGGTTGATGTCTTTGTAATTGAGTGCTTAACACCTACATTTCAATGTGTGGACGAATGGCGCTTCAATAGTGGTTTGCTTTTAATTACAGGTAAAGTGTGTCTGATTATAAAATACTTTCTCCTGTTTCCATATAATGTAGTAAAAGACGGGGGACCATTGTTGGGGACCATGATTAAATAAGCAAGGTGAGTTTATTTATAATTTTTTAATCTGAGCAATTCGATATCATCTTCTGACTCAACCAATGCTGCGAGTTTGGGGTGGGAAACCTTTTAAAAATCATTATAATATAAGCTTATTGTGCCAAGGGCTTTATGTCCTCAGGGTAACATTATGTTGACCCCGGGACAACATTTCAATCAACCAATCAGATTTCAGAAATACATTTACATTTTGTTTCAAGTTTAAGCTTATAAACCATTGATTTTCACTTATCATTTCTTGATTTTAGGGATCGGTTATGGTTAGGGTTGGGGTGGGTTAAGGTTCTACAGTATTTACAAAAATGTGTCATGAACATGCAGGAGATTTTATGCACATTGTGACAACTGTCATTAAGTGTCATTCGTTCAATTATGTCATTTTTAATGCAAAGATAACATTGTTTGAGATGTCTTTGTTATGACAACTTGACATAAACCAATACATCATAACTTGTCATAAATCTGTCATAAACGTGACATAGCAGAATTATTATCAAACTTAAGAAACTATACCTAGCTTTATGGATTAACATTACATTAAACTGTCATTTAAATTTCATTAAGTGTTAATACTATGTCAAATAATTTTAAATACCTTAACACAATGCAACAGACACATCTAAATATTATACTTAACTTTATGTATGTGAACTGACAACTAACAGAACTGGTTCTTCCTCACACAGAGGGCTCTGAAATTTCCTGACATAGAAAAAACATTAAATTAATTAATTTAATGTAAATAATTGTTTTTCCAGCTATATGGCCCCCAACACTGCATGGGTTAACCCATTATTGTACTGTTATTATTTAATTTCAGGTGAATTGGTCTCCAAATGCAATAAAATATAAATTTATCAATTTTAATTATTATTATTATTATTATTATTGGATGATTTATTTTATTTGTTAAACACATGGAGGGAAACATTATGAACTGAAGAATATGTATGACATAGTAATAAAACAGTTTGACAGAGTATATTAACACTTAATTACATTTTAGGGACAAAATCCATTTGTACTACTGTAGTTGAGGTCAAGAAAAATATTCATAACGCTGTTATAAATCTATTTGACAGAGTATTAACACTTAATGACATTTTAATGACAAATTATATTTGTACTACTGTAGTTGAGGTCAAGAAAAATATTCATAACGCTGTTATAAATCTATTTGACAGAGTATTAACACTTAATGACATTTTAATGACAAATTATATTTGTACCACTGTAGTTGAGGTCAAGAAAAATATTCATGACGCTTTTATAAAACTATTTGACAGAGTATTAACACTAAATGACATTTTAATGACAAGTTCAATTTGTATCACTGGTAAAAAGTGGTCTGTTATGTTGTCTTGGTAATGTCAAGTTGTCATGATAAGTTATAATGTATTGGTTTATTTCAAGTTGTCATAACAAAAACATCTCAAACAATGTCATCTTTGCAATACAAATGACATAATTTAACAAATGACACTTAATGACAGTTGTCATAAACGTGCATAAAACCTCCTTCATGTTCATGGCACGTGCCAAATATATTTGATATTGCTAAAGGTGCAGAAATCACACAAATTTAATTCCAGTGATTAATAAATAAATCAAACTCTATAGAATTACATTTTTTACTTGATTCCGGTGTCAGACAAGTTGACAAAAAGTTCAGTGTGATGTAAACATACTCTATTAGCATATCTATTTAGACTCCAAGGAGCCAGGTAGACATAAATTTCAGTAAAGCATTAACAGAAGATTCATAGTGTTCTAACTGGAGCAAAGTATACACTTTAGTGCATGCATTAAGCTTTAAAAGGCACTGTGATGCGGTAGAACGTGGACCATGACTACAAGTTAACCATGTTACTATTCTGGAACGGAAAAAATATGAAAACGGTCTGGTGATTTGACTTCATTCGAGCACCATGCGGTCCTCCCAATAACCCGTACAGCTGCTTAACCTCTTCCCACAACTGCAACCAATGACGACACCACCAGGAGCCTAGAAAAGGGCGACATGGTCGCTTAAACAATTGCAGACTCCAGCTGTTCCTCTCTGGCTCATCAAAATTCCACCGGACACTGACTGAAGGGTCACATTTGGGGAAACGTCTCGGCCTGATAATTCTTCAAAAAAATAGGCCAGACTTTCTGAAAAAACTTATCACCCAACAAGTGAAATAGAGTATGGCTAAATAAAATATGACGAATCGAAAAATGTAGAAAATATGACCTTCATGAACAGATCAACTGTTCTATTAAAAATAGTGCTAATTCACTTTTGCGGAAAACTTGAATGACCTTCAGCTTCAGATTTACGCCCGTGTGACATCAGCAGCGACGGGTGTGGATGCGAGGTCATATTTCATCCCGTGCGACATGCATCGCAATCAGGCCACAGTTGGCAATTAGGATGCACTTAATGCAAATGGATCGACTAGAAAATCAGCATGTGAATGGGCACCAGTCATCCACTAGCGTTAGCTTATTACACACGCCGTTGACCTCACTCTCAAAAGCCCCTCTCCAGACGAGCTAACAGACGCCAGGGCACCGACCCATCGCGAAGAGGCGGAGATCGGGTTTCAGAGGTAGGCAACCCTGGACTCTCACCAACACCGTGTTTCTTCTGCCGCGACATATTATTTGACATCTGTTGTACGAGTTAGCAGCATGACCGAATCTGTGAAAAGGATTATCTGGCCAATCTATTGTCAGTCATTCCTGAACCATGAATCCTGGTGGTCTACTTTTCATGCCTTCATCAGAATATTCAGAATAGATGAAAATAGACATGCATCACAAAACATAGGAGTATCTATGTTAGCACTAACCTACACCAATATCAAATCGCAGCAACTGAAGCTTTTAGAAATGTCAATGGTCGCATATACCAGCATGAGCCGGTGAATAATTCACATTATTTCCACCCTTTTTTCCTTTCCTCTCTTCCCAAGTGCTTCATCTTCTCATTAATAATAAAGAACGCCAAGGACGCCAAGCTTTAACGATTTGGTCCGTGCCACTTTATACCATAACAATATTGACACTAAAAGTAACAAGGCAGATTTAAAGAGCTTGAGAGCAGATTTCTGCGTCCTCAAATGGTACCCCCCATAATAAGGGCCATGGGGGTGAGCGGAGCCAATATAAAGTATGTGTGTGTGTGTCCACCCAGTTATTGAATAAGGGACCCAAACCTCTTATGGGACCCTGCAGTAGAGCAAAAGTAGAGGTCATGGGTCATGACCTTTAGTAATGGCTATGCGACGGATGAACAAAAAAAGCTTTGACACGGGCCATCATTTCAATTAAGTTATCAATGTTGTGTAATAATCAATGCAGGGTCAGTAGGTTGGCATATGCAGACAGATGGCACATAAAACTGACAGAATGGCTAACCATGATCAATTTCTAGGACAATATTTCATTTTATGGAAATCCGACAATCCACATTCCCAAATCCTTCTGCTGGTTTTCCAAACAAAAGTGCTAGGAGACTGAAATTGAATTCCAGTTCGGTACCAAGGGCATACTATGATGTCTAAAGGTACGCAATGAAGTATCTGATAACTGACAGGTAGAGCGTTTAAAGATGAACGAATGGAGAAGAAATAGAGAGTGATTTAGGCATCATATTGATGACCAGTCCGCTGGGCTACACATATGTTAATAAGCTCAACCCATATGACCCCAGCATTCAAATCACAATTATCTGGTGACTGCGGCATAGTATCGGCCCTGTCATTGCCATGATCTATGGTTGCAAAAGCTCTCAGATTTAATGAAGACATATTATATGTTCAAACTAAGAGGTCTTCTGAGAACACAACTGAGAGCCCATCACAGTAGTTTCTGTACGTGCGCATCAAGCAGAAGCTACCGGCCATCAATCAAACATTGTATATGCAGTGGTGGGGAAGCTACTTTGAAACTGTAGTTAGATAAACTACACTGTACTCATCAGAAAAAGTAGTTAAACTATAGGCATGCTACCTATTTGTAAAGACGTTAGACACATTATTAAAAAGTAGCTAGCGACATTAAAACTACTTTGATTTTTTAATAAAATTAACTGAATAATTGTTCAAAAGAAAATCATTTGGGGTTTGAAATAGCATCAGTATTTTGGGTCAAAAACATTGTTTTACTTACTGTCATGGCATCTGTTAAGTTTTGAAATTTGGGTTTTTACGCCAAAATTTTATAATAATAGGCTAATAATAAAATAATAATAAGAATAAGAATAATAAGAATAATAATCTGATAAACATAATAATAACAATAACAATAATAATCTGATAAACACAATAATAACAACAATAATAATAATCTGATAAACATTAAAATAATAATAATAATAATAATAATAAATAATAATAATAATAATAGTAATAATACGAATAATACGAATAATAATAAAAATCTGATACACATAATAATAACAACAACAATAATAATAATATATATAACATTAATAATAATAAAACACCTCTGGTAACATTATAAGACATTATTACACAAGAAGTGTAAAAATGCTTTTTTTCAGGAAAAACTGCAACAAAGTTATTTGGCGGATAATTACCAATAGACTGAACATAAAAATTGTTATTTATTTATTAATTTACTTACTGCCTTTTGTAATAAAATGAAAATATGTTTTAATTGTGTATCTTTTATTATAATCTATAATTCTAATTTATAATCTACACAGAATAGGCTTTATGCCCAGCTGCACTACTTCCTGAACTTCAGCCAGCTCCTTGTTTCCTGTCTGCCATTATTGGACAAACTGATTCATCCAGGTGTGCCTGACCTCAGTAGTCACAACAACAATAGTCAGACACATCTGGATTAATCAGTTTGTCCAATAATGGCAGACAGGAAACAAAGAGCTGGCTGAAGTTCAGGAAGTAGTGCAGCTGGGCATAAAGCCTATTGTTCTGTTCATACTTTTAAAAATGTTTCTACACAAACGCTGGGTTGAGTCT
Source organism: Paramisgurnus dabryanus (assembly GCF_030506205.2). Classification (NCBI taxonomy): domain Eukaryota; kingdom Metazoa; phylum Chordata; class Actinopteri; order Cypriniformes; family Cobitidae; genus Paramisgurnus; species Paramisgurnus dabryanus. The sequence continues at coordinate 11,677,245 of NC_133358.1, read as the reverse complement.
TTTGGGTTATTTAATTGGGTTATTTTCTCAGTCTTAGCTAGTTTTTTGGGTAGTCATTAGGTTAATATTTGGGTTGTTTTCACTGACAGTTGAATGCACCGCTCCTGCGATGTGTACAACCCAAATGCTGGGTCAAATTAACTCAGTGTGTAGTTCTGTTTGAATTCACTTCAGTGTGCGGTTTTTACACGGACAGATTTATGTGGGTAAACAAGGTTGTTTTCAATATATTTATCCATTAAACCATTACTGTTTACCAGAAAAAGCTAATTATGTGAGGTTTTTACTCCATAGCCTTTAAAAACCTTAGCAAATAACATGTTGTAATAAAGAAAGAAGCATTATGCAATTAATTTCATGTAAACACATATAATCTGCTAATTCAGATAAATAAAAACTGCTTAAGTAGCTCTCACAATACATTTCTGAACATCTTCTTGTTTGCACTTTTCAAAAGGATAAAGATTCTGGTGAATTAAATATTTAAAAATGTATTTTTATTGTGATTATGTTTAATTCTAAGTTCTTAGATATTTTTGATTTGAGGTAAACTGTATTATAGCACATTAGGGAGGAACCAAAATTTCGGCAACCAAAATTATTCGGCCGAAAGCAAAAACTCTTCGGTGTTCGGCCGAACAAGTGTAAAGGTGGTGATAAAGATGGAAAAAACTCAGTAAGAGTTTGCTAATCAACAAAGCCTGAGATCTAGCATTCAGCTATTAGCAAAGACAACTTGATACAAGGATGCTGTGTATTTGTAGAAAAACTTGTTGTGATGTAACAAGATTTTGAGCAGCTTTTAGAAGAGCCACACAATGACTGCCAAATCTGCTGAAGGGAAGGGTCAGTAAAGCTAACTGCCAGAAGAGCTTTCAGTCAATGAGACTGAGAAGATGGCCGACAGCCAACATCTGTTTCTCAACACAGGAGGCCAAAAAAAAAGGCATGAGAAACTCTCAATATACCCGTTTAAGCCGTAATTTCAAAGTTGTTTCTGCCAAAGCCTGAAGATTAGAGGTTTGTAACTTTAGAAGCCTAGCGGACTGCAGGAACATGCAGACATCTGACGAGGGTTTCCACACTTTTCATCGACAGGCTTAATGAGGGTGACAGGGCGCGAACGAATGAGCTGCCCGACTGTCATCGTCTGAGATGGAAACGCTTTCACTGCAGGTGCTTTTTACACAGCGAACGAGAAGAATAAAGAAGCAGGTGGAGGCTGGAGGGTGAAGTTGTTATCTGAACTAGCATCCCAATGTAATCTCTACTAATCCTCGCACTCATGCTTCTACCACAGCTGAATAAAGAGAGATAAAGAAACGTCAATTTCTCCCTGAGGAGAGAAGACAACATCATGAAGTTCTCTTTAATTGCAGTCCTACACTTCTCAACCCTGTTACTTAACAGCGATGATGAGAGCGAAAACTTCTGGCTTACTTTGCAGTCATGAGGAGTTGTTTTCTGCAGAAAACATCAATCTTCCCCCAAAGGATATTTTCGTATTCTCTCTGACTGTCTCTCTTTTCATGTCTGTCTTTTGCTCTGGGTTTCTTTTTTGTTACGTAACGGTGCCCCAATCTCTCTGGATCCAGATATATAATCATTTTTTTTTCTGAAACTGAAACTTTCGGCATACTTCCAAGTTTCACCTTTCACCTATTCCAACCATTAGCACTGTAAATCAATATCCAACAACACACTGTAAAAAAAAGTTTTGTTGGTTCAACAAAAAAGTATGTTACCTGGTTGCCTTACAATTTTGAGTTAATTCAACTTAAAAATTAGTTCACTCAAAAAAAAGGGTAATAAACTAATATTTTTAAGTTGAAATAACTCAAAACTTACTTTTTTATAGTGTATACAGGAAGTGTGTGTGTTATTGTCTGGCCTTTTGTTTGGGTAGTGTGCTGCCCCTGCCCCCTTGTTTCCTTGTTAATTATTTATTATTGGTTAACTCCCCTCACCCGACCTTCCCTCGTTATCTTGTTTATTTTTCTTATTTAACGCCCCAGTGTGTTTTTTTCTTAAATTATTTTGGTTTGTCTGCTATGTTTGACTGTTATGCCGAGTTCAGACTTCATGATTTTCAAACTAGTCGGGTCACCTGTGGTTTCACACTGCGTGATTATCTGGGGAAGCGTTCAGTCGCTGCTGTTTCAGACTGCATGATGGATTGGCGACAGGGGTTTTCATACTGCATGACTTTAACAAAAGAAGAATTGTCGATAACTTTGTCCCATTACATTTCAAGGTAAGAATGAAACTACAATGATTGTATGTCTTAAAAGAAATAAATCTTAATTTTCTAATGTATTTTAACTGAAATGTGAGAACCTCGATGACGTATGCGGTCGAGCAACGCGACTTCCGGAGAACGCACCCTAAATCCTGTTCGGGACGTGTCCGGTGGAACTGGCATGAACTGGCATGAATGGACAACTGCATTATCTCCAAATGGTGCAACAGTGTGAAAGTACTACTGTTTATCACTAAAAGCGAAATGCTATGAAAATTTTAGATTAACAGCCAATCAGGACATAATAATCTTAGGGGTGGTTTCCCGGACAGAGATTATCTTAAAATAGGACTAGGCCTAGTTTAATTAGGAAATATAACTAGTTTTACTTTTACAATTACTTGTGTTCATTTTGAGGCAAAACAAAGGGAACTGGTTTATTTTAATATATGTCAGTGCAAGTTGTTTTCAGTTTGGACAGCTCTTAAAGGTCCCATTTTTCCTGTGTTTTCGAAGCCTTAATTGTGTTTACGATGCCCAATATAACACGTGTTCATGTTTCGTGTATAAAAACAGTATTTTTCAAACTAGCTTTGCAGAGCCGTTTGATCTTGGCTGGTGACTGACGTATTCCTGTGGGCGGAGGTTAGTCAAAAACTCTATATTGAAGTCATTCGACTGGGAAGTAGAGAGCTGTAGTCCAAACAGGCTGTTCACTGTAGGCTTTGAAAAGCAACTAAAGTTTGAAAAATGCGATCACAAAAAACGTGACATTTAAATTTATTTTAATCCAGGACTAGTCTAATCCCTGTCCTGAAAACCGCACCTAAATGTTTTGTTGAATCAGATTGTGGACCAGTGAGGTCACTGGGCCCGTACCCATTAAAAAACGTCCCTAAAATGGAGGAGATTGTAGACATCTGGTACCAATATTCAGTTTAGAGGTACTAATATGTACTATATTGGTGCAAAAGTGTACTTTTAGAAAGGGTACCACCCCAGTGACAGCTTTGGTACTTTTATCAAGAGTCTTAGCGTTCACGTCTACTTTGTGCATTTGAGTAGAGTACGTTTTAGGCCTAAATCCTCACATAAACAAACATCTTAGGAAAAATAAAGAGCCAAAATGTGCGGGAAAGAGAACAGTTCCTTAAGTTGAGCTCAGGCTGAGTGATAGGATACAAACAGCAGATTAAAGTCACTCATTCAACCTCTGACTCTCGCAGAAGCCACATGAGCTGAGTGGGATTAAACCAGCCACTGATATTCTGACACTTCACAAATAAAAACCAAACAACCATGGGTCCCGTCCAGATGGCCAGTGAATGGCTACGTGAAGGCCTCAACAAACACACACTGTGGGGGTATTTGGGCATGTGTTAGAGGTTTTTAATTAAAACCACTGTTTACTAAATACCATTAGCTACCGAATACAATAGAGGGACTTTGTTGGTAACGGCAAACCTACTTTGTTAACAGATCTTATTCAGGTGTGGCAGACAGCTAAGACAGGTGAGAGATGGGACACATGCCTCCCAGCTATCTAAAAAGGCAGGACTGCGGTAACTGTGCGGAAACTGGACACTGGTAGTTTAAGGGCGGTTGTTAATGAGGGGTCAGTGGTTCAAAAGACCTGCAGGGTGAAAGGTGTTAATTCTTTAAATTACTTAGAATATGTCCGCATTTGACCCAACCATAGGTTGAATGCATCCAAAAAAGGGGTTCATGTAAAACCAATGGTTGGGTTTGTCCATATTTTGGACCTGGCATAAGAGCGTAAAAATTGAAATGTGGATATCGTTACTTGTTTCCCCACTAAAATTTCAACATTTGTTGACAGAAACTGTTTCCTTTCTTTCTAATAAAATAAATGATAACACATTTTCTCCTTGTCCAGTAATTATCACCCTTCACTATTAGCTGAAAGTGAGCCCAACACATGTCTTCGAGCAATGATAATATTTACAATACAAAACACAATAAAACGTGTTCTTCATCACTAAAAACGCTAATGCCAAACTGCAGTGCTGTACTCATACAAAACAGCTTTAGTAAAAACAAAATAAGGCTTTTATGCATTCAAATCTTGCTTTATACAGACACATGTGGACACACAAAGTTTTCTGACCACCATAACTTCTTTCCTGTCACAATAATTGACAGCTCTACAGAAAACTTCACATCTCTCATAAATTGATCAAGCCTCTTTCTCAGAACAGTGAAAGTTCACCATCCTCTTCAATCCTTCTTCTTCCTTTTCACCTTCAAAATATTCAAAGTGACTGATGAGACCTCCAAGGTAACAGTTTTCATTTCATGCTTTCAACTCGGTGGTTTGGGAGGCTAGCCAAGCTCAGATAAATCATCTTTAGCTTAAATTAAAAGCCATTATCACCTTTAAACAGCCTGCCACACGGTCCCTGGTGCAGGGTAAGGTGAACGTCACACAGTCAGCAGCAGCAGCGCCTGAGTATTTCCTGTCAAGACTGACATGACTAAAGAAGTGGTCTGGGGTCAAATGAGATCAGCATACAAAAGAGGCATAAATGTGAGTCAACATGGATGTGAGGTGAGGGGGACAAACTTTGAAAACTTTGACTTATTTTTCAAAGTTTGGCAAATTTGACCTATTCTTTCCTTAAATCTGTTCTACGTACTACAGTATGAGAGCATACTGAAATGTATATATTTCATGCTTTAACCTCCTAAGACCTGAGCTTCGGATTGTTGAGCCAAATTTCAATGACCTATTTTTTCACATGCTTGTGGAGAATGGTTTACCAAAACTAAGTTACTTGGTTGATCTTTCTCATATTTTCTAGGTTGATTAAAGTATTGGGGACCCAATTATAGCACTTAAACATTGGAAAAAGTCAAAATTTCGTGGTATGCCCCCTTTAAGTATTATGGTGCAAAAAAACAAAAAATGTGATGTCCACATATGTGGACTCAACAGGTCTTAGGAGGTTAAAGCAAAAATGTGTAATTTCTGCATTACTCATTGTGCAAAGTGAGGTTGAAACAACGTCTCTTGCACGTCTATTTTGATCTCCTGAAATTGCAAACTTTAACGCGAGACGACGTCTTTTTTTCCAATGTATACCGAACGTCCAGTATTGATGTGGATGTCTTTTCTACACAAAATTTAAGCATTGCCATTGAAAATGTGCCGTTTAGATAGGGCCACAGAGCTTAAAAATATGTACACTTTTCCTCAAAGACAATCTCTCTAAATGTTGAATTATGAAAGTAATTTGAAATTGCAAGCAGTGTTGCATGTCAATGTGTGTATGTTTCAAAGATGCAGTGCACGGATGGGAAAATTACTTCTGTAAATGCTATTTAACTTTTAGACAGATAGTTTATGAAATTCAGACACGACGGCTAAAGAACACTGAATATCCAATTAAGGAGATACAGCAGAGAAAAATTAATGAAGTGAGAAAAATGAACAGGTGAGAAAAGGCTTAAATGTCTCAGTATCGAAATCATCTACTTGTGCTTAAAGGAATAGTTCACTTTAAAATAAAATTCTGTCATCATTTACTCATCCTCATGTTGTTCTAAACCTGTATGAATTTCTTTATTTTGTGATGAACACAAAAAAAGATATTTTGAGAAATGATGGTAAACACACAGCAGATAGGCACCATTGACTTCCATAGTAGGAAAAAAATATTTTGGAAGTATTGTGATAAATGCTGAAGAAAATATTTTGATAAATGATGGTAAGCACACAGTTAACGGTACCCATAAAATTACATCATATTTTTTATTCCTACTATAGGAGCTGTGTGTTTACCATCATTTCTCAAAAAAGAAAATTCATACAGGTTTAAAACAACATTGGGATGAGTAAACGATGACATAATTTTCATTTTAAAGTGAACTATCCCTTTAAAGGGATATCACAAAAAATCTATGTTGTTTTAAACCTGTATGAGTTTTTTTATTCTGTTGAAGACAAAGGACAACTAGTGGTAAGCACACAGTTGGCTGTACCCATTGTCTTCCAAAGCATTTGTTTATCCTATGTAACACAATGGGTACCAACATATGTGTGCTTACCATCATTTATCAAAATATCTTCTTTTGTGTTCAACATTATAAAGAAACACACACAGGATGGGGTGGGGGGGAATTTACAAAATGTGCATTTTTTGGGTGAATTGTCCCTTTAAATTCGAAGCAAATTAGATTTTTTATATTTATGTTGCCTCTCCTATATGCCAAAGATTAAAACAACCACATTCATGAATAACTTCTTAAGGATTGACAACACTGTAAACATTTACACACTTAAAATAAATCAATTAAAACACTCAAATGAAATTAAACTAAAGACGATCAACAATAAAAGTGATTCACGGCACACTTTCTTGTCCCGCCAGTTATATAATCTGTATGTGCGCTTGGTACACAGGACATGAAGGAATCCTGGATTTGTGGCTCTTATGGGGTTTCATAAAATGTATTATTTCCCCTGGCTATTGAAATATTGGAAGCAAGTGATTTTTTTATGTAACATATGTCTATATTTGCACATAACCATAATGATCCTCCCCTTGAGATCTAGCAAAAGTGTAAAATGGCTTATGCCGCTTAATGCACTGTGGCATGAATAAGTGCGATTTCTGGTCTCAGATGCTGCCGGTCCAATAACTGCATTCAAGACCTTAATACGCCGAATGAAGTGACGCCATGAAACTGCACTTAGAAAAATGAATAGCGGTGATTCGCCCGTGTTATTCCGCAGGCTCGACACTTATCTCTGACAGGTCGTGAAGAAGTGATGACTCTGAACAGCCAATAAATAACCATAACCCATAATAGACTAAATTATTACTGTTAGCACATGGCTCACTAGATAAGGTCAGTCTAGTGTTATGTCAATCACAGAAGGATATTAATTTAATGTTACAATGACCCTTGAGGCATATGTTAACAGTTAAGATATCAAGTTTAATATACTTACCCTAATATTAAGTTTATAACCAAAAAAAATGTATATGTTACCAAATGTAGCTCAGTTTGCTGCAAAAAGATTGTGGGTTCGATTTCCAGGGAACTCATATAAACATATAAAAAGATCCCGGTTGAGGGTTATTAAATTCAGGTTTTAGTCTCATAATGATGAGATTAGCATCAAAGTTTCATTTCAATCATTGATTGTTTTCATAATGAATTAATCTTAGACATGATCTTACTCAGAAAATAGTAAAGATATCAAGGTTATATTTTCACAAACTTTGTAGGAAGATTTTGAAAACAGTAAATCATTAAAAAAATACTTTAGTTGACTGCATCACATTTGAGTCAATAAATGAAAATCCACGTCCAGATTTTTCTGACACAAATTATTTTTCTGCAGTTCAGTTTTTTAGTACGTCTTAAACGTTTGCACTGCAAGATCAGTATCTTGTCTCAGACAGATTAAATTCTCATATCAAACAGGTTTTTATTCCCTCGTGAGCTTCGGGGCTAAGCCACGGCGTCTGTTGAATACAAGGTTGATGGGAAACAAAGTAATTTATGAATAAGATAGCCAACATCCCTTTTAATTTAATTGAATCACATTAAAAACCTTGGCTCAGGAAGAGAATAAAAGTGTCCCTGTCTTCATCGAGACATGAAAGTGAGGTATGGTCGCACATCGGCATTGGATTAATGATCGCGAAAGAAAACGACTTTCATGTTGTCGTCCGTATTCAAAGTCAATGTAAAGCAGGACATTGTGCGAACGCACATGGACTTGAGAGGTCTTGAAAAGAGTGGAGGTGGAAGAGCCGTATTGTTTTCTATGTCTTTATATTTAACCACCCACAACACAGAGCAGGCATTCATAGCCAGTCATTGAATACCCTTCAAATAAAGATGCAGTCAAATAAATCGCTCTCTGAATGGAGATAAAAGAAGTGGTGGGCAGTAACGCTCTGATTTATGTATCCTAGCAAGAGTCGCCCCACTGCCATGGTTACAGAAGAGCTGAGGTCACATGGGATGGGTGAGGGCGGGAGCGGTGACAAATGGATATTTAACCTCTCATTGCCTTATATTTCCCAGCGGCCTCGGCAGATGTGTCGAGATGCTGCGTCAGCATTTTTACGGTAGGCTAATTTGGATCTACGTGACTTAATAAAGAATTAGCACTCCCGCTGGAGCGTCTACGACCATTGTAATAAACTTTAACAACATACTGTGAGATTAATGAAAATATTTAATAACGCAAACAAACCTTTTTCCTAGAATAATAGTTTTACAGTTAGGCACGGCTTTGTAATCAGATTTGTGTGGGTTGAGCTGTGTGCACTATCTAGGGATCTCGATTGCAATATTGTTGCTGCCATATGGGAACTGGGTTTAAAGACAGAGATAAGCCAAGAGCATTCTACTTTCTGACCTTCTTAGTAACCCAGCTGGCATGAAGCACCAAATAATAATTATCTCGATTACCCAACTAAACTACCTCCACCCCTTTGGGTTCATTTTACAGGCCAAGAAAATGACAATGCAGTGGGAGAGGGGCTTAATATTCATAAAACAAAAGGGCATCATCAATTATTAATAATTCAATTATTAGGATTTTTTATTTAATAAATGTTATAAAACGACAAAATATTTAATGTATAAAAATACATTTATATTTTACCTAAAGCAACTTGCAAAAGTGAAGAAAAACAAAAACATGGTTTGTCTTACAGATGCAGTATATTACAACATTTTTTTAAAGACTTTACAGTAAGATTACTGTTGTTATTATTAGTAAATATGAATTTTTTTAATAATTGTAATCACAGTAAATTTTAACATTCACTTGTAACTTTTTTAAATCAGTTGTATTTGTTTACATTAGTGCACAATAAATTAACAAACACCTTCTCAATTCATACGCATTTTATGAGATGGCTAATTCATATTAATTTGTACGACCCCATTCGTACATTGTACAATTTGCCTTTGTACCGGGGCCGTTGAGGATGGGGGCAGGGGTTAGAAGTGGGATTTTATTATTGTTTTTATGATAATTGTACGTTTTTGCACGAATACAAATTTAAACAAATTAGCAAAAAATATATTTAATAATATATTCATTATTTTATTTTATTTAGTAGTTCACAATACTTAAATACCATAGGAACAATACCCCAGGAATAATAACCAAGGAAATTTTTTATTTCTCAGATTTTTTGTTTAAACAAAACAATTTTTTTATTATTATTTCTTTAATTTTCTTTAGTAGGTCACGAGACTCAAATAGGATAAATTATACTAAAAATACCTCAGGAACAATAAAAAAGATACAAACGTTAAATTCGCCATGAAATTAAAATGTAAACTGTAATTTGTTTTGAAATATTGCCTACATTATTACAATACCAATAGATTTTTTTTTATTACACAACTTTTAATTTTATTATTAATGCATATTAACATGTTTTTTCCTGTTATAAAAAGATGAATTTATAATGTTTATAAGTGGAACTGAAGGTAAACTGAAAGATTACATTTGTTGTTATTAGTAAATATGTTTTTTTTTTTATAATTATTTAATCACAGTAAATTTCAACATTCACTTATAACTTTTTTAATCAGTTGTATTTGTTAACATTAGTCTACAATGAATTAACCAACACTTTCTCATGACAATCCATATGCATTTTATGAGATGGCTAATTCATATTAATTAGTATGACCACATTCGTACATTGTACAATTTGCCTTTGCCCCGTGCCGTTGAGGATGGGGGCAGGGTCAGAAGTGGGATTTTGTTATTGTTTTTATGATAATTGTACGTTTTTGCACGGTTAACTTCATACAAATTTAAACAAATTAGGAAAGTATTTTTTAGTATATATATATATATATATATATATATATATATATATATATATATATATATATATATATATATATATATATATATATATATATATATATTTAATAATATATTCATAATTTTTTATTTTCTTTAGTAGTTCACAAGACTTAAATACCACAGGAACAATAATATAAAATACCCCACGAATAATAACCAAGGAAACTTTTTATTTCTCAGATTCTTTTGTTTTGTTTGTTTTTTAGACAAAAACAAAATTTTCTTTAGTAGTTCACGAGACTTAAAAACTCAAATAGGATAAATTGTAAAAAAAATACCTCAGGAACAATAAAAAAGAAACAAATGTTAAAGGCGCCATGAAAATAAAATGTAAACTGTAATTTGTTTTGAAATATTGTGGTATTTTTTACAAATGACTTATCTGTGAGCTCTATTATATAAAAAAAATGCATGTTCCCTCATAATGTTTAATCAAAAACACTCCTTAAAACGATAGGCTTGTTCGACTTCATGCAGCGCCTCAAGAATCGACAGCCGGATGACGTCAAAGTACCGCGAGAGCGATTCGCAAAATCATATGAAGGAGTCTGCTTTTAAATCACTCTCGCGGAACTTTGACGTAATCCGGCTGTCGATTCTTGCGGCACCACAGGAAGTCGAACAAGCCTGAAATTTCTTTACTTCCAGTCATGTGGTATGGCAGGTGGGGGGGTCCAGGAGAAGATCACTGCGATTAGCAATTAGCAACACAACCCAACTTCAAATGATCCAATGAGATCTCGATTGACAAATTCAAATCCAGCCCTGCCTTATTTCATTTCAGAAGCTGGTTTTACTCGGTTATATGTTACTATGTCGAAAATAAGGTAATCGCTACTTCCGTTTCATGGCGACTTTAACATACAGTATGGCGTTCTTGACACTACTAAGATCTTTTTTTGAAGCTGCTGATGAGACACATCAGATTGTTGGCCTTAAAAACCAATGAGATCTCTTACAGGTATACACACTCCTATAAGAAGAGACTATGAGCCCTAGCTGCTTGAAAAGGCTTTGAAATCTTACTGATTATTGGCCTGTTGTATTAAATGGAAATGACAGATCAGTTCAACATAAAAATTAAATCAGCACTGTTAAATGAACTCCAACTGAGTTAAACGCACTCCCACAGTGTTCAATTAAGTCACATTCTGATTTCACCTAACAGACATTTTTCTTTGTTGAAGAGCACTGTGTTATCAGATGAAGGGAAGTTAAACGCTATTACAGTGGAAATGGTGGAGTTTAAGGAGTCCAACTCATCAGGAAAGACGGCAGGTGACTTTATCTACCCTCAAACACCTGCCTCATACCATGAGCATCTGAGTTTTCTCATCCCACCGCTGGAATAATATACAGTACAGCCGAGGAAAATAATCTAAACAAAGGTATCAAGTTATAATTCTGTACCACAGTGTATCCTTTGTGGTATTTAAGAAAAGCATAAATATTATTATTGCTCACACTTAGGTTAGGAATTTAAACAAACCCACAACCCCAAGTGTAACATTTTGGCACATTACTCATCCCTCACTGTGTGTTAAAGACACTAATGAGAGGTTTACAATTACTTTAAGTCATCTGATGTTTCTTAACAAGGCACACACTCCAATAAACTTTAAATAAAGTAGAGAGCTGAGTCATTTCTAGGGATCATAATATCTTCGGGGTGGGCTTTTATGACTTGGGTTTGTGAGCAGCCACCATGCAACCACCCAGTACACTCTTACAGCTATAAAAATCACATGGCAACGGCCCATAGCATCATGTTGGAGAGCAAGTAAAAAGTTAAGTAATGTATAACAGGACTGCCCGTATCATGCAGATTAAGCTGATCTTTTAATTTTTTATATTATTTCCCTCATCAGTCAAAAGTGTAGGAGTCTTTATTTATTAGAAAAAATAATTTCACACTATATTTATGTCTCTGTATGTCCCGATTCACTTGATAAATGTTGATTCTTTCTAATAAAACACTTCAGATACAGCTTGTAAAGAGAGGGTAGCAAAGCGTGAAAGACAGATGTTGGACCGATACAGCATCTGTCCCATAAACTCTCACGAGCAGACGGGTGCATGACAAGTGCACAGCATCAAAGCCTTGGAAATCTCCTCAGATTTGCCATCACACAATGACTGTACACACAAATGCAGACACACACGGGCAGACTGGAAATCCCATGGGGTGTCCTGAGCTCTGAAGTCATTTGGTAGACAGCAGTGGGTGGAGCAAAGGTCTTACAGGAGAGACAGACAGGTGGTAAAAGATTATTTGTGTCTGTGTAGGTCCAGGACAGTAAGCTATGGTGTTGTGACAAATGAGACCTTACTTCATTTTTTACTACAATGTTTGCTGTTATATTTTTAAGAAATACAATTTACCCTAGAAATGGGGGTAGTCATGGTCTAATGGTTAGAGAGTTGGGTTTGTAACATAGACTGTAAAATGTCCGTGATGTCACCCCTAGGTTTCTGGAGATCGTTTTCAAGCTTAAAGTTTCACCATCTTTGCCGTGGGTCACCGCGCATCACTCACGGATATCTGAAAATAGGTAAAAAGGCGGGACGTGGGTGAAGCTGAGGTGACTGGTTGCTGAAACCACACCCGCCTATCTCGACTCTAGTGACAGCAGTGGCTACGCAACTGTCACTCAAGTGGCCACGCCCTTAATTATGCAGAACTTTAGGTAGGTTACAAAAAAATTGCAATATAGACCAAAAACAATTTTTGTACAAGGCTGTAAACATATTATTTTCTACTGTAAAGTTGGGCATTTTAACATGGAGGTCTATGGGATTTGACTCCCTTTTGGAGCCAGCCTCTAGCGGCCAGTCAATGAAGTGCAAGTCTGGAAAAAATGGTATGGTGTTCCTGATTCTCAACCTGTGGATGTTTTTCATCGCTAAAAGGGAGTTTGGGAACTTACAGCAAAGCACCGACGACAACAGGTTTACTCGAGACAACGCAGGCTAGCATGAAGGTAAAGCTAATCTACATTATAGCGATGATGCAGGTAGTGACGATTCTCTTAGACCAATCAGTGATCTACGGTGTTTCCACATCACGTTTTTGTATCAGCTTGACTCCCTTGAAACCGCAGTCAATGTGGTATTAAAAAAGTATCGGGTACTACGTAGTGCACGCAGTGGAAAAGCCCCCAAAAATAAGCCCACCTGAACCAAACCGTTGGGTACTATGCTTTGGAAAGGCACCATATGTGTTCACATTTCGAGTATGTGCTACAATACTTGCTAATCAAAGGCACAATAAAGAAATAATTTAAAGTTACCCATTTTACCCAAGCACAGTCTCCTAAAGTCAATTGAAAACTTTGTTTGAGAAAGAAACTAAAATAAAAGCCTTACTTACTCATAATCTTCCCCTCTAGTGAGCTGTTACCTGCTGTGATCATTGTATCAGTGAGTCGAGAGAACCAGATCATTCCAACTTATGAACAAATCAGTTCAGTGAACTGGATCAAATGATTCATTTAAAAGATCCGACTCAAGTAGCGTGTGTTTACGAATAAGAAAATGACCGAATTTTCATTTTTGGCTAAACTGCTACTTTAGCAGTATGTTTATGTTTTTTTTTTATTTTGGAGGATCTCACTCTGGTTTCATACCCATAAACCCTTGCGGCACGTGTCAAGTGTACCACGCATTTATGTGTCATGAGCACCAGAGGCTCTGGTTATCAGAAACATATTCTCATGCGCGCACACACACAAACAAGGAATTCCTTCATAAATGACAGACACGCAAACCGCCACTGACATGATGATTATTAAAACTCTACCAAACTCCTAGATAACCTCCCTTATTTCTCGTTTTCCTGCTGCTTCTCCTCTAATAGGCGGAGGGCGCCGAAAATGCGAGGCGTGCACCAATTTCGTTTCCCTATAGATTTCAAGTGCAGAATGTTCCTTGAGGCTGTTGTGCACAAATCCGTTTTATAAAACCGCTGCTTTTTTGTCTTCTTTCCCATTGTGTAGTATAGCCTTAAGGCACAGTGAAGGAATGAGAGTGAGAAATATCACACCAACGGCACAAAAATATATAAAATAATCTTTTTTAGTGGCCTGGATTGCGGATAATGAAGTTTGCAAAGTGCACAAAATCTTGGGAGTCAGAAAGGATGTAGAGCAGAAATATCAACCCGTGAGGGTTAAACATTTTATTTTTTGACAGTTTTTATGAAAGAACTAGAGAGAGGAGACAAAGCAAGTTTTTTTGTGGAGAGAGAGAGAGGTGAGATATGAAATATAAATGCAAACCAGATTCAAACCAGATTAAAAAACAAATGAACATATAAATCAATCAATCATGTGCATTTAGTTATTTTCTTTATCCTAGACATATTCCAAGCTCTTTTCTCTACATAAATAAGTAAGCAATAAATGTAATCTTTTTTTGGAAAGGATGAGTATGAAATTGCAATATTAACAATGCCAGCCACTCATGGAGTAGCATGGTAGATTCAAGAAGATTAGCCAGACTGAGTTAAGTTCAGACTTCGCAGACAAGCCTTCCCTTCATTTCAGAGTCGAACACACAAAACGCCACAATGTGTTTTTTATGCTAAACATTTGATTAGCATGTAGAGTAGCGATTTGAGCACGGCGGGCCAATTTGAGTCAAATCTCCTCCCGTACTTCGGGACAAAGACTCAGCGGGAGACGTCAGGTGAGGTTGCGTCTTGCTCATTGTGATATGAAATTTTACCCTGCTCTTTCCCTTCAGCGTTCATTACGCTGCCATTGTTAATGTGCTGCCAGTGTTCGGGAAACTTTTGTTAGGAACGTAATGTTCTGGAAGACGGCCCGTAAAAAACAGGATAATAGGGCTATGGGGGAAAATTCCGAAATACCAGGATATAAAAAGATACTGAGACTGATTTTGTTTCTGCAGGAAAATTAGAGGTTTATTCCATGTACTGAGCTGAGATGCTCGGGTTGCTTGGGTTAAAGGAACGAGGACTCAAGTATGCACAGGTGAGCAAAAGTGCGTTAAGTTTAAATAATATTTCACCTTTTCACGTGTCTTACTCACTCACTCACTCACTCACTCACTCACTCACTCTATATTTGACATTTGCTCTTACTTGCAAAGGTGAATTTTCCAGTATGGCTCCCTTGATATGACTGTTTAAACTTAAATTTTCTGTAAAAGAAAAAATAACAATGCACTACAACTGACATGATATGAAGCAAATAAGATATTTAGTTTGCAACCTATTCTACTTCATGTTACATTATGTGCCATATTTTTGATAAGGCTGGATATGCAAAAAACAAAGTGTTAGGCCAGACAGTCATTCTGTTTAATTATTCTGGACTGGAATGGGAGATGTGGCAACAGTGTTGATCTAAAAAACAACCATGTTTACTGTGTCAGTGCCTGTTTTGTATTAAACAACCTGTCCCGTCATGATGTAGTATGATGTGAACTACACAGGTAAATGGAGATTAGCCAACCACATCAGACGTCATTACATTTAGAGTTCTTACAAACATTAAAGAACGCATTAAGAACTACAAAGAACGCCATTTTGTGTATTTGGTGTGATGCAATGTGTTTTCGTGGTGTATTGTTCAAAAAACATTCTTTTTCACATACTGTATACCGTTGCTCCTCTATTCCCCGCCTCTTTAAAACGCATCAATTTTGTACAAAGCTCATTGTTCTGAAAGGCGTGGTGTGCTCCAATTGGCAAGCTAACCAGTGCATTATGATTGGTCGAATACATCTAGCGTCTGGCGGAAATGTGACGCTCCTTAGCATATTTGGGAGTTAAGCTACCAAAAGGAGATAATATAATCTTTACTACCTTATCAATATGAGCCAAATCTGATCCAGCAAAAATGCTTTGTAGATGACCAAGCTGATCGATCAACTTTGCCAGTTGTCTTGAGCAGAACTTTGGTATGGTAAGGATACTAAAACATAAAACCATGTCTGCTTTTGTGATCGTAGAAACGTCAAACAACCAGCGCTACCCTACACTGCTCAAAATTGTGTTTTGAATCATTGATCATTGATACATTTCTTTTAAATATGAAAACATAGACTACTTATAGGCTGCGACTCAAAAGCAGGCGGGATTATGATAATGGTGGTCTTGTCTACGTCAACAGGCCAAGGAAGTAAATACAATCCTTGCGTTCGTAGTATTCCAAGAAAAACGATTTCAGTTAGAGATGATAACTCAAATCATTGTATACTTTGGGATTTGTAACTTTACATATTGTTAAAGAGCACCAATGGTCTGATTCATGATTTTACATTTCCTTTGGTTTGTAAGTGTGTAAAAGTTTATGTTAATGATATGCAAAAGTACAAATCCCAAAGTACAAATCCGTTGACGTGAGTCTCTTTTCTTGAACTACAACAAACACACAGATTGTAGGCAACAGTTTACTTCCTGGGATTGGTGATGTATACAAGACCGACATTATCATAATTCCTCCCGCTTAAGACTCACAGCCTGTAAGTTAACTCCTGTTAGCATTCCCTTGTGAGCGAATCTTTCAAACATGGTAAGGAGCGTCACATTTCCGTGAGTTTTGTACAAAATCTGTCCATTTCAGGAAGAGAGTGTAATCTGGAGCTACTTAAATGTACGGTATGTGAAAAGTAATGTTTTTTAAAAAGTTTTTTAAACATTGTTTTTAAGCAATGAAAAAGGTGTTCTTTAACTCTTTCACCGCCAGCGTTTAAAAAAAAGTTGCCAGCCAGTGCCAGCGTTTTTCATGATTTTCACCAAAGTTTAATGCCTTCCAGAAAATGTTCTTCTTTAAATATATAAACATACAATATACCAAATGAAAGACCTTCTGCTTTCAAAAAAAAAAAAAAAAAACGTTTCACCCTACCTTCAGTGGTTCTTTTGTAATCAGCTTTTGAATATGGGTAGGTTTCTGCAAAAACACCACATTTTGAGCAAAAGGCAGAGATAAGTCCATTTTTGTGACGGACTTTAGAGATCCCATTCAGAGCGATCTTTAAAACAGACACAGACATGCAGCCGCTTGCCATAGGGCAATACTTCCGGGTTTAAAAAGTTGCGGAAGGGCGGTATTGCGGAAAGACGGAAAATCTCGTCATTGGCGGGGAAGCGTTTTCTCTTAATTGACGAGATATCTCGTCAATGGCGGTGAAAGAGTTAAATGATACTCTAAAAATTGCTGGGTTCTTTTTGACCCATAATGGGTAATATTGGACAGAACACATGCTGGGTTAAAAATTAACCCATGCTGGGTCAAAAATTACCCAATGTTGGGTTGTTTTTATTCAACCATGAGGTATAATAACCCAGCAGTTGGGTTAAATTAACCCAGCATTTGGTCAATTTTTAACCCAGCACGTGTTCTGTCCAATATTTACCCATTATGGGTCAAAATAACCCAGCCATTTTTAGAATGTACTCTTTTTCGAATGCAAAAGAGCTTGACTAACATTAGGAGCGGGCTGCAGGATAAAATGTTACAATAGACTAAAATATTGCCTCTCTATGTGATATTATGACCCAGCATTACAAGCCTACTGTCATAGCTGGCTATTTCAGGTAAGGCCCAAAGGTTTTGCAATGGAACACAAAATCTGTGTGTGTGTGTGTGTTTTACAACAAAGCAAAAAAACAGGCTTAATCATAAATGTCAGAGAACAAAGTCAATTTTATACACACGTGGGCAGTTATATATTTCAAGCCCCTGCCTTTTCAGTTCCTTGGCATTTTAAGGATTACAAGCACAAAGGACAACGAAAATCCTTGTTGCACTAAGTGTTAACTAAAGACAATACTATGAAAGATCAATAAATGCTAAGTGGATTAGAGACAACACAAATCACACATTTCAAAACTATCGATGTCACAGCAACACAAGACAAAGCAGAATTACATTGAATGCCATTATGCCCTGTAATTCATCACAATCTGAGGTCTTTAGATAATTGGAGGCATTGATTGGCCGAAGAGCTCGCATGCAAATAGCTGGTCGGTTCGCGGCATGCGAAGCGCTGAAGTAAATCACGTGTTAAAATAATACTGAAACAAAAGCGAACATTGATTAATAATTATTTGTACCATCACATCCGAGGAGAAAGGAGAGGGGGTTTTATTACACTGAAATTGGAATACTGCTTAAAATGATGGTGGTCATCTCTTTTTATATCTATCTGTCTGTTTTGCCTTAATGGTTAGGTCTTATCTGAAGGAGAAAGAAAGAAAGGGAGAAAGAGAGAGAGAGAGTCAGGCCTAACACAACCTGTCTTTACAAAACTGACAGAAAATTACTTTCCTTTCAGAGAATGAGGAAAAAAATTGACCTCCGCTCTTCTGATGTCTGTGGCAGATCTATAATAGCTAGCTCCGAGGAGCCTAGCATTTTTTTATTTGCTCGCCACACCGCCTTTCTCGCACCTCACGAAATAACATTGTACACGTTCACAGATTCACACAGCTCATGTGTATAGGCATGAAATGAAATCGAAACCAAACGGGCTTGATATCTCTGAGAATAATCTAAACAGATTCAGACAAAGCTGCAACCAGGATGGGCAGACACTACGGATTGCCGGTTTATAGATTGTAACCATGAAATAAAAAGAGAGAAAGAGAGAGAGAGAAATAAGATTGAACGTTGTGGAGTTAGTAACACAGGTTCGGTGGCCCGTGAAAGCCTCTGGTAAGGCATGAGAGGTAAGGGGGCATTTAGAGGGGTTTAAGCAAAGCTCTCTGGCTCCTGTTCACTCTAATGTCTTCTAGATGTAAGGCAATATGGTGACAGTATGAAATACAGATGTAGACAGATGTGTTGTTACTACTGTAAGATGTATGTGTGTATACATGCTAGCACTTCCTGGCAGTGTGATACATTAGAACCTGCTGAACTTTGAACCGTGGACCTGGACCAACTCTCTAAAAGTCATACGGTCAGCACAGATTGTGTAATGTACCTATAATTGTTTGAAATCAGATGAGGGAACATCTCATGTTATTGCGCACACACAGGCAGACGGACAAACACAGGGTTCAAAATGAACCCACAGAGGCCCAAATGTAAGTAAAAACTGGCTTTGGTGAATAAATCAAATGGATTTATTCGCCAGTTTGTTGGTAATTTCATTACGAACTGCAACACAATACAGGGCGAATTATAAATCGAATTATAAGAACGTTTCTGATGTAAGTGAAGTGGCACAATTCAAGGCATACAAACCAATGCATAAGAAAAAAAACCTATAGTTATTATGAAGTTTTCCAGGTTTAATGATTTGTGCTATAGCATCTAGCTAAATTCTTTGATGTACAAAATATTTGTAATATCTATTTAATAAAAATAACCATTTCAAAATAATAACAAATATGTATTTTACAGATAGATCATAGCTTTAAAAAAATAGAGGACATAAAATCTATGTTTGTGTGTGTGTGTGTGTGTGTGTGTGTGTGTGTGGATGTGATTGAGTCAGAAATCAATGCTGAGAGACCTGGTCATGATGTCATCACTACCTCTCTGTATTAATAAAATTACTGTAGTCACAAAGCATAATGCCAAAGCCACTGCTATTACATACTTAATGCAGAAGACTTGCAGTTAGGGATGCTTAACGATTAATCGCGATTAATCGTTAGCAGAATAAAAGTTTTTGTTTACGTCATATATGTGTGTGAACTGTGTATAATAAATTTGTATAAATAAATGTACACACATGCATGTATATGTTTTAGAAATGTTTACATGTGTATATACACATTTGTATATTTATGTATAATTTATATTATATATAAATATAAATACTTAATATATAATTTTTTTTTTTAAATTATACATGAATGTGTTCATATTTATATATACTCATATTTATTATACACAGTTTACACACATATGTGATGTAAACAAAAACTTTTATTCTGCTAACGATTAATCGCGATTAATTGTTTAGCATCCCTACTTGCAGTGATAAAAAAAAAATTCTTAGCCATTGATTATTATTTTAAAATGAATATCTTATAATATGTATTAATTCCTATTCCTAATAAACTCATTATTTCTTCTCAATTGAATTAAAGAAAATCTTTATAAATCGAATAAACAATGCTTTCAACCAATAACAAATACAAACACAGGAAAAGGCTTTTCAATTGTTTTGAGGCGTAACGAATATCTGGCTGTCCCAACAGATTACGTTAGATACAGTATAGGATATAGAAAAACGCACAAAAAGTAGTTGAGGTAGATTGGCCGGAAACAGAAAGACACATTTACAGCTATCAACTGGGCTCTAAAGGGACAAAATTGCCACCATACTGAAATAAAATGATTTTTTTATGAATGTGTGTGAAAGAAAGGGTTGTTTTTTACTAAAAAACCTTCAATCATAATATACATTTTATTTCCACAGCTTTTCCCAAGGGCGTCGATATGGGTGGGGCGCTAGGGATATGTCCTTATCAATATCAAGGGAATACTGAATTGTCCCTAGTATTAATTTGAAGTCTGTGCCTTGTGTTTTTTACGTATAACTTATTTTATTTAACTTTTATTTACCCAGAATCATTTAAATGAGATTCAAATCTTTTACCACCGCATTTTGTAAAAACAACGCAGGCTGTGGTACACAAATGGTTAACAGATCTCGTTCTCTGCAACGAGTGCCACCTCCGTAATTCAAGTCGCTTATAGGATTGGCTTTGTCTTTCTTGAGTCCCGCCTCTCTAACCATGTTTCTTTATGATTGGCTTTCTCCTACTCGCTGTGTGATGTACGAAGCGCTAAAGCTCTCTAAACAAGACGCAATGTGCATCATGCCATGATTATGCAGGCTAGTGGTAAGCGAGGAAAAAAATATTCTTATACCACAGTTTTATGGACAAAATATAGGACAAGTTGTATAACATATTGATTTAGGGACAGTGTTTTCTCCCAATACACAACAATCCTCGACCACACGACCACATTTTTATATTTCTGTACAAATAGCTGTACAAAATTTGATTAACTTCGTACAAATTCATACTAATTAGCCAACTCGTTAAATGCGTATGAATTCTCGCAAGATCAGGCTGCTTTTCCATTGTGCACCCCAAATTCTGGACAACTGAGCACAGCACACTAGGTACATTTACATACAACCAAATAATCCATTTGTAATCATATTGATGGCTCAATTGTATTGAAAAGCCTTCATGTAAACACCTTAATCAATACGATTGAGGATGATCGGATGCAAATTTGGATCGTATTGAAGGGGGTGGTGTACTCCGATCTGTGATTCGATCAGCAGGAAAAAAGCACACATATAAATGCGTGAATCATAGTATTTTCTCAATCGGATGCAAAAATACATTGTGCACATGCGCAAAACATTTGTGCTCAAGTTCACGTCTTATAATTACCTCTTATATCACATGATTCTTGTCACAGAAACACGCAATAGCAAGGCAATGGCAACACGCATTATTATGGTAACTTTAGGCTACTTAAAGCAATAAAATAGCAAACTGCCTTTTGAAAATTGTGTTTTCATTGACTATATCGTAGGGATGTAACGGTATTATTAATTGGGAAACGCGCTCCTGTATTGAGTGAGCTGACCTCAGCTCTGAGTCCAGCTACAATAAGTAAGCTGCTATTTTCATTTTTACTGGGTTGTTTTTGTTTTCAGGAATTGACCCGCTTAAAACCCATAATCTTTTCTTGATTCTACAATCACAACTGTTGCTTTCATAGGAGTATCAAGCATTAGCATTAATAATAATAATAAAAACTAGTTCAATTGAGGGAGTGACTCAATTCTTAAAACCTGACTGATTGGGAGTTGTTTAAAGTTGACAAACTAAACTGAAACTTTTTATGAAAATTGTAAACACTACACTAAACTAAACTTTGTACATTGTAATGTTCAGTCTTGTTAAATGTACACTTATGGCAGTTTTTCCAAGTCTTCATATGTTTTTTCCTTCTTGTAAATGTTTCAATAATTACCGTACCGTTGGCATCCTACCGAAATACTACCGTACCGTGAATTTTTGATACTGTTACATCCCTACTATATCGGAAAACCTCTTCAACTTAGCTTGAATTGAATTCAGAGATAAAGAGTGAACTCGACAATAGATGCTGTCCAGCATGGCGTTGCCAAGTCCTCTGCTTTATTTCGAGTTTAGATTTGGGCTACTTTTTAAACTGTTTTTTTTTGGGGGGGGGCTAGTTTTGAATGTCCATTAGGATGGTTTTCATACGCGAATCTGGCAACCCTGGCTGTGCGCTTACGCAGATGTTCGGTTGGGATTCTATAGATTGTACATGTAAACCAACATTTAAATCAGATTGCAATGTTTAGGGTGCATGTAAACTGTATCGTCGTAACCTTCAATCAGATTAAATTCAGTCGGATTGTCAAAATTTTGTGCATGTAAACTTCTGTGAATGTGAATATATGTGAACATATTACAAACGATAAACATGATTATTGAATTAATGCTTGCAATATAAATTGCAATAAAAAAAAATCCTACCACTGGAGCAACACACCCCTAAGTATAAACTTAATTCAAAACATTTAGGAACCAGTGAAAACTTGCTCTTATAAAACATATTTAAAAAAAAAATACGAGAACACAGTTCTTAACACAATTTCTACTTTCATTATAACTGCCCTGTGTCTCAGCATATGCATGTGGTTTTAATATGATTACTTATTTACCCAACAGCAAATACAAAAGGATATGATATTTAACTGAATTTGCTAAATATGTTTTTCGAATTTAAAAGTTTTCAACTAGCTATGTTCAGCCTGTGACCGTACAGTATATGTTTGTTCAGCGTGCGAGTGTTTACCTAACTGGGAAATGGTTTGGTGGTCTCCTACTCTGGAGATAGGCAAACAGAGTCACACCACAAACGGCTTCTGCGCTGACACATGTGTGGGCTTTTATGTTAACCACAGCACAAATGACACAGGAACTAACAAATTACACCAACTACAACCGTTGACGTACATCAGGTCTGCATCTGAGGTTAGGGAACTCAGAGCCTTTTCATGGTTTAGTGGATTATGTTGCAGATTATTAAAGATACTGCTAAACTGTTGCTTTCGTTTAGAAGACAACAGGCTGAAGTAAAGCAGACCCCTTTTAAGCCTTGAACCTGTGATTGGGTATGACCTTCAAACTTTGTTAGCCGAAGAAGAGTATCCACCAGATGGCCATGGACGTGATTAGACTGAACGAGTTGAAATTGGCTCAAAATACTGCTGTAATTGTCGGTGTGTCCAGAGAGGTTTGCTAACAGTTTGATAGTTAACATAAGTCATGAGGAACGGTATACGACACCCATTGTGCAAAAAAAAAAATAGTATTGCTTAGCACCTTTATGTTTTGGAGTGTAGTATAGTTTCCTAAGTTTAAAACTTTATGGTTTATGCTCTAAACGCGAATGGGCCAAAATTTCAACTTTAGCTGCAACTCGAATGCTGAGCAAAGCCAAAACTGGCAAAGGTTATTAAAGTGCTTTAACTGGGGGCATGGTTTAAGACAGCCTTCAACCCGAGGTAAGGTTAGATGGAACTGTCAAAATTCGATGATGGAACTTCAAAGGCGAGTATGCAATGTGCAATATGCCCCAGAAAATGGGAAGAGAGACAGAAAGAGACAGGCTTAACCTTATCGCCACAACTCTGTACTGAGTAATCAGGACTGCACGGCCCCCGAAGCCCCCGGTGGAAAGCTGGCTAAACTGTTATTGTATCCGGTCAGACCTGGCCAGATGGAGCACACAGGAAACCATACTGAAGCCAGATCAATAGACATGTCAACAGTTAATCTCATTTCACCTATCTCCTACTGGCTGCTCCATACACATGGGCGGCAGGAGAAACAAAGATACCTGACCGAACCCATGTGTCCATAAGCAATTACACGATGAAGAAAACTGTATTGCTTCGATTTTGCTTTTTTATAGCTCATGGATTTGACAAATATGTATGTTTTAAGTGTCAACACTGTTTCAGGTGTTTCACCTGAATCGCTTAGGACAAATAAAGATGAGACAAAATGATCTATTAAGTGCAGAGGTGTAAAATTGTGGCCAATATGAAATGTTTAAGTTGATATTACGATCACAATAAGAGACATGCCAGATCAATAAGCTCAATTTCTCAAGACAAAATACTGTAGATTTAAAACAAATGTCTCAATATGTTTTCTGATTAATCTCATTGCTATCTCCAAGAAGCAGAAGACATTAAACCAATCTGATTTTTTATTCCAATAGGCAGGTGCATCTCTCTCTTTCTCTTATCTTAAATGATATCGTTTCATTTCTTGAGATGGTGATGACCACAGAGTGACATTTATCTAAACAAGACTTAAATTGGAGTGACTGTTTAAATTTCACAAAGAACAAAAAGAGGAACTGTAGGCCCCCGGTATAAAGCGCATAACAATCCGACAAAATGAAAGTGTTTATTTGGACTTGATTGCTTTCCAAATCTCTTCTCCATGTTAGACAATTTTAGGATATTGCCGTTTAACAGCTGGGAGTGTGTGGTGATATTAGTACTTTTTGGCAAGCTTTAAGGCGAATACAGCTGCTTTATTTTAAGCAATACTTTCCAAAGTAAATTATTGCAGGGAAAAAAAGTTGTGAAGGAAGATTATTATGTCCAATATCTTTTTGGGTGCATATTTTAGGATGCACTCTTATATTGCATTATATTTTTTTTCTCTCCACTGCAGATAGAAACTTTCACATTTTCTAATAAAGATTTCAAAATGTTCCTCTTAGCCAATAATTTACTCTGTAACTTCATTTGTCATTTTTTTTTTTCAAAAAGTTAGCTTTGCTATAAAACTCAAAGAAGAAGAATAAACAAATTTCAATCGTTTTTTTAGCATCCCTTGTTCGTTTGACGTCCTTCGAGTTCATCATCTTAAATGTTTTCCCACAGGCAAGTAAATCAAATTGCTGCTTTTTTCCTCTCGCTTGCATAGTCTTTGTGAATTAATTCCAATAAAATGAGAATCCCTCATGTTTGAAGCATTTCTTGCTTATAAATGGAGAAGGCTAATCTTTGACTTCAGAGTTCTAGTAAATGAAAAGATCATATCTGCTTTCTCGTAGCTATTCAAATGAAAATGACATGGAATACAAACTGTTTTTCTACTTTGTTAGACTAACTGCTTGTCTTACGAGGACCGTGAGTGTTTTTTTAAGTCTGCAATTAAATGCAAATGTTCTCTGACGGCAAACAGAATTTAGACAGGACTTAAGACTGAATAGACTTTCTTGTATAAGCGGTTACTTCCACCAGAAAAACTGTTAGATGAAGAATATGTGCAAAGTAGTTTTGCTATTAGAAACAACTTTGAATGCTGTTGCAGTTTTAAAGTAAAGTGCTGCAGTCCCCTGGTTATGTTGCAGTAAAATAAATAAATCATAATCTTCTGCTTTTATGCATAAATATGCATCATCTAAGATCAACATGGGTGCTTTAAGAGAGAAGAAAGAAAGGTTAAGCAATAATAAAATAAGCAATAATGCAAAGTCATCACAGCGTGAGATGCGAGCAAAAATGCATTATAGGTATGTGTGTGTGTGTGTGTGTGTGTGTGTGTGTGTGTGTGTGTGTGTGTGGCTATCTTTGTCACTTCCCTCTGGGCTGTACAACTGAATAAATGTGTCCGTTTTCATAAGCTCAGGTCTGATTTATTGAGTGAGGCCACTGACACGACCAACTTTCATTTATTAGCTCTGCGACTTCCGATCTATACACACCTGAAGGCATGAGTCACACACTCGCAACGCAAACAGGAGACCTTTAACTATGAGATCAGCTGTTATTCTCAAGAGTGCATCACTCATTTAATATTGTCTCAAAAAATATATAAATAAACTGGAGGTTCGGTGAAGCGGTGAGATCTGTGTTTGGGTGGGAACTGAGAAGTTGACCGAAACGTAGATCTGACATCTAAGTGAGATGATGGGTACATTTTCTTTAAACTGGGTTGTTAGGTCTTTATATATGTCTATACATTTATCTCTATTCCTCTTTCTTACAAAGCTACACTATGGCTTCAAAAGTTTTTAATTATGGTGAATGAGTAATGGGCTAATTTGTTTTTCTTTTATGGGGGTTATATTTTAAAGTTAAGTTTGGGGGCTTTTGTGATTTAAGGGTGCTTTCACATATACACTGTTTAGGTCGGCCCAAATGACGTGTCGCTCCGAGTACGGTTCGTTTGGGTCACACAACAGCCGCACTCGGGTGCGCACTAAACGGCCGCTCAGAGACCGCTCTAAACAGGTGGTCTCGGAGCGGCTGTCGCTGAACTCTGGGGCGACCCACCTTTGGTGTGAACACTGCTGGACCTCGTGCCGAACCAAATACAGGAAGTTCTCCACATGTTTGATCCACTGGTCTTCCGTCGTGACGTGAGCCGGGTGTTATATTGTGGGTTAACAACAAACAAGCCAATCCTGGTCCGTTGCAGAGATTCGCTGTCTCCTTTATGTTTGAGCTGATGATTTTATAAATGCATAGCTGTCCTCCACACACACACATAGTGACATTACGGGCTTTTAGCAAACGGCTCCGTGAGAAAGGCTTTAATAGAACAGCTACGCAATTTCGCGCTAAAGCAAAGAAACTTCGCAAAGACGTGCATCGTTTATCTCCACATCTTGATAGCTGCGCTCTCCCTGTCAGGCTGGTTGTCGTGGAAACGTAGGGGTGGTCATGAGACGGTAAGAGCTGTCAGAGACCAACGACAGCGCTGACCGTTGTCACATGGTGTACGGTGCAGCATTTCCAGTACAGTAAAAAAAATATATGTGAACACGGACCGCACTAACTGAAAAATGATACGATGTATTTTGGTGCGCACAGAGGACGCACCACCATAAGTGAAAACACTCTTATTCAGACAGGATAGTGGAGGGCAGACAGGAAAGTGTTGCGTGGAGATAGGGAGAATCAAACTTAGGTCCTCTTGAGCACACTTGGTGATGTCGCCGCACTAACCAAGGGGCTATCGATGCCGACATAGGTTTTTTTTATTTTGACAAACCTGATCTTAATGGACTTGCATGGATACCAAACTGTACAAATTTTTAAAAAACATTTAATTTGAGTTCAACCAAACAAAAATAACATCATAGTGGCACTGACATGGATTTTTAAGTCCTTCAATAGTTTGAAACCTAAAAGAGAAAGACACAAACTAGGGTGACAGTGCCCAAGCTGTGTCTGTTCTGACTGGCGAAGGTCTGGCTCTGGTTCCTGGGTGCTCAGGCACTGCTGGAGAACAGGTTCAAAACACCAGATGTCACATGGGTAACATTCTGCCCAATTTATTCATGAACACAAACAGACAAACATTAAACCATACATAGGGGCCAACCACACCAAGCGCGATTATGGCAGTTGCAGGCGCCTTTTGAATGATATTCTATGGGCAGTGAGCGTTTGCGCGCTGTTTATGCGCACCGAACACCTTGCGGTTTTTGTCGCCGGTTGCAGCACGTGTTTTTGAAGGAGCGCTGAGAGCGGAAAAGCAGCCGGTGTCATTCGCGTCTTTCCATTGTCCAATCGAATGAGGGGAGAGGCGGGCCTTACGTTGTGGTGAGGGAAGTTTACGGTTGCTTTAGAGAACCGGACTCCACTCGCTCACTCTCTCCTGTGTGTTTGTGCATCTCTCACCCTCAAACAAGGTCAGAGCAAGCGTCCTCTTTTTAAAGTTTCTGCTAATATGACAGTTAACAGCAAAAGAGCGCTCACGCTTCAATATTTGATTGACAAGACAGCTGACTCGGTGGTTGCCTAGCAATATAAAAAGCCGCGTTCCACTGCTCTTTTTTTTTTAAAAGGCAGTGCGTCGTGCCTTGCGTTTCCAAGCGTTTAAAACATGTTTGGTGTGATTAGTCCCTTACAGTACTCTGTTCCCTCAAATTTAGTCTCTTTCTCTGTATCTAAACACGCCCTCACACCTTTCTGGTCATGCTACAGTGTTCAGGTACATGCAGGAGGGGTCTGCCAAACTTTTTCCTTCATTGTTCCCAGCATGCTCCGTTGATCACATTATCACTCTAGCTAAATTGTGTGACTGGCACAAAT
Source organism: Paramisgurnus dabryanus (assembly GCF_030506205.2). Taxonomy (NCBI): domain Eukaryota; kingdom Metazoa; phylum Chordata; class Actinopteri; order Cypriniformes; family Cobitidae; genus Paramisgurnus; species Paramisgurnus dabryanus. Next base: position 11,649,010 of record NC_133358.1, on the reverse strand, counting down.
ACGAAGCGCCCTCGCCTCCCACGGGAGTGAACCCTGGCGTGTACGCCAAACAAGAGAATCCAAACATAACCAACCTCATTAATTTCTCCTATCAAAAGCTACTTGCCTGCCATAATTCAGGTGCTCCGAAGTCTTACGCTTCTCATGGAAGATCAAAACCAGCTTTGCTGATTGATTGTGAACACAAGAGGAAAGCTGGTGACTACATGAGAACAGAGAAGACACTGGCATCATGATGAAAGTGACTTGAAAAAGAGTATGAGAGGCCGTGATGCTATCTACATTGCCAGATTAACAGATGCATGCTGGGAGTCAGGTGTTCATGAATAGATACTTGGCTTGACAAAGGAGAAACATCGCATTAGAATACAGGGGTGGATGATAAATATGCACAGTTGCACTTAATACGGTTTCAGGATGGAGTGGCTGGATGGCCTTTTGATAAAAGCACATTGTGAAAAGAAGTAAAGCATTACTTTCTAGGTTAAGGTTGGACCATACACTGTGCAAATGAGCGACAAAAAGATCTTTCAGTACTCTTTATACAGAGATTATCCATTTGAAAAAACTGGGCTTAAAAGTCTAGGTCAAGGATACAATCATTACTTAACTTTGTGGAGTTTGAACTAACAAACTTTGGGTTACCAACCCTGACCTCTAATGACTGTGTCAATCCTAACCCACATTAAAAGTCAAAGGGCTTGGGAAGCAATGCTGTCAACCTTGAATTACATGATGGGAAATATTTAAGTAGATCTCCGAGTTCAGTGAGTTCCTTGTTTTTGCAAACATGGCACAAGTGTTCCTACTATTCGTCTGCCACATTACAGCCATTATTCAACAAGAGAGTTTTATCTCCACTGATTATGATGTAAAATGAAATCTGAGGCATGAATGACATAAAGCAGAAGCCATAACCATATTCAAACAAGTTAAATGTGCGTCAAACCACTTTTGAGATTTAATGCGGTATGTTCACACAACAGACGCTTTGGTTGAAATTGCAAACACTTCAAACCATAAATCCCCTAAGTCTGAATGGCCACTTTTCTTACACTGCTCAAACAAGCTGGCTTTTGTTTTCTGGCGACAGTGTGGCCCAAGTATGGCCGATGGGCATCAAAGTCCCGTCCTGACCCCGATATGCCCCTTCAGCAATGCCCCACTCATCAGACACAAAGCAAACCCTTTAGTTTCAGCACTGCGCATGCTGATGATGTCACAATGCAAGGATATATGGTGGAAGCTTATTGGCCGCGGTCCCAGCAAGCTATGCTGTCAAGAGTGAAGGGCTTTGAAATCTTTCAGACACTGCCCAAAGAATAGACAGGGAACTATAAATAGCCCGGTGAAAAGGAACGGTGGACTAAGATGGAAGATGTGGCGTGACACAAACCTAAGAATTGCAATGTGTGAGGTCATTGCTGGCAAACCTGTCACACAGGAAGTGTAAAGAGCCACTCTGTCTTAGCATGGCCTGTTGAATGAACTAAAGATGATTCGTTCTGCTCTGTTTTCATGTTAACAATCCTTTAGAAGCAGAAGTGCTTTCAATTTTGGTAGACCTCCAAAAACTGGGTGGTCCAGTTATTCAAATTTAAAAAACGGTTCCTGAACGATATTTCATGTTTGATTCAGCAATGCTGTGCGAATAGTTACCCTCCAGTTGGAGCCCTCATTACTGTAGCTCATTTACTTGGTTATCTATAAGAAAAGAATGTATTTATACAGTATACAGGGCCATAGCTATATGAGGGGCCTATAGGTGCAGGGAGGTTCACAACCATTCAAGCTGTATTTAAGGGGGACAAAGCAAAATACAACTTTGGGGCCCAGAATTCCTGGCTGCAGCCCTGTTTATATAAATGGCAAAATAAACTATTTTGGTCTAGTGATGGTAGCAGATGTAAATTCCATGATGCTTTGAAGTATACCGTGGTATTGTTTACCATATTCATACGGCATTGTATTTGCATGGTTTTAAAAACACTTTAAGTTACGTCCAAAAGTAAATACGATGTTTTTCATTTAATTGCTCAGAATCTTAAAAGGCCACATTTAAAGAGCATTCCAGATGTTATCTGGTTACTCTTAACTAAACCAGCCCTTCCATAAATATATTATATATGTACAGGCCTGAACAAAATGATGGAAACTGATGAAAAATGAAATGGTAAAGTTTAAATCCAGCCAAGAATATGCCACAGCGTAACTCTCTCTCTCTCTCTCTCTTTATCTATGCATCGCCTCGCACTCCTACAGAAGTGGAAAGAAAGAAAAAGTAAGGGTAAAAAGATAAAACTAAATTTGAGATAAAATGTCTATATTTTTCTTAAAAGCAGCATTCAGGGGTCGAGTGGAGGTCCTGAGCAGATAATAAAGTTATGATTGGTCAATTCAAACATTATTTTTTGCCCCAAATTGCCAGAAAAATCCCCCCCCTCCAAAAAAAAGGTTATGGGAGAGAAGGTAAGGAATCTAATGCAGTTCAGTCTGCAGATACTAAAACCTCACTATTACTGTTTAAAGGAGAGAGACTCTTCCTACAATGAAGTACTGTGGTGTACTATGGTAAATAATATTGAATAGTAATCCTATGGTGCTTTTTATTATGTTTATACTGTATCATGGTAAACAGTGTTGAGGTAACGCATTAAAAGTAACGTGCATTATGTAATAATATTATGGCTATAAATATAGTATGGCTTACCCTTGATACGTCAGCTGGTCCCGTATTCGAAAAAAAAAAAACGTATCGAAATGTGTACGAACCCTGGCGAAGTGCATTCGGCATAGAAATACTCGGTAACACGTCCAACTGCTTTTTTGACACTTTGCCTATGTTTAGCATGAAAAAAACAACTTTTAAATTGTGTTAATAAGTCAGAATGCATGAAATACCGTTCACCCCCCCACCATCCAACATGATCTCAAAAAGTTGTGTGGTATAGTGACAAAATTTTTGACTCATTTTTCCGTGGCATTCTCACGGATCTCCGCATTTTTCCTTGGCCCTGCCACGGACTTTCTTTTCTGTGTCATTGTCACGGATTGGTTACTCAACTGCTTTTTCCGATTCCAATTTAGGGTTAGATTTGGTGTTTGCGTTAGTATGTCACTTTATTGGTTAACCAAGTATTGGCTTATACTTTTTTCTGATTTATTCTTTTATATTTTCTAAACTTTAAACAATTGTCGACTGGCGTTGGCGTTAGAGTTGAGTTTAGTAGGGATGTCATTTTATGTAAATCTAACCCTAAACCGAAGCGACAATGGTAAGAAAATAGGACAAAACAGTTGAGAAACCAATCCATGAGAATACCACGGAAAAATTTGTGAGATCAGGTTGCCTTTATCATATATCAGTGTCATTGTTTTGTCTCAAGATGCAGACCAGTATTGTTTTTTGTAAGGTATGTTTGTAAAAACTACTTAATATAACTTATAAAAATCTAAAGCCTGTCCAGGAAACTTGCCTTATAAGTATACTATTACATAAGTATACTATATGTAGAACTGTGTAATATCTAATAGCTTGTCTAATATTTATTACTATAATAGTATTATTTTACATGCACTCAAGTGTTTCTCAAAGACAGCAATGAGAGCAAACGGAAATGTTTCACCTGGGAAAAGACCCAGAAACATCACATATGTTTTCACTACAGTCTCAGATCTCAAGCAATATCAAAAACTGTGCTGAGATGAGCCAAGAAACCCAAAGTCTGCAATCAAAAGTCAAAATCATCTCAATGATATCAATTACTAGTTCTCCATAGTAATTTTACAAGAAACATCTGACACAAATATAACATTTAAATGTAACCGAAAACTCCATCAAATTTCCCAAACCAGGAAAGAGCAACCTATGATCAATAACACTTTCCTCTGGGTTGCTTTGAATCTAATAATGTTAACAAGGCTTGACATGTTTTGAGGGTTAGGTCTCTATCAAACCTTTCAGCACTACGCTTATCCTTACCCTTATATATAAAAAGCACACTCCACTCTCATAAAAACACAAACTTTACCTCATAACCCAACTAAATACTAAGACACACTTCTCCTCACCAACCCCAACATCTCCAAAAACCTGCTCTCTCCCCCTCATTCCACCCACCCATAAGTGCTGCTGCAGGACATCCCATCCCTCAACACCTGGTGTCCATGTGGATTAACACTTTCTCTCACTCAAGACTGCTCTGACTCCGTCTATCCGTCTGTTTGTTACCCCTCCCCTCTCTGTAAACCCTCAAACACCATATGGCTGGTGAGAAAGTCTTATCAACCCACGTGTGTGTTTAGGGACCCAGGTGAGGAACCCAGGCTACCTGTGGGAAAGACCATCAGCATGCAGTTACATAATGCTTGTGTTTTTGAACTGTGGCCTTGTTTTCTGTTATCAGTCATGTTTACGTCTCTGTCTGCAATAGACGAGGCTGCTCACCTGGTCAGGGCCGCTAAACATGGACGACAGGGTGTACGAAACTGATTGACAGATGCTGTGATAAGGCGGGCCACAGGTTGTGTTGTGCATAAATAACCTCAAGGCCAAAGCTATGTGTTTAACAGCGAGGGCAGGCCAATACGATTTGCCCTTGTGAGGCAAATCCAGAATTATATATGTCCAAAAACACACAATGCTGAAAATGAGCTCGACCCTTATTCTATTCTAACAGCATGGTAAATTTAAAGTTTTTTTTATAAAATATACTGCTCATTATTGTTGTATAAAATGCAATTATGATTTAATTTAAATGTACTGTATTAATAGCATTATTGAAAGCACCACCTTTCTTTAAAAACATTACTTGTTCTGTGTATCGTTATCTTTAAAACTGTGTTGAGTTAATGAACTGGCTTTCTGCGGCCTGATCGTTCAACAACAAGTTTAATTGTATTAACCTAATGTAAGAGAAACGGTGGGAATGTGTATCTGTCTAGGACATGGAGATAAGGCAGGACAGAAGAGATACACCTTCAGGCTAATTATCCCTGATTCATCAGCTCACAGTGAAAAAAAGGGGTAATTGATTTCTATATTAATAATTTGAGACTGTCGTCGCAGGTTCCTTAGCGCCACGGTATCTGTTTCTTGTTCTATCTCAATGAATGATAAAATTACTCCCATAACAATGGGCGAGCGAAAAACATCTTAAATCATTTTATTGCTATAAATAAAGAGGGTCCCGAAATGTAATCGGCCACAAAAGCATATATGACCAAAATATCTAATGCAATATTCCTTAACTGTTTTGCAACAAGCAGGTCCCAGGTTGATTTTTAGTGGATGAAACTTGAAAGTCAGTTTTTCAAGTTTCAACATGATGTGCCAATAAAGTTTTGCAACAAGAAACTGTTGAAACACCGTCATCATTTTTTATATTGTATCTATTTAAAAGTTGTGTAATATTAAACTTATTTAAAAAATATTAGCTTAAAAGATGAGACATCTTGTTTTAAAAGAAATACATGGTTAGTGTTTCTGTAGCTCAATACCAAGGTCAAGAGTACCCTCTAAGAACAAACGGTGCTATATAGCACCAAAAGTGGTTCTTTGCTCATAATCATAGAAGAACCGTTTTTAGTGCCATATAGTACCGGTGAAGCACCTGTGTAGAACCTGTGAAGCACCTGTGTAGAACCATATAGTGCTACTGTATGTAGAACCATATGTGGTGCTATAGTGGTGCTATATGGCCCCCATATGGTTCTTCACTGGTGCTTCACCGGTGCTATATGGCACTATAAACGGTTCTTCTATGATTACGAGCAAAGAACCACTTTTGTTGCTATATAGCACCGTTTTTTTAGAGTGTATGCTTGCATAACAATGCATAAAATGCAAAACGGTGTTATATAGCACCAAAAGTGGTTCTTTGCTCGTAATCATAGAAGAACCGTTTTTAGTGCCATATAGCACCGGTGAAGCACCTGTATTGCACCTCTGTAGAACCAAATAGGGGCCATATAGCACCACATATAGTTCTACATAGCACTATATGGTTCTACACAGGTGCTTCACTGGTGCTTCACCGGTACTATATGGCACTAAAAACGGTTCTTCTATGATTACGAGCAAAGAACCACTTTTGGTGCTATATAGCACCGTTTGTTTTTAGAGTGTATAAAGCAATATTTTGTTATCAAATAAAATTGCATCATAAACTTTGACATAAAGGGATAGTTTACCCAAAAATGAGACATCTGTCATGCTGTTACACACCTGTTTTCTTTTTTTTTTGTTCTGCTGAAGACAAAGATATTTTGAGCAATGTTTGTAACCAAAACGTTTTTGAGCACCATTGACTTCCATAGGATATTTTCCTACTATGGAAGTCAATGGTGCTTCTGTTTCCTTCTTCATTACAAATATCTTCCTTTGTGTTCATTAGAAGAAATACATGTATACAGGTTAACAACATGACAGAATTTTCATTCTCTTCAAAGTGTCCAACAATTTTTTGTGGCTCCTATCTCACTTGCAAAACATTTTAAAGTAAAGCACAACTTTTCACGCAATCACAACATAAACTAACATAAATAAACAGATAAAACATTTCCTGTGGCATATGATCCACAAGAGGACATATTTGGGAAAGCAACAAGCCGACTTCTCAATCAATCAATGTATACAGCCTCCTTCAGGCAATCCAAACAACCGCCTGATTGTCAGACATACATCAAAACATCCCAAATCTCCATCACGCCTCCAATTTTTCCCCTAATACAGCCGGCACGGTCCAAACACACTCTGCAGGAGCTCTGTGGGTGATCAAAGACCCAGAGTCTCAGGTGAGAGCCATCACCTCAATTATTTACCCTAGGAAAGACGAGGGAGTGAGAGAAAAAAGAGCGAGAGATATAAAAATCAGCATGTGATTGCTCTTTACCGATCGCTCGCTCGCTCCTAAAATTGTCAACCCTATCCTTGTTTCCCTCGCTTCACTCAGTCTCTGACCTGGTTTCAGACAGCCCCGGGGATGCGGAATCCCATTCCGAAAATGCCAAGAATTCCCTGCCAAATCTGCTTGATAGCAATAAAAATAAATGGAAAACGGGGGAAAATCATGTTTGATTTATAAATAGCAATTGAAACGGCACACTGCGGCGTGCTTTTTTTTAACAAACACATTGAAAACATTTTTTGCTTTCTTTTATTCTGCGATATTGAGGTCATCATTCTTGCGTACGAGGCATTATGGGCGTATCACGGCTTGTTTGTGTCAAATCAAAGCAGATGGGTCTTTTGTTCTACGATTTTCCGTTTTCTGCCGGTCTTAATGTGGACCGTTCAACCCAGATTCGAAACGCACACTGCTCAGACAGATCAAATAACCGAAGCAGTTTTTCATGCAGATGGAGCGATGAGTTCTTTATGACGTGCTCTAATGTATATGACTGCGTGCCATTATACGGCTATTAAAAAAGCTTAGATTCTCGTGGCTTCCCTCATTCATCAAAAAAGCAATATTGTTAGACCGATGTGTGTTTTGTTCCCAAAGGAATCTCATTCCCGGGAAATCTCATTTGTCAGGATTCTCGTTACAGGTTGAAGGCATTTCAAGCAGGTGAATAGAGCTTATTTTACTGCAGGTGTGAGACAGAAATGCCTAATTTCTCTTTTTGGAGAATTTTGACGGTTTTACTGAAATAGCTCAACTTTAAATTATTAACTTTTTTATTTTATTTTTTAATTAATTTTAAGTAGAATGCTATCCCTTTAAACATATTGCATTTTTTACTATTATAAAAATATTGCAATAATAATCTAATTCCTGATTGATAAAATCATATCCTGCATTTTTTTTCCCGAATAAATATCCTGTTTCAATAAATCACATTACAATAGTATAATGGGTTGCACATTCTGTTTTATGTTAAAAAACGCCAAAGAGCAATGTGCATTGTATAAATAATTTTAGAGTTGGAAATACTTCAGAGACAGACAGAGAGGGAGTGATCGCCAGGGAGCTCTTATCACAAAGAAGGGCGCAGTGCTTTCTTGGACCATAATGAGCCTCCCTAACACCACCACAGCCTCTGGAAGAACACATCTGCTAGCACAGCCAATCCCCTGAGATTATTCACATGATTGACAGCTCCTCAGGGCTCCTCCTGTTTCACTGCTTTCTGAATATAGAGCAGCAGACAGATGAAAGATATTCAGGAAAGATTCAGTTTCAGGAGACACAAAACAGAGCAGGGGTATAAACAGAGTTCACTATAAACTTTACCAGTCAAAATATAATAAAATACGTTATATTTATATTTTTAAGACTATTATTATTTTATTATGTTTATTTTATTTTATTTTAACCTGCTAATAACCTTTCAAAGTACCTTAGCAACTGCATTAACCCCCTGACAACACCCCAGCATTTCCACCACAAAACATGTTGCAGTGCCCCTTGTGGTGGTTTAAGTCACTACAGTAAGATGTGGTCATAACAAAGTGAGAATGAATAGTTATGGACAGGCTGTTGCAGGGATTTGTAGGGGGTTGTGGGATATCACTCCATCTTTCTGTCTGAGGCCCAGCGAGACGGCGTCTCTCCCGGGCATGGGGAGCTTTCTACCGCCCCCGTCTGCCAATGAATACCCAGGAGGACTGACTGTGATGAAGGGCGATGCTTCTTTGTGAAGTTAAATGATAAAGACAGAAGACAAATAAGGTGAATTATTATTTAAGATATCTTAAAATAAAACCAGCACATCATCTTTTTATAAACAGAGCTCCATCTTTTTCTCCATCCTCTTCCTCAGTCACTCTTTGAATAAGCTGATTAAATGAGCGTGAGTTGGTGAGAGGAGGTCTGGGCAGCAGTGCTAGAGCTCAGGCCCCTGTGCATGAATATTAAGTGTGTGGGGGATTTGTGTCTGGGGTCTGAAATTGGAAATCACAAGTTTGACTAATCAGCTTTGAGCTTCTCTTTCACTCTGCCTGTGCACTCAGCCGAAAGCAGGAGTAGATTGAGAGTGAGAGAGAGCGAGCGAGCGAGCGAGAGAGAGAGAGAGAGAGAGAGAGAGCAGGTTGTGATGAAGTCTGTCTTATAAGAAAATACAGAAGATGAATATTGTGAAAAGCAGCAAACCTCCGGATAGGTTATATGCAGGGGCAGAGCGATGATTGACAGGAGAGCTGTGATTGGTTATTTGGTTCAAGTCATACAGCATTATTAAACGGCAATAAAGTGCAAGGACACTGCTGTGGCATGTCATGTCAACTACCCATGTGACTCCCATCATGTTATATTAAGCTCAGTTATTATGACAGGCCTCTGTGTGCGTGAAAGCATGTAATTATTATCACGTCTGACCTAAAGTTTCGGAGATGGCTATTACTGCCAATGTCTGGGAGACACATTAGCTTTAATGTGAAACTCAATGTAGGAGATGGAGAATAGATGTTTTCAACATTTTGGACTGTTCCAAAAAAGCTACCAGGCACATTTAAAGTCATTTGGAGACAAACCCACACGCACACACATACACGCAACATTCGATCAGTCTCTGAAAAGACAAAGGACCTTCTGCACTAACAAAGAACGCAGCGAAGCGTCAGCCACAATTCATGAATATCATAACGTTGAGCTTCCAAACTCGTCTTCTTCTTTAAAGCTTTACAGGTAGAATCTCAAATAGTCTTAGACTCATCATGCATTTATTCATTGTGTTCTTGAGCCAGATTATAAGTGAAATTGAAAAATGTGAGAGGAATAAAACACAGAGCAACAGCGTGCAAGCTTGTGTTTGGAGTCAAAAGCCACCTGTATAGCCATCAACCGAGAGAGGCTCTTTATTGCACACATGACACAATGTTAACCCCACGTAAACATGTTATAATGTAGTGGCTCACTGATGCTTCACTGTGCCTTTAAATTTCCACCAAGGGCATGATGTATTTTGCCAATATGTTTGGTAGATCTAAACCTATAAGCACTCACAATTAGGGATGGGTATCGTTAAGGTTTTAACGGTATTACTACTCTTACCGGTACTGCTTAACGGTCCGGTGCTTTAACGGTATTCTTATCGGTACTTTGGCCAATGTTAACATTTGATCACGCACCTATGTTCACATGATTAAGTTAATTATGTGTCTGCATTTCATTATTAAAAATTTATTTCTGGATATCATTTCTAAATATTATACATATATTTATTAATGCACCAGCGTGAAAGCTGCAGAAAAAATACTCTAAATAGGATATTTAGGCTAAATAAATGTTTACATGCTGATTTTTCTTTATTTGGGATTTTAAAAAGAAGTAGAAAATATGTTGAATGCATAACGTTCAGCATTTCTCCCAAAAGAAATCAACAGAATTTCAACGTAAGGTAAGCAAACCAATTAGGGAGATTGTACATTTATTTTAAATGACGTGAACAATGTTGATTCAACATGATTTTAGCATACATGCCTGACGTTGATGCGGCAACCACCAGAGATGATGGTTGAATTTTGCAGGCTGCGACCTTCTAAGGACGTATTTTAAGACCGATTGCGTCACAGCAGCGCGACTTGAGGCTGTGACTTGTGTTAATATTATTCTGTTTATGTTGCGTATTTCTAAGGTTGATTAATTTTATATACTGTTGAATAGTTTAATCTACATCAACGTGTCATATTTTCTAAAATAAATGAATATTTTTCTGATTCCATATTTATTTAAATAAGTCAGAAACGTCTCCGCTGTGTCCTGCTGACAGGCGCGGTGGGTGCGTGCAACAGGTGACGCAAATTATAGGTCCTCCGAGGGTTAGACTGTCTCATTTCAGTTCTCTTCGCGGACTTCTGAGGCTGCCACCTTGAAAGACAGAGTGCTCCCCTTTTAAGGTTGTATGCTTAGAAGGTCGCAGCCCTTGAATTGGGACACAGCTTCTTTCTGCACGTAATACACTTTTGAAAGATGCTTTGACAGATTGCTTGTGTTTCCGCCCTTACATGCAAACATCTTGTTGCACTTACCTGTATGACAACGAGCGTTGTCTGCATCAACTCTAGTGAAGTATAACCACACTTTTGAATGTTTTGCTCTATCCGCCATCGTCACTCTTTGTATTAAGCGGTAGTTTTCGTGCTGTTATGCGTGTGCGTGCGCCGCGCTCGTTGTTGTGGTTGTGTTTGACAGACAGCCAGCCTCCGCGGCGCGCATGAGAGATCTCGCAGGTCTTACAGACAAACGTCTTAATCGCAAATTAGAAATGTTTGGTGAGATAAAATGTGCACGAAAACATTATTAAGCAAGAATACATAGTACATTTATTTTTATTTTTTTCTCCAGGACCGATAGCAGAACCGATAGCGTCAGATCTTACTGATACTACGGTCTTTCATAATTTAGCCCCGGGGCCAGTTTAATACCGGGTTTCGGTACCCATCCCTACTCACAATGCATTTGACTTCCGCAATGTACTGAGCTGTGCAAGCCAGATTTCTCATGCAGGTCTCAAATCCGCCAGAAAGCATTTCTTAGCATTACCACAAGAGGCGCTATAAGCTATCCTGGTCCAACCAGACTCTCGTACATTCATTTCATTTGTAAAGAGAGTCTGGTCATGCTCCATTGCAAAGCGTTACTTCCGTTAAGGAGGGTCCTCTGTTGAAGTTTAAAACTATTGGATCTGCCCAGAGTCACTCAGGATCTTCCATAGGCAATCGCTAACGTGTGGTCGTGACGTATTTCATGCGGCCGGAAACAACAAGTCCAAATAATCAGACCAACAAAACTTTAACTTCTTTAACTTCTGTATATTCGGCAGTTTTGCAACAACGGACCGAATAGCTTTTCTCACGTCTTTCTCCGCTGCCATTACTGAACTACAACTCAAACTGACGCACGACCTCAACGTCATCGTTCTTAGCCACCCCCATCTGTTCGCTGATTGGACCTGCAGATTTTTGCAGGAGAAAACGAAACTCTACAAAGCAGTTCCAGACTTAGTACTGAAGCAAAATTAAACTTAAGCTGAAGCACGTAGGAGGGCGGAGCCAGGCTAGCTACAGTATAAGGTGCATCAGATAAACTTCTATGCTTAGCTTCTCTTGTAAAACAGGGTCAATAGCATCAATTTGATTTTAATGATTATTGTTGTTTTCAAGATGTACACCTAAGAATCAGTAGCATCAAACATGGATGATGAATATTACTTCATCTATAACAATTTTATCAAAATCAGGAACTTTAATGAGCACTATGAGAAACAGTAAAAGATAGATATTAACACATCAGAAAACAAAGCTGAAATTACCACATTGAGGTTTTTCTAACTCCTTGTGGTCTTGAAGTTTTATTATAATTTCGTATGTAGGCCATTTATTTATTTTCTTATTTAATTCAAGGTACCCAGCAGTACAGTACAGCATTTAACCCTGTGTATATATGTGTGTGCGCGTGTATCCACTTGGTTTGGCTGCATCATAATAATCTATTCTTCAACTGAGCACCAGCTGTCTTTGAAGATGATGAGAGAAAAATATTATCCCATTTTATTTCGGGCCAATCAGCAGAGTAATTCGGTAAGCTTGATTTCATTAGAGTACCTCGGTTATTAGCTCACCCCATCCCATTCATATCATAAAAATCACCGGAGAGTGAACTCATCGCATTTCATTTTTTTCTGGTTTTAGTGCATAAACCCACTTCCTGTCATTTGGCGTCTAGAATCCCAAGAAAACTACATGATGACATCACTGCAATTATTGGCAGTCAAGAAGAATCAACATTATTCTGTTGGCAGTTAGTTGTGACTGGGCTGCCGGTCCTTTGGATTTTATTAGGCATGTTGATGAAGTCTCCAATTGCTGATTCCTCAGTGGTGCACTAAATGCCGTAATGCAATTCTTTGTGTCCTTTTCTGCTTGTCAGTGTGACAGCAAATGCTTCTGGACTATACTGGTACAGGCAACATATGGGAATCCTCTCTACATGTTGGCCTACACTCTCAGAGAGAGGGTACAAAAGCTATCACTGGGGCATTACCTTTTCAAAAAGTACATATTTGTACCTCAACAGTGCATATTATGCTGCATTTCAAGAAGGTTTTTGAGCCATAAATCACGACTTCAAAACCATGACTCACGACTCGGAACTGGGAGTACATCGATCTAGTATGAGTTCACGGGTGGGAAGACTGCGGTTCCAGTGCACTTTTAGGGGTAGAAGGTTGGAAAAACACGGGTTACAGGTTTCCTGGAACGCAGCATTAGTACCTCGCAGGTCCATATCTGTACCTACTGTCCTGTAAGTGGTATCATTCCAGTTAGAGCTCCTGTAACTTTTTTAGAGTGCCATTCTTCCACACGATTCTGGTAGTTTGCCACGATGCCAATCCTAAGATCTTAGGAAGCCATTTAGGGTTGTGTTTGCCAACCGCCTAAAGACAACAAACAAATGAACTTTCCAGAACGGCAAGGCACTCTGCGTTAACATAATAGCCACCAAATCCCTGAACTAAGAATACATCCATGGAGACACATTCACTCGTGACTAAAACACAAACTCATCCTCAGCGAGAAGCCAAACCCTTTGGCAAACAAACCTTACCATTACGCTCTTGACAAAAGACATTCTGCTTCACAGTTGCTGTCATTTGTAAGCGCAGATAAATCCCTCTCTTTTCTCCCAAATCCAGAGGTGTCTCAATCAAAGTGTTATTTCTCACTTCTCTGGCTCAACAAGCTTTCACTCTTTGAATTACAATGGGGGTTTTCCGTGATCCGATTTGCAGCCGTGGGCTTGTCCGGAATAAGGGATTGGATTGACAATGGTATGAAACAATGAGAGCAAACGCAGATACGCTCCTTCCGAATAGCAAGCTAATTCCATCCGCACAGAGAGAGAGAAAGAAACTCAAGCTGCTATGAACAGCGGTGGGCAAGGTAAATTTAATTAAGCTCGGGTAAACAATCAGTGGGTTTCGGATCTGAACAAACACTTCCGTCCAAGACTGACAACTTAACTGAACTATAAATGATGAAGTCTGCATGAGGGCATTTTGTTTATTGATCAAGATCATTTCAGTTGGTTGGAATAAAGACATTTGGATGTTTACTCCGACCAGGTAATTTCCTTTAGCTCCTATGAAAGGTTTTACAATCAATCGTGTTTGATTCTGTTTTCTTTGAAGCCCGAGCAACCACTTAATTCCATTTGTGTATAGTAGACTTAAAATGCATACAAATTAGATTAAGTTGATACCACAACAATCATTTCTAACTCATCCATCTGTAAGGCAGATGTAGCGTGTGTAACTGAGTCTATAACTTGGGGGGGGGGGTATCAAGCTTGTCTGTTTGCACCTTGTCAAAGGACCACTACAGAGCCAGCAGGGAGTGTGTAAGGGGTGCGTGTGTGTGCATTATAGTTGACAAAAGAGGGTGTTGGCATACATTTCTGTATTTCACATGAGAATGGGTTAAGCTCTAGCCAAGTTCTGTCCATCTAAAGCCAGGTTCTGAACAGGTACATCTCACTCCCCGTGTCCCAGCCTAGCACTGGAAGGAAGGGGCTGAGGTCACCTTGACAACTCAACACCTGCCAAGAGTGGAGAGGCCCACTAGAGAAGGAAGGACAGCAGGGATGCCGGAGGGCCAAATTAAACAGGGTAACATGCCAGAGGGGGTGTAAACCTCAGAGACACATACTCCATTTCCATTGAAACTGGTGCTAGAGCCAGTGCATGGCCATCTGTAAACTTGTTGACCCATGTAGCATGCGGAACATCATAGGATTGTTACCCAACATGGACTATCAGTTGAAGATGGTTGAGCAAGGTGGTCTTGATGCTTAATTTAGTTCACTGGTGACAAGTGATGACACTAAGTGATGATACCACCAGCATGGTCTGGTACTTTCAACAGGAAGGGTGATTCAATGAACAGGTGCAGTAAACGTGATCTCAAAAACATAAAGAACAGCGCTGAGAGATGTCCAAGCTGAGTACGAAACCAAGCAAACAAGACTCTACAAATGTGAAAGCAAGAGAAAGCAACAGACAATATCCATGAAAGCAGAAATGTTGACGCAAAGACTAAATAAGTTATAAGGCAGCAGAAGTGAATTGGGGAATGCCGTAGGAGGAAATGAAGAAGGAGTGTATAAGGATGGTAAATCCTCTCATAAGATTTCAGATCGGGTGGGCGATTGGCCCCTGCACTCTTCCATCACATTCCTGTTGTTTCAATCACATTTATTACTGCCACTATTTTTGGGGAGGTGTAAGTGACTGGGGGAATAGAAGCCGGGATGTTATGCTAGCTGAGGGATCCGTGATTATGTTAGCGAATTGGGTTATCCATCATGTGAAAACTGTCGAGCAGATCTCAGACATACAGTAGAAAACGGCAGACAGAAATACCCGCCGGTGACCTAGAAAAGACCATCTTGGCTGTATCTAATATCTAAGCCTGGTTTGTCTCAAACATAAAACATTGGATATGAGTCTGCATTCATCATGGAGTTGTGTAGGGTTAAAATGTGATCTTTTTGCCATCAGCAATTGAATAAAGAGGTACGTGTTCTTTCTCTTGATGCTATTTGTTTTTATAATGTCCTGGAGCAAAAACAGACTGCCTCTTGGTTTCTTGGGGAAAAGCTAATTGTGCTTCAGCCATTATTTTTAAATGGTGCCTCTTGATTGTTTGCTTTATTATAAATGCTGTCATATTGTAAAACAGTTTCCAATCTTATTCTCTCAAAGGTAAAGGTCCCTCCACAGTACACACTGATAAAAAAAATGAGCAATAACAATTACTAACTTTCTCAATAGATGTTTGCATATATCTTTGTATATGAACTATTAATAGAAAGCGATGAGTGAAGCTGACACAAAATGAGCATGCTATTTGTGCATGGTTTAATGGGCTTTGACCACTGAACCACAGTAAACTCATTCCCAACCATGTGTAATCGTCAGCGGCCCTATTCGGCCTTTCTGGTGCCACCGATCAAGTCTGTATTTACTAAGTGTGAATGAGCTTTTAGCTTATTTTTTCTGTAGGGGGCAGAGCCCCACCCTAGCCTTGATTTCAACTGTCAGACTCACACAATGATGCAAAATTGGTTTCATTCTCTGTTCTTTCATCTTCGAAGCAAAAGTTCATTAAAGCATCTTTCAGCATCTCATTTGAAAGGCATGAATCAAACATACTGTACACGCATTTTAATCAAGCCGCCCGTTTTATCCCAGCCTCGCGTGCATGTTTGAGTACATGTGAGATGAGGTGGTTCGGATGTGCGTGCCGCTCTCCCGTCAGGCTGTTTGCTTTCCTAAATGAATGTAATGGTGCAAACGGAGAATAAATTGCCTGCCTCTTATTCCATCTCATCCTGTCCATCCCAGAGGGCCTCTCTAAAACGGGCCAAAAAAATGAAAATGGACATGTTGGATAATTCACTTCCAAGATACCGCAGACTATCAGCTCACAAAGAGCACGATAAGATGCACATGCACGCTGTGTTGAGGAAATGCATTACGTTTATTCACAAGTGTTTATTCCAAGTGGTTTTCAAGGTGTACATTTTATCAGTACACTGTCAGAAAAAATGGTCCTAAGCTGTCATTGGGGCAGTACCCTTTTAAAAGGTCCTAAAATGTACCATTTAGTTATATGTATGGACGGTTTCAGCAGCAACAACATAAACTAATGGCTTTTGTGAACTAAACGCAACTTCTGGTAGACTTCCATAGAACAACTACAGTATAGTCCTTTTACAGTAGTTGTGATAACAAGGGAAATAAATGACAAGTAAATTACATTCGTTCATATTTCTAACGTATATTAACTATTACACTGAGCTAACATAACTGTGTAAAATTAATGTATACAATGTTAGCTACAGGTCCTTGAATTCTTGCTTGGCTGCAAAATCTCTCTTCACACAGTGGTGATCCCGACGGGGAACCTTCCGATCTCTCTGATGAAGCCAATACGACTGGCTTGAGGCTGGCTCCAAAAGGGAGTTAAATCCCATAGACTCCCATGTTAAATATGTCCAACTTTACAGTAGAAAATACTATGCTTACAGCCTGGTACAAAAAGTGTTTTTGGTCTGTATAGCTAATTTTGCCCTTAATAAAAACTGTGAGGGGGGGGAATTTTTTTGTAACTCATCTTTTTAAATTATATTAAACCTTAAACGTCATCATAATTAAGGGTGGTTAAACAGCTACTGCTGTCACTAGAATCAGGCTGGGCGGGCGTGGTCTTAGGAACCAGCCACCTCAGCTTCACCCACATCCCGCCTCTTTACCCATTTTCGTTTTTCCGCGAGTGATTCGCGTAGCGCGCGGCCAAGATGGTGACACCAGGCAATGCATACTTTAAGCTTCAAAAACGATCTTCACAAACCAATGGGTGATCCATGCTCGCCGCCTCCCCTCATCTTTAGCAATCCAAAACATTTTATTTTCAACAATTATATGTAAAAAATGCGTTAATGTTGTTAATAAAATAAATGATGAATAGCAAAAACCACCTTTGAAGGTTGTCATGTTGTCTTATTATATTTGTTTTAGCTTAATTTGTGCCTCTCTTATTATGTTGGTCAGTTGAATGTTAATTAGATCCAATCCATGTTCAGTAAAAATAATTTGATGCAGAAATAAACTAGCTAATAGACCAACTGTATAGTATTGTATACAAGTGTGTAATATCGGTATCGGCGTCGGCCAGAAGTTGTCTGTTTAAATTCGTATCGGTATCGGCCCAAAAAATCCTATCGGTGCATCCCTAGTACCAATATGTACTTCTCTAAGGTTGTAAAATGATCTCCTTAAGGTCAAAGGTGTACTTTTTAAAGGGGATCGCGCTAGGACAGCTAGTGACCAATTTTCTTAGGGTGTATGTGTGTTCCCTGGGATTCAAACCCATGAGCTTTGCGCTACTAACACACAGCTATAACACACTCTCAGAAAAAATGTACAAAAGTTGTCACTGGGACGTTACCTTTTAACCCTTTCTCCACCATTGACGAGTTATCTCGTCAATTAAGAGGAAACATTTGCATAAAAAAAAAAAAAACGTGTTAATCTGCAATACCGCGATTATACACTAGATGCACTTACCCAATTTATAAAAAACTGGAATGTTATTTACTAATTTTAAACTCTTGTGTACAAAAGTGTCTTTTTTTAAAAGGTACCACTCCAGTGAGAACTTTTGTACCTTTTGTACTTGAGAGTGCATCTGAGCCACAGAAAAAAAAAATACATATATATTTCTATATATGTGAATGAGTGGCCTATCGAAATGACTGTGTTTTCACAAAACAAAGGGCAAAAATGCTCTAACAAAGACTAAGGCAACACAATGGTGAAAAGGTCTAGAAACAGGCATCTGTCGTTCTGCTGTTTTATTGCCACCAAAAGGCCCCATGCGAGCAGCTTCTCAGTGTGAAGTGGAGGAAGAGCGAACAGAGAAAGTAATAAGTGGTGTATTTGCTGAACGCTTTGCTGCTGATGTAAGCAGCTGAAATTGGTGTAATCAAAGGCAGCACCATTACAAGTATGTGCTCGATATATTTATATAGTATATTTATATAGTATATATATATATATATATATATATATATATATATATATATATATATATATATATATATATATATATATATATATATATATATATATGTACGAGATTTTACATTCCCTTGGGCTTAATGAAAGAACAGATTAAACATTCACACACATGCAATCGCCTCTAAGAGCTCAGCCGTTTACAAATGAATTATTAACAAAAAATATATTTAAACAAGGGCGGTACAGATGCGGCGTGATATAATGACACCGTAATAGGTGAGGTTAAGAAATAATAACGAACACAATGAAGTAAAATCACGAGTGTAATTAAGATCAACTTAAAAATTAATTGAAATGTATATGCAAAATAGCTTGCAGTGGCAGTACAAGGTAATAAAATCTTTCATAATCTTATAACCTCATTTCTAATGGGAGAAGACAGGATTTTAGAGATGCTTGGGCTTTTTATACTGATCTACACGTATCCCACCGCATATATGTTCATTTAGTAAATCCCTTCAACTGCTCATGAAGCATGTATTTACATCTGATGTTACAGACACTTCCTGTTATTACGCTATTGTGTATTTCATGAAAACCATTGAAAAACCAATCAAGGATGATGGTGCACAGTGCGAAGGTCTGGTTCGAATTACGGTTGGGCCTAGAGCTGGGACAAAGCCAAGTCAGCAAAGACATATTGCCACAGTAGGAAAACTATGTAGGAGCGTGGAAATGTGAATGACTTTTCTCAAATGGGTTTAAAGACCTGGGCCAATTATCAGACTCTACAATTGCATGTTCTTCAACCCAAAAAAGTACCAAATAAAGCAAAGAACAGAAAAGTAAAAGCACAACTGCCTTTTCCAAAAATGCAAGCTGCTACCTTTCTATCAAAAGCTATTTAGATACTAGCACTTTATAATCCAATTTCAACACCATGCAAAGTCAGGAGAAAGTGGATTTGGAGGAAAGAAGTGAAAGGAGGTGAAGAGACACCGGTGAGACTCTTTACACCATTCCTGCTAACACTGCTCTCTAGAGCGTAAGTTTCTCCCTAGAGTCCTCTCTCTCTCTCTCTCTCTCTCTCTCTCTCTCTCTCTCTCTCTCTCTCTCTCTCTCTTTCTCTATCTATCTCTCGCTCGTTCTCTCATCTCGTCTCACCTTGACTTAGAGAAGCTTAGAGAATCTCTCTCTAATGGGAGCAGCCGTCAATCAAATCATGTGCATCAAAGAGGTGACGGTTTGCTTCACGCTCACCAAAATATCATTTTGTGTGACAGCCGACAGCTCAACACACTGCACTCGACTCGTGTCACACAACCCCCGGGTTTATTTACTAGCTTTGGGTCTGTGCCCACGAATTCCTGTCTGAAAATAGAGGTCATTCAGTTTCATTTAAAAGCATGAAAATTTTACCTATTTAGAATAAAGTCTTTATAATCTGTTATGAAAATGTAATATTTGAATACAAATAAATGCATTTTATTCATTAAATCATGTTAAACATCATCAAAATGAATAATTAATTTATAAATGAATAATAATTTTTTTTTTCATAGTAATTTTTTATATTTTTTTATTTTTTGTTTATATAATTTATGTGCTTTTTCTTTTTTTGTATTATTTTGAGGTATTAGAAGCAAGATGTATGAATATTTGGAATGAGGGTCGTTTTTTGTAGGCTTTGAGTTGTGGAGAAGGGGTGGGATTAAATAAGTTTTTTCTTCTTCTTCTCACTCCTTTTCGAATAGGCAAAGGACATTGAGTATAGTTAAAAATTAAAATTATTTGTTAATTATTACGATTTTACGTTTTGTGTGATTTGTATACTTGAATTTATTTTCTAGTTTGATGTTCTTTTTTACGAAGCCCCTAAGGGGACATGGAGCAAAAACTATCGCATGCTCACGTGAAACTTTCATGTGCACACATGAAACTACCACGTTTAGTTTTGCGTGCTCAGGTGAAACTTTCATGTGCGCACGTGTAACTTTCGCATGCTCATGTGAAACTATTGCATGCTCACGTGAAACTTTCGCGTGCTCACGTGAAACTATTGCATGCTCACGTGAAACTTTCGCGTGCGCATGTGAAACTACCGCATTTAGTTAAAAATTTAAATTATTTGTTAATTATTACGATTTTACGTTTTGTGTGATTTGTATACTTGAATTTATTTTCTAGTTTGATGTTCTTTTTACGGAGCCCCTAAGGGGACATGGAGCAAAAACTATCGCATGCTCACGTGAAACTATCGCATGCTCACGTGAAACTATCGCGTGCTCACGTGAAACTTTCTCGTGCACACATGAAACTACCACGTTTAGTTTTGCGTGCTCTTGTGAAACTTTCACGTGCGCACGTGAAACTATCGCATGCTCATGTTTTCACAAGGTTTTGCATGAGCACAGGAAAGTTTCACATGAGCACATGAAACTAAACTTTAGATTTTTTACTCCAATGTCACCTTAGGTGCTCGGTACTTTTTTTGCATAAATTTTAAATAAAGTAAATAAATAAATAAATCTCACATGATGGGTGTGAAATACTGTATGAAATGTTGTGAGAAAAATGTTTAATTTAAAGTTCCTAAATTATATATAACCTTCATTACCCATAAAAAAATCATTTTATATACTTTACCAACTGAATGAATGGTTGACACACAGGAAAACAACAGTACAAAAGATCTGGTCTACACTTCTGTCCCTAACAACATTCACATGTTCACAACAAACCGAATATGACATCTACTAGGGACGGGTGATATATGATAAATGTGACTCGGCACTACAAAACATAAGGGTTGATTTTTTGACCACATTAAAAGAAAGTATTAACAGACAATTACAGTTTCTGTTGTCCAAATGGACAGCTGCTATGCAGTCATTTAAAGAGAGCCAATAAGAAACAAGTATAATAAAAAAAGGTTTCTGGGTAATGGAGCTGGGATTTACAGTACGAGGGTGTGTTCACAAGCTCAAGCCCCATCTTACAAAACCTTTTACAGGGCAAAAGGCCTGGACTCTCTACAGTTTACAGCCACTCTGACCTTCCGATTGGGACACTATTAAAGGCAGACGGACCGGACCCAGACATTTGGTAATTGTCTGAGCGTATTTATTCAGCTGCAAATGGTCAAATAGTGCATTTCTTTCTGAATGTCTTTAGAGATCCAAGCGCCCTCTTCTGTAAAGAGGCCGGACACATTTTTGGCCTCGAAGAAGAGAGGCTTTCATTGATTTTATGGACATCGGTTGTGCCGTATAGACAACCATGTGGATGAAATCACACACATGGAAACACAAAGGCGATTGTTAACGATCCCAAGCTGCAGCTGGGTGGGATGCAAAGACTGTGACCTCTAATAGGTTGATTAAATTTTGTCTATAAGCTCTCCGCACGCTACTCCCTTCGACTTGACGGCACTACGGCTTTACATCACCGCAGTACATTAACAGAATCCAACAAAATCATGGCGTCACCTCACTTTTAACACCAATAAATCGATGTCTTGTCTATTGTCCACGACTAATGTACAATGGAGGCCTTGACCAGGCCAAAGTAATGGACATTTATTTGATATTTATTTGAACATGCTGGGAAATTAATGACGTGTTCCCTCGATGCATTCGCCTATCTCTTTTCCTGCAACAAACATTTATTATGTAATGGCATGCAGGTCACATGGAAGTCAGCAGATGTATGCCATACCCAGGCCGATTTGCTCTGTTGCATTACCTAGTTAGCTGAATGCAAAGGCAGCATTTTATGGTATCAAACGTACTACTTGCATTTTAATTAAGGTTCCAATCCCATAATGCACTACTACAGAATCTGTACAAAATCTAATAAGGGGGGCAAAGTGTGAAAAAAAATATTTTTTACATTTTATAACAGATAAAATTTCCAATATAATTGTTCGCTTACACTGAAAAAATGATTCATTAAATTTACTCAATTTTTAAGGTAAGTTGGTTGCAATCAATTTATTTAAGCTACATTTAAACAAACGTTTTTTATTTTATTTTCCTTTTTTTTTTTTTTTTTTTTTTTGTAGCTTGAATAAATTGTTTGCAACCACTTACCTTAAAAAAATAGTAAATAGAATTAATTTTTTTCAGTGTATGTATTTTTACATTTATTGGAAAAAATGCACTTCAAGTTTAGCCGCACACAAACATCAAAAATCTATTGAAATCAATTAAATGGGGTTGCTGCTATGTAGAGGGTTCAATACCGGTCACTTGTCTTAGACAGTGACACTACGTTTACTAGGTTCACTAGGTCTGAGGTCACAGAGCTAATGCAGCAGAGTGATTAGTAGTACTAGAAAATTAACATTTGCAAACCCATGGCAGAGGGCGAAGGGGAACACTGAAAGATTTCAGCAGCTGAATCCAGAGTGAACAGAAACATGGGATGGGGGTCGTGTTACGTGATTCATCCTCAGGTGCAAAATAAATTCATTGCTTGAGGCTAAGCACTGCTTCCACAACAGCACAACACTGTCTTTGCTTTCAACTGATGTACCAACTCCTGCAAACTCTAAATGCATGCCAAGACATTGCGAGTTTTGTATTTTGAGTTTTATGTTGTGTATCTGACTGTTTTTGGATATCTGTAAGGTGAATCTCGTGAAACCATGTTGTGATATATATATATATATATATATATATATATATATATATATATATATATATGCAGACAGAAATGATATTAACAAAATGCCTTTTTTAAATTCTGGGCACCTACGGGGAAACAGTGGTACTGCAAAACTTTGAGATTGGCGAGAGAGTGCGCTTCATGGTTTCTTAATGTGGTTTTTAAATGAATTAAAAATATTTAGCCTAAAGTTACTCAGTCTACCCATTAAAATATTAAGATCAGACAAATAAAATATGAATACTCATATTTTTATTTCATTAATAGCCTCAAACAAAATCATAATTGGCTCTGGTCCCTGCCCCCCAAACTCTGCCTATGTTTAAGACATAAGTTCCATAATAAATTATTAATTAATTGATCTTAAATCTTTCCCCGCCATTGACGAGTGAACTTATCAATTAAGAGAAAACGCGTCCTGCCAATGACGAGTTTTTCAGCCAATCCGTATTTCTGCTATTATCCACTAGGTGGTGCTCTTACCCATCTTATAAAACCTGGAAGTATTCCCTTAGGACAAACAGTTCAAATTCTGTGTGTGTTTCGATCATCGCTCTGAATGTAATTTCTATTAAAATTCTATAACAAAAACGCAATTATCTCAGCTTTTTGCTCCAAATTTGGTATTTTTGAAGTAACCTACCTATACCTGGAACTCCACCTGTCACTCAAGTGGCCACGCCCTTAATTATGCAGAACTTTAATGCTTAATATAATTTAAACGGATGAGTTACAAAAAAAATCACCCCCTCACATTCGTCACGAAGGGCAAAATTAGCCATATAGACAAAAAAAAAACACTTTTTGTACCAGGCTGTAAACATAGTATTTTCTACTGTAAAGTTGGGCATTTTAACATGGGGGTC
Source organism: Paramisgurnus dabryanus (assembly GCF_030506205.2). Taxonomy (NCBI): domain Eukaryota; kingdom Metazoa; phylum Chordata; class Actinopteri; order Cypriniformes; family Cobitidae; genus Paramisgurnus; species Paramisgurnus dabryanus. The sequence continues at coordinate 11,624,951 of NC_133358.1, read as the reverse complement.
TATGGGAATTGACTCCCTTTTGGAGCCAGCCTCAAGTGGCCAGTCGATGAATTGCAGTTTAAGTCACTTCCGTATTGGCTTCATCAGAAAGATCGAAAGGTTGCCCCTATAATAACATGCCTGTGTTAATTCTTATTAGATTCACATCACTGCATCTATTCTTCGTTCTCTGACTTTTACATCGAAAACCCAGTTCAATTATCTTCCACAATATGAAATCTTAAAATCTGTTTTCATTTCTGTTGCTAGTTTCAAGAAAATGAAAAATAAATAAATAAATAAACACCTCCAAGAAAAACGCTTTCACTGAACCGGAAAACTCTTTCATGTGACAAAACCTGTCACCTTGAACCCTCGGCAAACTTCACATCTACTTATGAGCTAAAGTCGACGCTAACTCAAGGGCTGTTTATTTCAGGAATCAGACAGTATGAAACTTCTATTAGCTTTCATTTAGAAATGCAAATGTTTGTTTGGGGTTTGTTTTGATTCAGTGAGAGAGTCGGGCCTTTTCGAACGAAGTGATGTGGCTGTCTAGAATTTGAATGCATTACGCCGTTTACATAGATTACAACCCTCGGAGCCAAATACGAATGAAAGTATGCAATTTATTCCAGAGGCACTGAGACAAATATTACAACGTATTTCACAAAAGCTTCCTTCTAAGTGATATTCAAAGCGGTGTGAAGTTCTCAACTCGCTATTTAAAATAAACGCATGATGATTTGCATGTAATCAGATTTCAAGCAGATAAGCTTGCGTCCGGGTTTATTGCTTTGTTTTTTGAAACAAATTGTTTCAATATTTTTCTTGAAGAAGGTGAAATGATTCTGCATGTGTCTTTTTAAGTCTATTCCAGGTGTCATTCATGGTTTCAAGCTATTGCAACACAGCGGCACTGAAATCCAGCTTGTGCTTCTCTTTATTTAACCCTTAATAATTTGTGCAATATTTTGCCTAATAGAAAACAAATTACAATTTTTGTCTCTGGCTTTTGCCTGATACCAAGATCCCAGTTGTGAAGTTTGACAAAAGATCAACACTATAAAATGAGATCGAATTAACCAATTTGTAATTAAAAATAAAAACAAATGTGTACGTATATATCCTCCATCAAATTCCTTCATCAAAGATCGAGCTAATGCTTTTCACATGAATACTCTTGCTGTTTTCAACAATCATCTCATCTCATTTGTGTTTATTATAAGAGAAGTACCATAGACACTTAATCAATAAGTCAATGCAACATTAAGTCCCATTAAGACTAATGAGCTATAAAAAAACATGTGAATCAAAATATATATCTGCTGCAACAGACGTATTTATTTATTTATCTATTTTCTTAAGATGTAGGATTATGATGACTATTAATAATAACTGACTATTAATAATGGCTATTCAGCAATGCTCTCCTATTTGTTTACTAAAAACCAGCAGAAATCCCCATGCATTAACCCTAGGGAGCCAGGGATCGAATGATGCCCTTTAGCTGCCACCAGAGATATTGGCACACGGATTAGCCAGATTATTGAGTGACTGCATAACCTTGTCATATTCTCACTGTGACCAAATGGCGGGGGGGTTCGGTGGGTGATCTCATGACAGTTGGGGGGTGGGGACGGTTCGCCCCTGCTGGGACAACAGCAGTTGGCGGCTAATAATCCCCGTCCCAGTGCACCCTGAGAAAGGTCACGCACCCGGAGTGACATATGTCAATCATTGCTTTTGCTTCACTTTCGGCAATTATCCGCCGCCTTAATAAACCCAGAGAGAGTAATTACTGTTTAGGAAAGGGGCATGCTGGCCTTTCATAGCATTTCCATAACTAACTGATAGCACTTTTACAGCTGCCAGAGTAATGAAATGATTTAGGTAATGAATTCTTCAATGTAAATACATCAGCATTAGTCAATAACATTGCAGGAGCAGATCAGAGTGAGTTTTTATTATATACATATTTGAATAAAATAATAACAGTGAGATATTTGACAGCTGAACGACAATAATATTACAGAAACACATACAGTAAAGATGCAAAGTTGGTGAACACTGCAGCCTTTATACATAGAATTAGTCAATTTTCTTAAAAAAAAAAAATCCAGATAATTTACTCACCACCATGTCATCCAAAATGTTGATGTCTTTCTTTGTTCAGTCGAAAATAAATTATGTTTTTTGAGAAAAACATTCCAGGATTTTTCTCATTTTAATGGACTTTAATGGACCCCAACACTTAACAGTTTTAATGCAGATTAAAATTGCAGTTTCAAAGGACTCCCAACGAGGCATAAGGGTCTTATCTAGCAAAATGATTGTAATTTTTGGCAAGAAAAATAAAAAATATGCACTTTTAAACCACAACTTCTCGTCTATCGTCGGTCCTGTGACGCGCCAGCGTGACCTCATGTAATTGCGTAATGACGTAGAAAGGTCGCGTGTTACATATATGAAACGCACATTTGCGGACCATTTTAAACAATAAACTGACACAAAGACATTAATTAGTATCATTCGACATACAACAACGTCGGAACGGTCCTCTTTCAACACACTTGTAAACACTGGGGCGTAGTTTCGTACGTCATCCATGACCTCTGGATGTGATGACGTATTGCGTGAGGTCACGCTGGCACGTCACATGACCGGAGGAAGACGAGAAGATGTGGTTTAAAAGTGCATATTTTTTATTTTTCTTGCCAAAAATGGCAACCGTTTCGCTAGATAAGACCCTTATGCCTCGTTGGGAGTCCTTTGAAACTGCAATTTTAAACTGCATTAAAACTGTTAAGTATTGGGGTCCATTACAAATGAGAAAAATTCTGGAATGTTTTCCTCAAAAACATAATTTCTTCTCGACTGAACAAAAAAAGACATCAACATTTTGGATGACATTGTGGTGAGTAAATTATCTGGATTTTTATTTGTATTAAGAAAATGGACTAATCCTTTAAAATATTGTATCTATATCTCATAAAATTAGTTCATTTTTGTATTACACATGGAGAGTTCAGGTCCAAAATCGTCTTTACTTAAAAAAAGAAAAAAGGGGGGACATAAATATTGATCTTTTTTTTACACGTTTATCAAATAGCAAATCATGTTCAAGCTGCAATGTAAAGGCTAGAAACCATCACCTCAGATAACACTCAGGATGTAGCATCCAAACATCCTATTGCACACACGAATTGCATTGCATTCATCAAACCACTACATTAAAACTGTCAGATTTGTAAAACACACATGACTTCTATCTCCGTGTACGACAAAGATGAATTTATAGGTGTTCTAGCCACAATGATGCAAAGGGTGAAGATGGATGTGACATGACTCTTGATAATAAAGAATCCTGCTTTTTATTACATTTCCTCATCCAGAGAATTATCAATGATTCACCTGTGCTATAACACCAGCCTTTGGGACCCAGGTGAGAAATCTGATTATTGTGTTTTCTACTTTATCTTCCCACTGTACGTATAGGCAGGGTGAAAGCAGCTTTTATTTTGAAAACCCAAGTTTCGCACGGGAATGAAAATAAAGGAATGCCATTTTCCATTTAAAACAAAAGAAAATATAGTGTCCTTCACCTTACACAACCTTAAAAATAGAAATATTCAACAACTCGCAATACTGAGAAAACATTTTTGAAATGGCAGCCAGCAGAATGCAAAGCTTTTGAAATACATGTGTGGCGTCACTCAAGTCAAGGACATGTCAATGCATACCTGTACGGTTTCTTCACTTTACTGTACATCAACAGCCGTTTTGCTTTATAAATGTCTTTACAAGCACTCAAACTCAAGGTCCAACTTATTTGTACTGATAAGTCAGCCTGTACATCAAGGCACGATGGTTTAAAAAATAAATGTCCAAACAACATTACAACAGAAAAAATTCCCAAGTGCTTACCTGTCTGTGGAGGGTGGGCGTCCATTTCTGGACTTGTTAACCTGGGCATAGAGGGCGTCTAAGGGCAGGGGTTGGTCTTTAGGGGTCTGAGGATGCTGATCTTGACCAGGGTTCTGGCTCAGGTCCATACTGCTGTTCAGAGATGAGTTCAGAGAGCCGATCCCTGCATAGGTGTGCTCCTCGTCTGAACTGAAGTTTCTGTTGAAGTCCTGGATCTCGGCGTAGTCTCGATCTTTGGCCTGTCGCTCGCGAATCTCCCTGGTCTTAGCTTGAATCCTACAAGTACGAGATATCATTAAAGGCTTCGATAGGTGGTAATACTTTATGTTTCAAAACCATTAAATGCATGTTTTATTGTAGTTTACAAAAGATTACCACTACTTCACACAAACAGTACAACATTTGTGTCTGTTTTGCCAAGAGCAATTATTGAAACGGTAGTAAATGAGAAATGCAACTGTAAAGGCCGTGACTGGTATTTACTCCTACTACAACCAGGTGCAGCTACGCTCAGCATAGACGATGCACGTTAACCGCAGTGATAGGTAAGACGCCATTTGCGTTACCATGGTTACTAACTCCTCTCACATGGTTGCCACTGCGCTCTTCCTCAGGATGCGGGCGTCACGTGCAGATCCATCAAACACAACCTGTATTAACTAAATGAAAGCTTTTCTTGTTTGCACAAAAGGTAATAATTTGCTGATTAATTCTAACAGTTTGACTTAATTAAAATGAAATTAAACACAGCTGCCCACTGCTCGTTTATCCTGTGTGATCCTGAATCAGACAAGACAGTTTCTATTTTTGCCAAAGTCAAAACTTTTTACACATCTTGATGTGATGAGTTGCTGTAACTTATTAAATCAAGTTTTTTCTAGCTTTTATTATGTCAACTTTATTTAATAATTTAGTGTACAGTATGGGTGTAACGATAAATCGTGCGATTTGCTTGCTATGCTTCTCAATGAATTACGGTGAAATGCCGCTACATCCAAAAGCCAGAGGGCGCTCTTGTGCAGAAACTCAATATGTGCCACAGAAGAAGTACAATTAACACACACATCTCCAGGAAATGCCTATTTTTATATCACTGTTCTTTAAACATTTTCAGGTATTTTCGTAATTATAAATAATATTTATAATAATTATGTTTGACGAGTGTTTCTTTTTTAAATGCATGTTATAAACGTATTTATTACTGCTTAAAGATCCACAATACATTAACTCTTTCCCCGCCATTGACGAGATATCTCGTCAATCAAGAGAAAAAGCTTCCCCGCCAATGACGAGTTTTTCCGTCTTTCTGCAATACCGCTATTATCCACCTTCCTCAACTTTTTAAACCCGGAAGTATTGCCCTATGGCAAGCGGCTGCATGTCCGTGTCTGTTTTAAAGATCGCTCTGAATGGGATCTCTATGAAAAGTCCGTCACAAAAATGGAATTATCTCTGCTTTTTGCTCAAAATGTGGAGTTTTTGCAGAAACCTACCCATATTCAAAAGCTGATTACAAAAGAACCACTGAAGGTAGGATGAAACGTTTCTTTTTTTTTTTTGAAAGCAGAGGGTTTGTTCTTTCATTTGGTATATTGTATTTTTATATATTTGAAGAAGAACATTTTCTGGAAGATTTTTATATTATAATATACTTTACCTATAATATCTATTTAGTTCAGGACCAAAGCTTTCATGTGAGCCAATATAAATTGGAAGATCAGAAGATCGACATCCTGGTTACACTGAGGACAGAACCTCCTACTGGCATCGCAGTCCTCTTAAACCTCAGCCAAATCTGTTTTATTTTATTTATTCCAGAAATATTTAACTTGGAAGAACTTTGATGTTCCCAGGCCCCCAAATTCCTCCTTTTGAATATGTTTCTGCTAAAGATTTTGGCCTCTTGCTTGATGAAGTGAACCAAGCAGGATGTATGGTTGTCAATACATGGATTCACTAAAACAGGCGGTAGGGAGAGGAAAAGGGAGTGGTTCATTCTTAAATTCAGTTCATAAATGGACACTCTGATCTTTCGCCAACAGCCTTTTTCTGCCTTGCCTCAACCTTTCTCTCCTTTACTCAGTGGGAGATTTCAAAGGCCATTCCTGGTGGGCTGAACTGAATGAGGCTTTTTGTGTGCATAGGCCACATGTGTCGCTGTATTGAAAGAAAGGGGATCCTCAGCAATGGGAATTGTAGTGGACGGACCGGTGCAAAACCTCCTGTAGGGTGACCTCTGCCTCGGTACCCACCCACATTATAAAATCCAGATGGGATTCAGAACGTGAGGGATACACTGATAGCAACGCTATCCTTCCTTAGGCCGGTTTTAGCACCGTACCTCCTCACTTCCCCAGGTCAGAGTTGACCTTTGACCCTAGACATCTTTCTGTCAGTTCTTTGATTGACAGCTGTACCAGGGATGAAGAGAGATGTAGGATTTTCCCACCAAGACTGAATGTTTCCACACATTCTCATAAGCACGATCTAATTTAGCAACAATGAGCGTTTTCTCTCTGTCACAGTCTAATACAATTACAATGCCATTGACTGTCTCTCTCTCTCTCCCCTCGCTCGAGAAAATCCAATTGTGTGTGCTAGAATTGTGTGCATTTGTGAGTAACGTTAATAGTCTGGCAGTAATGGGAAATAAACATATCAGCATATTTTCATATTTGTCTGCATGCATTGTGGGAGTTTTAAAGGGACAGTGACCTCAAAAATGGCAATTCTCTCATGTTGTTTCAAATCTGTGTGAGAGAGAAGGAGAATGTCAAAGCAGCAAATACAGATATTTTTGATGAACTACTACTTTAAATGTTTCTGTTCCACCTGCCGTCTGCTCCAAAACTGATGTCACTGCCGGTAAGAAACCTGCTCCCTGTTATGACAAGTTATAGAAACTCAATTGGAGGACGACAACGATGCCTCCGGCGCTTTGACAATAATGGCCAAATCAAATCTGCAAGAGATATGTCTGTGTTTGAAAGGCATAATGAGCACATTGAGGAAGAGTTCAGTATAACCTGCCCTCTGGAGTATGATGCTAAAACTAATTTAGTGCAGTGGACAGGATATAAGTGGACCACGGAGCTTTGCATGTGTTGTGTGACAGTGTAAACGTCTGGTTTTACAATATGCATTCAAGAAAAAAATTCTTCTAAAAATAAATAAACATACAAATATATCAAATGAATGAACAGACCCTTTGCTTTCAAACAAACCATAAACAAACAAACAAACACTTTAACATGGGTATTTTTCAAAAAAAAGCAAAAACTGATATAAAAACTTATATAACTTGATATAAAACAACAAAGAACTAAAACCAGTTTTTTAAAGCAATAATCTGACATTAAATAGCATCTCAATGGTCCGATTCACAATTTTACTTTTTTTTGGTGTGTAAGTGTGTATTAGTTCATGTTAATGATATGCAAAACGCACAAACCCCAAACTAAATGATCATGCAAGTTATCATCTCCAACGTAAATCTCTTTTCTTGGACTACAAGAAACACACGGATTGTAGTCAAAAGGGATTGGTGATGTAGACAAGAGAGACATTATCATAATTCCTCCCGCTTCGGACTTACAGCCTATGGGCCCTATTTTAACGATCTGAAACACAAGTGCGAAGCGCAAGTGAGTTTGTGGGCGGATCTTGGGCGCTGTTGCTATTTTCCCGGCGGGAGAAATAACTCTTGCGCCAGGCGCAAATCAATAGGAGGTTGGTCTGAAGTAGGTTAATTATTCATAGGTGTGGTTTGGGTGTAACGTCAAATAAACCAATCAGAACGCTATCCAACATTCCCTTTAAACGCAAGTGCGCAAGTTCCATGGCGGGTTGCTATTATTATGACGGATTTACCAGGCGCATGCCAGGAGCGGTTCACAGCCGAGGAGACCGACGTTCTTGTAAGAGCAGTCAAAGACAGAGAAGTTGTTTTGTATGGGGATAGGAGAAACCCGCCCAAATCAGCGTCTGTTAAACAGGCGTGAGAGGAAATAGCCACAATTGTCTCATCAGCTGGCATCCCCATCATTGCGCCAAGTGCTACAATGATGTCAGGAGACGGGGGAATCCCAAGCTTGCCAGCTTAATAGGGCACGCCGTGTAACGGGAGGTGGATCTGCCTCTACACAGATCTGCGTCCACCCTCAACGCTGAAAGGGTTTGGGGGCTTTGAAATCTGACCCAAGAAACGCAAGCAAGGTCCAACCCCAAAGAACACTTACAAATCAAGTTCATATACATTAAGGTTTCTTATGAAAACATTTGAATTATTATTTACATAAAATAAACGTAATACAGCCACACAACAAACTTATGAAAATATTTTAATCGTTATTTGCATGAGAATTTTTTTAACGCAGCCACACAATAAATAAAAACTATCACCACAATGCTCACCACAATGATTTCCCTTATCTCATGTGTTAATATTTTTTATTGTAACAATTTATGATTTGCAAAAATAACTGTTGCATCTGTGTAGATTAGATAAGCAAAGTGTGTGCGCGTTGTGCACGCTATACATTATGGTCAAGCATGCGCCCTTAAAATAGCATAAGAACAACGCGCAACGCGACACTGACTTTAGACTAGTTTTTTTTTGGTCAGTGGCGCAATTGTTTTTTGAAACTGCAAAATAGCATCAGGGATGTTTTGCGCCGGAACACGCCTTCTTTTTTGCGCTGAACCGCCCAGGGAGCGCAAGTTCATTCCCTAGTTTGCCGACGTGCTTCTGTAGAGGAAAAAACCCGCTGTGCGCCGGTGTAAAATACGAATGATACATACATCACTGACAAAGTCAATTGCGCTGGGTGCAAGATAGGGCCCTATAAGTTAACTTCTGTTAGCATTGCAATGTGACCAAATCTTTTAAACATGGTAGGTATTCAGGCCAATCACAACATAAAGGGTTAGCTGGGCAATCAGGGACAATTTTGTACAAAATCTGTGCATTTCAGGAAGAGAGGGAAATCTGGATCTACAAAAATGTACATTATGTGGAAAATAATATGTTTTTTATCCATAAACCATGCAAACTGGTGATGAGCGGGTCGTCGACCTAAAAGTTAACTCAACTCAAACCATTTAAGGAAACCGGTTGCATTAAACCATTTAAGTTTTAAAACACATACATTTGAGTACTGTGAACTTAAACAAATTGAGTCATATGCAGTTATGCACTTATATTTAAGTACTTAGGCGTATGTGGCAACGTAACTTCCGCAACGTAACTTGATATCCCCAAACCTTTGGCGTCACATCACGGAAACGCCAAGTATCTCCCGCTGCAAGACACAACAACAAAACAAACGGAGAAATAAAAGATGAAAGACGATCTGCGGGTGAAATTAAGGTAGCTAAACTGTAAATAGATAATACAAACGCTGCTTTGTAAATGTTGAAAATGTTAATCATTATCCTATTTCTTTATTAATATGACCATGCTAGTTTCTATGGTTTATTCGCGTATGTTGTTGCCAGTAGATGTAATCTAATGGCTGTTTCCAAGCACTTTTAGGCTAAAATAAAGTCTCTTTTTATTTACATTACAAATGCCTAGTATGTCTATTTAATGGTTGCAGATGCGGGGCGGTGCAGGTTGTAAAAATAGATACAGTGCTGCAGGGCGGGTTGAGGCGGGCCAAATATTTCATAAAAGCGGGACCCGCGGGTTGGAAAAAATGCCGACCCATCCATCACTAATGCAAACACAAAATAATGTGACTTAAGGTGCTCTAAGGGAAATCACACGTTTTAGGCCATAAAACATTTTATTGTTTCATACAGTAAACATCTCCTCACTATCTGCTAGCTGCCTGTCCCCTGAACACACTTTACAAAACGCGGTCTCTCCAGACAGCCCAGGCTACGCAAACTGCAACAAAAACAAAGTGGTCACACCTACAACCACAAAACATAACAAAGTGTTCTAGCCAATAAACAACAAGAAGGATTTGGGAGTGGGGGTTGGGCTTGTTCATGACTCGTTCACAAAGCACGTAAGGGAGGGGGAGGAGTTAGCTACGCTCCGTTTTGTTTGACAACACTTCGAACGTCAACAGGAAGGGACGTCACACAGATTCGCTTAGAGCGCCTTTAACTATATTGTTCAACTAACCTGGTTTAAACGATAGATGTGCGACCATGTTACTATGTGTACAGGAAACATAGCTAGTTCGTTTCCCCAACTTTCATACTATGGTGGTTCAGCAGTGAGTTGCGTCGGAAATTCAACTCTACATCGGGAGATGTAAAATTAGATCTGAAAACGTCACACATTATATAATAATCTGAGCTGAATATTAGAAACTGATTCAGGTCCTGGACTTGACTTTCTTCAGATTCCCACTAGGGGAAAATAAGAGTTAATTTGGGCCGAAAATCTTTCTCTGGTAAAACTAAGTAAATTAGTCATCTTAAATCCTGTGTGTGTGCGCACGCCTAAACTTGAAGCTTAATGTGCTGGGAGTTTCTTCCATTTTTACTTCATTACACAATAAATGGCCCAGAATGGTGTTAACAAAAGGCACATCATTACAGCTCTGGTTTCCCTCTCTCTCCTGATTTATCATTAAATTCAGGCCTTCGGTGTTACTACTTTAAAAGCTGTTGCCTCCTTACAAGCTACTCATGGTTTAAAGGATTAAAAATTGGTTAGCTACAATATAAGATGCTAAAAATAAAGTAGCTAATGACATTTTTTTAATATGTGATAAAATGGGTTTTCGAACAAATTCACTAATTGCGGGACAGTTGATAAGAACAATTTTATTTTTATTTTAAATGAAAAACACTGCAGTTTTTATAAAAGTAAACTGTAGTAAAATCCTAGGTACTATAGTATTTTTAAACCAACCTTATCATAGTAAATATTTATAGTATACTGCAGTATTAACTACATTTTATTATACATTACGGTTATACATGTTAGTTCATGGTGCATTACCTAATGTTAACAGTTATGACACTTGATTTTATAAATGTATTGTAAATGCAAAAATAAACATGAATACATGCTGTAGACCAGTAATTCTTAAAGTGTGGTCCACCAAACCCCCCCAGTGGTCCGCCAAAAGATGACCTAAACTAGGCAAGTGTTTATACAATCGTCACTTATTTAAGTAGATTTTTCATATTAAGCTGCAACTCATTTCACATTTACTTTTTCAAATGAAATAAAATTCATACAAAAATTTCTGAACATAGCATTGCATTTGTGTTTAAAAAATTAGTTATGAGTGCATATTAAACTTAAATTTAGCTTATCCTTCCTATTTTGTTGTTTTTTGGGGGCGTGTTAGAGTGGGATTCTGTTAGGTGGTCCTCAGAAAAAAATTGGAAAATAAAGTGGTCCTTGGGCTGAAAAATATTGAGAAACACTGCTGTGGACGTATCATAGTAAACGTATCTAAAAGAAATCACAGTAGTGTAGCCATTTCCTCACACTATTTAATAATTTAGCTGTGCCACTACATTTTAGTTCAGACACTAACCAACACTTAAGGCATCCGACTACATGACAGTCCAGAAAAAAAAACTTACACTAGGTTTCAAAATTGAAAGGGAAGAAAGAAAACATTATCAAGATATTAGCAAGAGGCTTGAAAATTCCCCAATGAGCTCTGAAAAACAACAAATGCAAAACAACAAATGCAAATCCCTCTTTGTGACTTTGGGCTCAAAGCTAATTAGTGCAGATTGATATTGTGTGTGTGGGGCTGTAAGTGGCCAAAAAGATTTTGAACAACAAGAAAGACTGCAAATTTGTCTTTGTGCATCCCAATAAGATTTATGTAGATGTAAATGTTAGTCTATGCATCTGTCAGAGCAAGGACGCACATTTTCTCTTTTTGTCAGAGTGTTAAAGTAATTAAGAGTTTGATGTTGTGATTAGCTCACATCTGTCCTGAGCTTTAGTGTGTGGGTGCAAGAAAGACGGTAACATATGGGTCGCTATGGCAGTTATGAGATTGTTTCTAGGTAACAAGCGAAGAAAACACAACTGGTGCTTTGTACCACTCGCAACCTTTCATTTACTTCTACAAGGCACAAGACGATTTCGAAATCATCTCATTAGATGCGATCTACAGTAGCCATACCTTGATGCCATTCATTTTCATTTATTTATAAAATAACTGAACTGAAACACATCCAAATGCTTCCTGGAAACCCTGTGGATGACATCAAGCGTGTGAGAGGTGAAATTGTACTGTACAGTCTGCAGGGTCAACGTGTTTCATTTTTGGAGAGGGAATTAGTCATTGGTCACAGCCCAAAGAATTACAAGTTGAAGAACGAGTTATTTATGTTCAACCTGAAAAACTTTGAAAGTTTTGTTTTGCGGCTTTGAAGAGAAGTTTGGAGTTTCAGCACAAACGGGAGAGATCGCACTTCGGTCCGCCTGCAGTCCTTCCTCGCTTCGCTGAATAAATCACGCTGTTTATCTTTTGACACAGCCAAATTCCAGACGTACACAGCCAAGGCACTCCTCTCCATATGTCTAACAATGTTTAATTCAGCTTAGGAGAAGAAGAGCGAGAGGTTCATACGGCCTTGAGGCAGATCTCACTCTTAGCTTGAAAACGTTGTAAGTGAAAATAAGATAACATTGTGTTGTGCTACTTGTTTCACCCCATGGAGGTTGTGTATTTTTAACAAGCTGAGACTTAACATATGGATAGGATGGGTCAAGTTGTCACCTTTTTTTAAACTAAAGTGCAGTGATTTTAAAAGATACTTTTACAATAAAATACAATTTACTAATACAATAAAATTGTATTAGTAAACTTTAGTAAATGTATAAACTGACATGAACAAACAATGAACAATATAGTTTTTTTAGCATGTATTAAACATTTTTAATGTTAAAGTCGCCATGAAACGAAAAATATTGATTGTCTAATTTTCACCGTGGTGACGTATATATCCGAGTGAAATCGGCTTCTGAAATGAAACGAAATGAAAGTTGGGTCGTGTTGCTAATCGCAGTGATCTTTTCCCGGACTCCGCCCACCTGCCATACCTATATGACCAGAAA